>NW_024713129.1:16774449-17114449 GCF_018991925.1 Homarus americanus
CTACCCTGAACAGGGTAGTTCATAAAATACTGTAATGTAATGCTAAATTTGTACCTAAAATTATGAAAGTTAGGGCTTGGCTATGGGCAACATGTCTGTCCACGGATGATGCAGTGCTTTTTGCAAAGAATGAATAGGAATTACAAAACTTGGTGTTTGATTGAAGGAGATTGAAAGATAAAAAATTGGAAGAGAAAGATAATAGTGTTTTAGGAAGGAATTTGACATAATGGATTTGGGTAAACTGAAGAGAAAAAAGTAGCAAATTGAAATGTCAAATTATGATGAAAAATAAGATAATGAAAAAAGTTAACTATTTCAAGTATTTGGGAATGATGTTTAGTAAGAATGTGTCTGTGGAGAATGAAATCAGGCAGAGAACACTATACTTTATAGGAAGATGGTGATTGGAGAACTGGGAAGGACTATAAAGTTGGAGGTAAAATGATAACAGTGAAACATAGATTTGAATGTGGTACAGTAGAATTCTCTAATATTCAAGCTACAGTGTTATGTTATTTGAAGCTGCATTAGGAATTACCAGAATGGAAGGGATAAGAAAGGTGAAGTATATGGGATGTTTTGATACGCTACCTGACCTAGCTCTTTTGATACGCTACCTGACCTAGCTTGGAGAAGGACGTGCCCCTAAGTGCTCGTGCTAGTGACCAGAGGAAATGGCCGCTGTGGATCGTTGTGTTGTGGGGGAAGAGGGGCGGAGTGTGGGGAAAGATGACCTTCTGGCCACTCTGTTAAGTCAGCTGGAGCAGTTGAGGAGAGAGAGATAGACACTCTAAACGGGGAGAACGAAGCCCTCAGGACTGAACTCCTTCAGGTAGGTGTCCTGCCCAGCAGGATACCTGCGAAGGAGGAGCAGGCGTGGAGAGTGGTTGTTTCCAAGGGGACTAGGGTCAGACTCAGGAAAGCTGACCAGGGTGTGGAGTGCAGTAACCCGTACCAAGTGTTGGAGGAAGCAGGCGAGGAAGTGAAGAGGCAGGACGATGTGGTGCCAGGAGAGAAAGGGGCAGTTGTTCAAACCCTGCCCAGTGGTAAGGTCGTGGTAGTTGGGGACAGCCAGGTGAGGTTCTTAGATAGGACTTTTTCTGCAAGAAATAGGAAACGTAGGACTAGGGTGTGTTTTCCTGGGGCTGGGATAGGTCATGTAGCTGAGAGGATAGATAGGGTTTTGTCAGGGGAGGGTACCAAGCCAGTAGTGTGTCTTAGTGTGGGAGGCAACAACATAGGAAAGGTTAGGAGTGAGGAACTTTTCAAGAGGTACAGGGAGGCGCTGGGGAAGGTTAAAGATAGGGTAGGGATCTCGATAGTATGTGGTGTCTTGCTTAGAAGAGGAGTTGGTCGTGAATGGCTGTCCAGGGCAATTGTTATAAATTGCCGACTGGAAAAACATTGTGCAAGCAATGGTTGGGCATTCATTGATAACTGGCAACCATTCTCTGGCAACGATTACCTGTACAGTCGTGACGGAGTACACTTGTCTTGTGCGGGGGTGAAGACGTTGTCTGCATCCCTGGAGCGTGAAATTGTCACTCCAAGGGGGTGGGGGGGGGTTAAGTGGGAGTAAAAAAAACAAGCAGGTCCTGGGAAGTAAAATTGGTTACTCAGGACAAGGGGTAAAACAGGACCAGGGAAGGGTAGGTTTAAATGTATACTATACGAATAGTAGGAGCGTTAGAAATAAAATAGACTTGCTGAGAGCGGTTGTATGTACCAAGAATGTAGACGTCATAGCAATCACCGAAAGTTGGATGAATCTGGCGAGCAAAAACTTTTTATCAGATTACCACATAGAAGGGTACAACCTTTTTCACAAGGACTGGGAAGGTAGGAAGGGGGGAGGGGTCGCACACTTCGTCAGGGATACATTAAAATGTTGTTTTAATAATTCAATAAAGGGTGAAATAGGAACCGAGTCTGTATGGGTAGAAATTACAGAAGGAAGAGAAAAACTAATTATGGGAGTGATTTACAGGCCCCCAAGTCTTGGGAAAGAAGCAGCTCAGCCCATATGGCAGGAAATGAGTGGGGCAGCAAAATATAAAAACCTGTGCATTATGGGGGATTTCAACTTCAGAAATATTGACTGGGACAACATTGTAGGAGACTATGAATCTGAAGACTTCCTAGATGCAGTACAGGGCAATTTTTTTAAACAACAAATTACAGAACCTACTAGTGGTGACAATATATTAGACCTAGTATTAGCAAATAAAGAAAGTATTATCAGAGATATCACAGTAGGGGAAGACCTAGGGAACAGAGATCACACAGAAATCAGGTTCACCCTAAATTGGGAAACGAAAAACAATGACAATATGGTCAGAGTCCCAAACTTTGGATTGGCTGATTATCAGGGGTTAAGAAGGTACCTACAGGGTAGGTGAGGTCGCCTGGGAACAGTCAGGTCAGTCCCCAGTAGGAATGAGAGGTCACAGGTGACACAACAATTGATCATGACTATAATATATTCACTCGTATACTACGTAAAGCACAAGAACAAAATATACCATACAGAAAAATTAGGTCAAATAAGAATGAGCCAAGGTGGATGACCAGAAAACTTAAACATGACATAGGAATAAAGAAAGGAATTTATAAGAAATTAAAGGGAGGGGAGAAGCAGCTCAGAAATAGGTATAATGAACTATCTAGGAATGTTAAGAAAAATGTAAGGAAGGCAAAGAGGGACTACGAAATCAGGATAGCAAGAGAATCCAAGACGAATCCCAAGGGATTTTTCCAGCTATATAGGACGCAGGTCAAGGACAAAGTGGGGCCTTTAAAGTCAGAGAGAGGGGAAGTGATCGATGACAGTGAGGAAATAAGCAAAGCATTACACAGCTACTTCTTATCAGTTTTCACAGAAGAAATTCACGAGGAAATTCCAGAGGTGGAACTGATATTTAGGGGAAATGAAGAAGAGAAATTAAAGAATATCACTATCAGAAAAGAGGATGTTCTTAAGAAGATAAATAAATTAAAGAAGACAAAATCCCCAGGGCCGGATGAAATTTTCCCTCGAGTTTTGAAAGAGTGTAAGGAACAGATTAGCGGACCCCTTGTAAATTTGTTTACAAAGTCATTAGCCACGGGAGTTGTGCCAGACTTGTGGAAACAGGCAAATGTAGTACCCATATTCAAAAAGGGGGACAGAGCATCAGCGTTAAATTACCGGTCGATTGATTTGACGTTAGTAGTGGGGAAATTTCTTGAATCAATTATAGCAAATAGCATCCGATCGTATTTAGAGAAAAGCAAATTAATCTACGACTCTCAACATGGGTTTACAAAGGGAAAAATCTTGTTTAACAAATCTGCTGACGTTTTTTAGGAAAGTCTTCGATGTAGTAGATGATGACGAAAATTACAATGTTATTTACTTAGACTTTAGCAAAGCGTTTGACAGAGTACCGCATCAGAGGCTTCTGAGAAAAGTTAAGGCTCATGGTATCAAGGGGAAAGTTTTAAACTGGATAAAATCATGGCTCACCGATAGAACACAGAGGGTCAGCATAGAAGGTGTTAAATCTGAGTGGGGCTGTGTAACCAGTGGGGTTCCCAGGGGTCAGTACTGGGCCCACTCTTGTTCATGATCTACATAAACGATCTAGATACTGGGATCAGTGACATAAGCAAGTTTGCGGATGACACCAAAATAGGGCGACAGATTAATTCAGGGCAGGATGCAAATGCACTACAGGAGGATTTAAATAAACTGCAGGAGTGGTCAGAAAAATGGCAAATGAAATTCAACACCAGCAAGTGCAGCGTACTTAATATTGGAAGAACAAATACTGTCAATGTATACAGCCTTAACAACATCAACCTAGAGAAGTCGACTTTTGAAAGCGACTTAGGGGTACTTGTAAGCCCGGACCTACGGCCTAGAAAACAGTGAGTTAATGTTCGAAATAAGGCAAACAGAGTATTAGGGTTTATATCTAGAAGTGTAAGTAATAAGAATGCAGAGGTCTTATTGCAACTATATCTTGCGCTAGTCAGGCCTCACCTCGATTATGAGGTTCAGTTCTGGTGCCCTTATTATAGAATGGATATCAATTCTTTAGAGTCGGTGCAGCGAAGAATGACGAAAATGATTCCGGGACTTAAAAACCTTCCATATCAAGAAAGGGTAAAGAAACTAAACTTGCAATCCCTAGAAAGACGAAGAATGCGGGGAGATATGATAGAAGTATTTAAGTGGGTAAAAGGAATCAATAAAGGAGATATAGATAAAGTTCTTATAATATCCGAGCAGGATAGGACTCGTAGCAACGGATTTAGGTTGGATAAGTTTAGGTTTAGGAGGGAGATAGGAAGGAACTGGTTCACAAATAGGGTGGTGGACGAGTGGAACAAACTTAGCAACTTTGTAGTAAGTGTTGGAACGCTTGAAAGTTTTAAAAGGAGGCTAGATAGATTCATGGATGATAGAGTGGTAGTAACTCTCGACAGGAGCTGCCATACACAGGCCAACCAGCCTATTGCAGACTCCTTATTTTCTTGGAATGCCAGAAAAGGAAGAGTGTAAATTTTTTTTTTTTTTTTTTAACTTAGTGTACAGTAATTATCTATTTGCAGTAAGGGTAAATATTATGTTTAGGCTTTAAACTTTATTAGTAAAGAAAATATGAAATTCCTTGTGGATATGAGAGAGAATACCTACATAATAAACAATGAGTGCATTTTTTAATTTCACCAACTAGCAATCTCCCTACAGTCTGGTACCCTTTAAGTGGGCAGGGCATTGAAGTAGAGGGAAAATGTGGGGGTTAAATAAATAAAATAATATAATCATACGTACTGTAGTAAAATTAATAAAAACCTTACCTAGCCTAACCTAATTTGTCCTGACCTAACCGAACCAGACCAAACCAAAACCCCAAAACTTAAAATTTTCATCAAAAAATGAAAGCACACCCAGGAATGAAGCAAATATATTTATATTACTAAGAAATTAACTTTCCGAAAAAATAACAATAAAAGAAAGTGGCACCCCTAAACCTTACAGTTACCAGCAATAGGGTCTTGAGTATCTTGAAATTTATTTCTGAGAGAAAAGCTTCACAAACATGACATTGGGAATGACCTGAATATTTTATATTTATGAAACTACCTAAGTTATGAAATACAATAAATTACAACAATATTAAATCACTTTGTTTTTGCAGACATATAAGACCATCATTTTCCATACAAGCATGAATCTATTGTTCTGTTGTGTGTGGTTGCTTATCTCAAATAGTTTAATTCTCTTACTACCATCATGTTTCCATAATACCAATACTGTACCAGATTTAGGTGCTTGGTCCAGAGGTATCAGACATAATGGCTCAAACACTGGGCAATAATGGAAAAACAATTGGAAAAAGTTTGTGTGGTAGACCATAGAAGTGCACTCCACGACTGACCAACGTGAACTGGCCGATACGCGTGACACTTATAGTTCTTGTTTACACTGAGGCGGTCGGTCACATCCCATGGCATCTTGTGCATCATATACATTTGTAAATCTCTCATAATCCGAAATTTTACCAAATATACTACGAATACCTGTATTGCAATATACAGTACAGTGAACCCTCGCTGTACGCGGTCAATTGAACCCACGGAGGCCTGCGTAAAGTGAACAACATAACATATGGGATTAATTGAAATAGACCGGGCCGACCATCAAACTCCACTTTTTCAGACACAACACCTACGTTGCAGTAAAAATAACTTCTTAATTTTATGATGGTATGCACACACAATTAATAATTAAGAGAAATATCAATAATATTAGGTTTTTTAACACTTACATTAGAAGAAAAGATGGCTGGGCACACGGGGATGGGGGGTTGGCTCCGAGGCAGAGGGCAGATTATTGGCCCTCACCTGTATCACTTGTATCAATTGTATCACTATCCACCACAGAGGCTTGCATGGCCTCTTTGTCAAACCCCTCAAAGTCCATATAAGTCCATATCCTCACTATCACTAACTTGGGCCGGCTGTGATGGGTGGCGGGTGAACTCGGTAATGTTTTTATGACTGGGCGACCTTGTGCGCACCCTGCCCGCGCCGCTCTCCGCGTAAAAGAGTACATGCACCTCGTAAAGCGGGGTAATACTGTACAGTATATGTGGTAATATTTTGAAATGTCTCATGTTTCAAAATTTTACCAAATGTTACAAAAATTATAATACCCTGTACCCTGTATATATTTTGTAACAGCAAAACGTTACAAATTATGTGTTATTTCAAATTTGAGAGGTATGGGGGTTTTACTGTAGGTTATCCATTGATGAGAGGTAATTATAAAACCTTTTCTATGCTTCTGCCATACAAGTCTATAGTGTTTCTTTTTCTGCCTGCCCTAAATATTTATGCAGTCAATAACCAAAAGAAGGTTTTGTGATCAGAATAAATTATATTAAATAGTTTAATAGCAAGAGTATCTAGACTGAGTCCACAAATCACCATTTTCCAATTTTATATACCCTGGTTATGACACCAGTTTGACCTCAGAATTTTTGCACGTTCATTCACCACTGTCATTTATAGGTGTATTTTTTTTTGTTACCTAAATGGTTATCATTTTTTTAAATTGGTACAGTATTATGAAAAAGTGTACTGTAAATGTTCGATTTAAATTTATTTAATTTTTTAGTGTGGACATATATTTATTAGTATATTTTAGGTTCAGTACACTTTTAAGGTTTTTCAAAACTATATTATGTTTAACATTCAAAGAGTAAGCACTAAATATTTGTTTATGTTTTTACTTCAGGAGATGGCGAGGATCGTGATAGAAATCACCGTCGTCACAAGGAAAAGAACTTACCACCACCACCACCTCCACCAACAGCACCTCCAAAAAACTCCATTTTCCAAGGGCGAGAAGTTACGGTTCAAAAAGTAGGGTGTGCTTCCAAAGTTGGAGCAACACAACCAAGCAGTAATCCAACACAAAATGCAAACTGCAATAACACCAGTAGTATTAGCAGTGGATTACTTAACATCCCTGCTGGTAATACACAGAGACTAATAGCATTACCAGGCCATCCAGGGTCTTCTGGAACTAATATGACTTTACCAGGTTCCCACCAAGGGCCTCCACCACCACCACCTATGACTGCAACAACATGTAACATATCCTCATCTCGCAGTGGACCATCATCACAGAGTTCTCAAGGGTCACTTCCAACAGCAGGAATAGCTTCATCTTCTGTGCCAGTTCCATTAACTCCATCAGTACCCCCTCTGGCCTGTCCTGTTCCGCCACCCATTGGGGGACCTGTTCCTATAGCCATGCAGTCGAAATTATCTCCTATTCCCAGTGAACAGTCTGTGGGAGGCACATCTACTGCTTCCCATCACCCATCTTCGGTACAGATTGGACCTCATATATCACCAACCCCCTCAACTCCACAAAATCCTGTTTATCCTGTGCGACAGTACTCTAGGGGACAGTATACTTCCCCTGCTGCAGAGGGGGTACCTCCTGCCATTTCTTTGTATTCCTCTGGTCGTGTGGCTCCACCCCAACCTCCTAATCCAGTTGTACCCCCCCAAGGTCCTGTTGGACATCCAGCTCCTGTGAGACCACAGGGACCACCAGCTCAAGGGCCTCCAGGACTGGTATCTCCTAGTTTGGGTTACAGTGGTGGGGGTTATTCTGGACATGATTGCTCTGCCCCGGGATCCAGAGGGTCGTGATGGCGGGCTTGTTACCCTTCTGGGTCCCAGCCTGCATTTAGCAGGAGGGCCTTGCTTTTGTTCTGACCTGTATGATATCTCCAGCGAACCTATTATAATAGGCTCTGCTCTCTGTGTAGAAATTCTTCTCGAGTCCTTGTGCGGATTAAATATTTGTTGGTCGGGCCAAATTGAGTGTTCTGTCATTTGCATAATAATTTCATAAGCAGTTTTAATGTAAACTGCATCATGTCACAAAGCACTCCTGGTGTGGCCTGACCACAATTAATTATGTACATTGTTGGAAAGCTTTATATGTCTTTTAGAGTATTTTATTGCATACCATCCATGCCCTTCATCCATTTCCTTATTTTCCAATATTTTATTTTATTTTATATTCTGTATTTTTTGCTTATCCCTACCCTATCTATTTGTTTTTGGAAAGTACAAAATAATATTAGGTTCTTTCTCCTTGACTAAATGATGGGCTCCCAAAACTTTTCATATGAAAGCCCAAAAACTGCCAGAGAAACTTTCTGTGTTCTATGTTGTGCTCGTGTGAGTGTGAGACTGCCTCCCCTTATTTTCTGGGTGAGTTTTTGATGGTGGACCAGACAGATATAAGCTTTTATAAAAGAATATATATGTACTTATTACTGATCTTTATGAAAGCTTCAGTTAATTGTTATGGATTTCTGTCCCAAAGTGAAAAGCTTTCCAGCACAATTCCTCAGGGTGAATTTTTATGGGGATGATTTTTAGTTCACATGGGCTGTTAATTCTTGTAAAAAAAAAGAAAAAAAGAAAAAAGAATAAATGAAAATACCATTCATCTGGAAAAAGTGTCACACAAGGACTCTTTGCTTTTACTTCAGTTTTATCTACTTGTCAAACTTCAATATCTGCTGTTGTACAGTTTATCACAGGCTACCATATTGTTGCAGTGCAAAGACTAAACAAAGGCTAAGCTTCAATTGTGTAATGATGGGCAGTTCTGCTTAGTAGTTACTTGCCACTCATTGTCATCCTAGCCACAATGGTCTGAATCCTGAATGATTTTACAATAGTAACTAATACAGTCAAGCATAAAGTTCCTCTGACAGGGACATTTATTACACATTTTCCTTGTAAAATACTTGTACACTAGAGCAATTTTTGCTATATATTTACCTTGGGAAGGTATCAGATGTATTATGATATATTATTTATAAATCCAAGTCATGAAAAGTCACCAGTATATATGTTATTCATACATTGAGCAACTTGAAGAATCTCTACAGTGTTTGTGGCTTGGACATATCCCATAGCTCTCCCATTCACACTAGCACTTCTTGTATTTATGTTATGTACATAGATTGTTGGGACAAATAATATTTTTATTTTCTTTGTTTTTTGCTTTTGTGTATGATGGGATATTCATGTTTCCTAATATGAATTTTTTTAGTGATATCTTTTACAAGAAATGTCCAATAGATGTTGTGAAGAAGTGAAGGAAACTATTTGAAACCATTATTCTTATTGTGGATATATATCTTTTTATTTTATTTTTTCATTGCCAATGATAGTGTGTTGTAGAGTTGATGTTTATGATACACCTTTAGACTAAGCATACAGTATACAAGAGGTGTTCAGCATGGGAGTGAACTGAGCCCTGCACAGATTTGTTGTGTTCATTTTCTTTTTGAATAGTTGGTAGTTGGCGCATTATGGAGCTCTCATACCATGCATGCTAAATGTGTAGCTACCAGTAGGCGTTATACCAAGACTCAGTACCTGGCTCAACATATTTCTGAGCAGGGACTCGGGGCAACCCCAAGCAGACATAAGATAAAGGCTCATTTAAATTTAAGATCCCCCATGTTGCAAATCCTGACAGTTGTTGTATATCAATACAACAGTATTTTTGTGTACATATGCCTATGTCTTGTACAAAGAATGGTAGCATTAAATGATTTGGATATGAATAAATCTTACCATGTCTCAGATGCTTATTATTCCTTTAGTTGTTTATTTATTGATGGGTATTTTGGATGGGGCTTATTTAATGTAGGTGGTTGAGATAACACTTTTTTCCTTCCCTCATTAATTTTCAATTAATAAAAAATCTATTTGCATAAGAAAGTTGCACACACACATAAAAGGAAAAGTAAAATAATAATTGAAATACAATTTTTATTTCTTGCATGTTACATAATGCATTTTAAACCTCTTACAATCAAAGATAACCTCACCATGGGAAAGTATTTCCAACTATACTGTAGTTGTAGTCCAAAAGCAACAGACAAAAACTATGGCTCTGCAAAACATGCTTTTTGGAGGGGGAGGGGGTTCAGCTCACCCGGGCACAGGTCACTGACCCACATTGGGGCCTGGGGGATAAAGAACCATAAAGAAATACAAAAATGAAAAAAGATCAAGAGTGAGAAACAATATATGTATGTTGTGTTGCCAATAGTAAGAGAAACAATAGAGACCCTGCAATTGTGTGTAAATGTAGCAGAAAGTCAGATCAGCAACCTGGGACTTGGTCACAATTTTTGTGATGCCATATGGTAGCAGCATCTACCATTAGACAACACATTATGCTTCCAATATCTTCCCAGGCGGTAGTACCTCCCTGTTTGGTAGCTGCCTACTACCTAATTGTTCGCTTCTGAAGAAAAAGATTTACCACAATGTGGTTCCAGAAGTCGACACATTGATAAACGAGTCCTCTTAGCCATTCCTCTCTTACTACTAATCACATATAGGTTTTAACTCTTCAGCAGTGCTGAGAAAGCTCTCTCTGCTTTACAACTGCCAGCTTATGACTTTGTAACCCACATTAAGTCCCTGGCTTTTCAAAGCACTTGATTAATCACATTATCTGACATCCTGGCTCAGATTTTCTATTATATATACAGGTATACAAATACAAACCACAATATTTTTCCATTCAAAATTCACATAAAAATATCAAGTTTTCATGCAGAACAGACTATCAATTTTTAAGCCCTCTGGCTAAGGAATGCCAAATTAAAGGTTATCAAGTCAGACTATACATAACACTAAATTTGGGTGTGTGGTTCAGATATCTACTGATGACATCACTAGTATTTTCATCTCCAATTGGTTGAGGTGTTAAATTGCCTTTCCAGTTCATAAAGATCCTGATGGTGTGTTATGACCCTGGGGGTTTACCCATAACTAGTGATTACTCTCAGTTTATTACCATTATCTTTTCACAGTTCACCATGTCAAATAAATTTCATTGATAATTAAAAAGCACTAAGTACTCTTCAGCAAATTAAGATCTGTACAGTACAGTATAATCAAAAGTAATGGTAAGCACAATAGACTTTAAACATACATATTAAACAAAGAAACCTTAGACCTACCCTAACAAACACATCTATACTATATACAGTACTGTATATTTAAACATGCATACAGTATAAGGATATTGGAAGTGGTAAATTATGTTAAATCTAGTAATGTTCCAAATCAAGTTAAAAAGAAGCTCCCATTTAACAATCGATAAAGAGAATAAGTTTACTTAACAGGAGACAGGTCAAAACTGAAAACCTAGTATGGTAGCTCACACAAAACACATCAATATACAGTACAGTATTTCTTTGGAAATAACAATATTTTTGGTTACATACAACTGCCAACCCACGAAATACAAATACGGTACTGTAGTCTTAAGACTGACCTGCTGTAAAAAAAGGTATTGCTTTGGTAAGAAAAATTAACAACTTCCTTTATACAGACTTACGGTAACTGGAGGGGGAAATAGCGTAGGGGTGAGATGAAAATGAGGGTGGAATGGAAAGAAGCAGACTTACCCTGCACCTGACTTGACCCGTCCAAGCTTACCAATTACAAACATTAACCTGAAGCTGCCCTCCTATCTCCAACACTTGCCCACAGCACAGCAGCCTACTGCTACAAACCACTGTATACCCTCTTCTGGTCATTATTGGATTAACCCTCTCACCCTAGTGGCCACCTGGGCTATTGGGATGATCACAGTATACCCAGAGGTCCTATTTGTCCCATGGGAAGACTTCACTTTCCACAAGTTTAAGTTGTTGTCTGTATAAAGGCAGACCAGGCCAAGGTTCACTCTCATTCACTCATTCTCTCCTCATCCAAACCTCTGCTCCTCCCAGGATTCCACAGCTATGACTACAGTTCTGAAGCTGTTGACATCTCCATCACTGCATCCCTGACATCCCATGAATCCAGTCCTCTCATCCCTAGAACATTCAGCACTGCCTCCCTGAGTGTCCTATGACTATAGATAGCATCACAATCAACATCTCACACTCCAGTACTGCCTCACTGACATTCCACGGCTCCTTGCTGCTCCTGCGAAAGGATTAAGTGAGGGGATATATATATATTATACTACCAGACTGGGCTCACTAATTCTAAGGGGAAATACTTAACTCTAATCTTAATTTCTAAGGGTCGCTGCCACCAGACCCCCCTCTGGACAGTATGTAACTCGTTAGGTAGCGTGCAGAGTGGACTCGGCATTGGATTAGGTTTTTCATTGACCAGATCGATAAGGGGAAAGAAGGGTGAAACCAAAACATGTCTTAACTAATTTATTCTTTATAAACTATATGGTGACAAAAAAATACAATTGAGCTGGCCTTCCTCAGAAGAACAACGATGAGTTTGGTTACCCTGCTTACAATATCATTTAACACTTCGGACTGCTCCACCTGTATGGAATATAGCACCTCAGGTCATCATACATAGTAACACTATCTCACCTCCCTGTAGTACCAGCTCACCACACCTGCAAGTGTGGGACTCCTTGTAATTTCTAGATGCACACATCAGGCACCTCGTTCGCACACCGTCCTCGGTGGGTAGAGACAAGGGCTACCCCCAGAGACATACCAGTACTGTTTCTGTGCCTGGCATTATAGGTCGCTCCAAGTGACGACCGCGGAGTTTCTCAAGCATTTCCTTATTTATTCCTACTCATTTGGGGTGGTCTGCTGGGGATCCACAGGTTCACAGTGGAATAGTATAGCTGGTAGTCACCTCACATGGTGGGACGCTCACAGGGAGAATGGCCGACGCCCACCAAGGTGCTCCGACCGCGTGTGACCTGAGGTGACGTTAGAATGTAGGACACTCAGAAATAATGCCTAATGGGCGGTTATCACACACCCTAACACATTACTATGTCACTTATACATCAGGCAAAGCTTTAAACTGTAATAACTGCTATATAAGCCTTTTTACAGGGCGGGATATAGCCCGATAGAGGACACTGACCTGAGATGACGGTAAAACGGAGGATACTGAGGGGGCAGTGCCCGACGCCCACCACCGCGTAGGCCTATAGATTCCAATCTTTAATTTTTACTTTTATTTCTTACGGTTCTCACCTGAACACTTTCCGGTGTATTATAACTCATGCCTTATAAACACATATTTTAATCCTAAATTACACACTAAGGTAAGGTTCTGGTTTGCTAGTTCGTGGGTAAATTCATTGGGTTATAATACCAACGAAGCACACCCGAGGCTGGTACACAGGACTTTCCCCTTAAAACAAAAGCCAAATGTTCATGGCGTGGGTATATCCACTTCACTTAAAACTGTAATTAGGGATCCTCCTCTCACACATGGCACTATTTGAACACAGACCTCTGATCACTGTACATGTTGTGGGTATACGTCACGTGAGGATACGAGGTGTATTAAGTTCACCCCGATACATGCAAGATATTTCCTTTCAAGTATAGTTTCTGGGTGACTTCTAACACCTCACATAGTTCTGACATATTTAACCCTTTTCCAGATCATTGTTCTCATGTATTTTCATATGATATCTGTGGAAGTTATGTTCGCTACACGTTCACAGACGTAAATAGTATGACCTTCAAACCATGATCCACACTTAGTCCTACAGTACACTAGTCCGGCTCAACTGGACTTTCCCAATCATCTTATGGATACCCTGAGTTCTCTTTAATGCTATGAGTACATACAATTAATATTATATAACCGTACCTGGGTACAATACAACACATGATTGAGTAACATTGAGTAGGTGAGTTATCCTTTATCAATGTTTCCCGTTTTCTGAGATTCTACAAGCGCGGTGGATTTGAATGTTATGTAGGGTAATATGAATTAAAGTGGGATTTTAGGAATGACAATGATGTGCGCAGTACAATATATATATATATATATATATATATATATATATATATATATATATATATATATATATATATATATATATATATCATGTAGATCCACAATGGAAAAGTGGATAAGATAAATCTTCACAAAATCAGGCAGGGAAAAGGAAAGCACCGGAGAACCTTAGCTAAGGTTCTCCGGTGCTTTCCTTTTCCCTGTGTGATTTTAACAAGATTTATATATGTGTGTGTGTGAGTATTATACACTAAGCACTATCATGTGTACCTAGATAAGGATCTTGAAACACACTAATATAAAAAATGGGGGCGTTTATCCTACATTGCACTTTATCTGAGGGGGTATCGTCCAGAGGGCTTTTGTCCGGACCCCTGCCGCCCCATATACATACTGTACCACCTTAATTTCGTGTATTACTTTTATAAAGAGATTTTGTAGACTTGTAAAGAGACTTTGACTTATGTGAGATTTATAAACATATGTGTAATTTTATAGCTTTAGTTTCTTTATTCCTTTCGTTGTTGGTCATTTTATCCCCACAAAAGGACACCATAAACTCTTGAATGCCAGGGTGTTGTGGTAACTTGTGACACCACCGAGTGTGCGATATTTGAGGACGACTCTACCAACACTGGGGCATTTTCTGGTACATTTTAGAGCCCTTACATGCCCAGCATTTACCAACAGTGATTGACATAGACAAAACCGATTGCCCAAGCGGCAAACATGCCGATCAATGGCGAAGGGAATACCGCACGGTACGATAAGTTAAAGTTACCCTTAAAATAAAATACATTTTCTTTAATTTTCAATGTTTATATCCAGCACCTATCCGGCATTCATGTAAGACACCATAATATATTAAAACGCATAAATTCTTGTACCTGTTATTTTAGATGTTAGCATAATCTATTAAAACTTAATAAGTTTAAAAATAATCTTAGCATTTATGCTATATTTTCAAACACTTAGGTGATGACTGTTCTTTATCTTCAAGCTTTCGTTTGACACCGAGGGAGGTCTTCTCAGATAAGAAGAGGCGTTTGACAGGTAAAGTGACTCCAGAAATGTTATCCTAGTTGTTTTGTATGGCGCAGATTCCCTGAAGTTGAACATGCTAAGCTATTATAAGTGTGTACCACTAGGACTTGGGAAAGATTTTATTACCATTTTGTGATGCCCATCGTCATTTCCTGCCTCTCAGCACTCGCCCTGTACTTCCTTGTGACTCATTTGTTTACTAAAGTCGTGTGAAAAAAACGTCGTTATATGTTTAAAGAACACATTTGAAGAAGCCACCATACAACAAGGTAGGTATCTACCTACCTTGCCATACAAGGCCTGAAGTAAACGTCAAGATATTATTTGGTAAATAGTGATCTAGGCAATGATACAGGACAGTGTGAGGTTCTAACCCCACTTGTTTCACTTTATACAGCTCGTTTCTGTACTATTTAGAAGACACCAGCTCCTATGCCCAGCAACAACACATGGTTTTTCTTGATATTTTTGGTATGATCTATGCCTTGGTGATGGCCAGTTCTTGTGCAAACCCTTACTTTACTCTAGTCTTCACCTCTGATTGGCCTATTAGTCACTTGGGAAGTCAGTTACATCTGTTAGGCACTGTTAGCAAATACTGGGCATGGGGTATTATTTTAGTGTCGGTCATTCGGGGAATCTTAAGAATTTAGGTTAGGTTATATAGTTCCTGGGTATTGTGCCTAGGTTAGGTAGGTTTGGATATTTAAATACAGGGGTGACCGAAACTAAAATTTTACCCTGGGCATGTACTGGTTCCAAGATGTATCTGTATCTGCACCAGTGTTGGTCAAGACGGTCTTGAATGAGCTCACACTCGGTGCCTTCAAAAAGCTATCTGGCAGATTGTTCCATGAGTTCACAACCCTCACTCCAAGGAAGTTTACCCAGACAATTTTCAAAACTTTTGGCTTTTACAACCTTAAGCTGTGACCTCTAGTTGTGCGGGCATCTGAGTAATGTCCTCTGAGGTGTTCATAAACTTATGATAAGTCATCCCTTGTCTACCTATAGTATAAGCTAGGCAATTGCAGGTGCTCTAATCTTTCTGGGTAACTGAGGTTCCCTAGTTCAGAAACCTGTCTGGTGGCCCCTCGTTGGATATTTTCAATGTTAGGTAGATTAGGTTTGGTTAGATAGGTGAGCTTGATTCTTTTGTTTTTTTAATAGATTATAGAATGTACTGTAGCAATATATGTTAATTACTTCAAAAATGTTAGTATACAGTATGCCAGGAATTTCCAAAATGAATTGTCAATAAATAATCACTCATACTTAACCTAGCCAGAAATACTCCAGTATTGTTGAAATTATTCCACCGAGAATCTGTGACATGTAATTATTGTTATGAAAATAAAGGTAAGCACTGGGAGGCTTTATTCAACTTGATACAACATCAGTATCCATAGATCTGTAATAAAGAGAATAAACAGTAATTACAAATTAAGAATGATTAAGCTTTAGTAGCAGAACAAGCTTAACACAAATAAACATAACATAACATAACATAACATAAGAAATATAAGAGAACTTCAAACATTATATCCGGTAATCTAGAGCACTTAACCAACTAAGCATAACACATCATTCACCCCTGTCTTTAAAACAACCCATCAGCATACAATTACAGTGTTTAATCGCCCAGATAGGACGGTATATGTCTGGAACACAACGGGCGATGGGAGGGGGCCGAGTTGGCGATGCATCTGGCTGCCGATTTCCCTCGTGGTCGGCTATTTCCTGCTGCTCGTTCCGCTCAGCTACCGGGTGTTCATTGAGACATTCATCTAAACTTTGTGTAAGAACACGTGCATTGCTGCCCTTGTCTTGATGTGTCTCTGCACCTGATTCAACACCTTTGGGTGCAAAATGGCACAGAGACACTGTAGTTTCCCCTCCATCTGGAAATATGATGCTCGCATATTGCGGATAAACATCAAGTAATTCCACCTCGTTCACCAACGGATCACAGTTACTGTAACGTACTCGGCGCTTGAGATTCACAGTTATGGAGTTGTTAACCAGGTAGTTATTGCCCTCCCTCTGGCCGATCTCCGTTGGTAGCCAAACATCCGTTCGTGTGTAGTGGTATTAGTGGCAGTTGACAGCAGCGATCGAATGCACTGGAGAGCAAGTGTCACCGTTCTCCAGATGATGCCATTATAGCACTCCACTTGACCACTACCCTGGGGGTTGTAGGCAACTCCATGCTGATGCAAAAGCTGCTTCAGTTCGCCCGACATGAATGACGCTCCATGATCGGAATGAATATAGGCTGGCGTGCCAAAGATGGAGAATAAAGATGGAGAATAATGAGCAGAGACATTTTATCACAGTGTTTGTTGACAGATCAGAGCATGGGAAGGTGAATGGGAACCTTGAATATTCATCTATTATAGTAAGTAAATACTGATTTCTTGTCTTAGAAGGAAGAGGTTCCTTGAAATCCACATTCAGCCTTTCTGTTACGGTCTCAAGTATAGAGGGATGAACAATGTGCCAAACAGTCTTGGGGAGAACTTGGGACTCAACAGTTCAGATTTGGTCTCAGTATTGTTAGGTATTGCAAGTGCCACTGCATATTATGACCATCAGGTCTTAAAAGAAATATCCTATTTCTGGGCTGTCACCAAGAAGGTCTACAAAAAGAGAACCAAAATTATACAATTTACTGATAATGATTAAAACTTACAAAATAATACAAAAGAAAAAAGATCACACTTTACGTTACAATAAACAATATAAATTAGTACACATCACTTATAAACTATATACTGTATACAAATACAGTACCTATACCAAGATCACTATCAATAGAATAACCAATATCACAACCAATACTGTACCACCTTGTTACATTTCCACTTATGTGTTTGAGGGAGGAACCAGCTGAAACGTGCTCATAGGGAGACACAATACACACGGTAGAGGAGGTTGAGAAAATCTATTCTCCCTATCAATACTCAGCCTTCTTTTGCTCTTGGGGAATGGAGTCCCAACAGTCTGTCACACTGAGGACACACACAGGGGGCACCACACCGAAGATCACAGCCAAGTCCCAGAGGAGCAGCCAATCTAGGCGGGGAGTAGCTTGTGGCCAACTGGCTCACACCACCCTGCCGGCTTCCCACCATCTTTTGGGAGTGGTGACAGGGATGATTCGAATAGAGGTGAACCAGGGTTGTTCGTGGTTTCTGCTTCGAGACTAGTACAGAGGGGGTAACGACTCCCGGAGTCGTAACACTTTCAAAAGGCTGAGTAGCTTTTATGAGAGTACCAGAGTCTGATCTGAAGAATGGTGGCTTACTGTAAGTTCCAGACATGTAGGGCAAGTGGCAGTCATCACCTTTATGTCACTGATAGAGTATGGTAGATTTCTGCTCCGTACAAAGTGCATCATCCTTGTAATCCCCAGATGACAAATTATTGTGAAGAGTCTGCAGATCATCTGGAGCAGATACAGGACTGTATACGTGTGAGAATGCATCTGCGGCGGCATTTTCTTTGCCAGGACGATAGACAATGTCGTAACTGAAGCATGATAGGTCAATTTGCCATCTAGTGATCTTATCATTTGGAGTTGAACATGAAGGCAACTGACCTCTGATCTGTGACCAACTGAAAATGCTGCCCAATTAAGTAGTGTCTCCATTTTCTTAATGCCTCCACTATGCTTTTGCTCCAAAGCCGTGAGTGTCCTTGAGAAGAAAGCCATAGGTCGATCAGACTGACTCAGTGAAGCAGCTATAGCGTACTCTGAAGTGTCAGTTTCCACAACGAATGGTATTGCTGGATCTCTATCAGTCACTGCTGAGCCAGCGATGTCATGCCTAAGGCCTTCAAAAGCTTTGATTTCCAAATGTGACAGTGGGAAACCTTTTGTCTGTGCCAATGGGTGGATTTTCTCAGAAATTCCAGTAATCCATTGGGAATAATGTGCAAACATTCCCATAGCACTTCGAAGTGAGTGTGTAGTGTGGTACAGGATTGTCCAGGAGGGGCCTCAAGCATTCTTGGTCAGGCTTGATTGTGTCATCATTAATTGTGTAACCAAGCAAGTCAACAGACGTCAGAAAGAAGTTGCATTCGTCATCATTCAGGGTTAGGTTATACCTTTTGACCACATCTAAAAAATGTTTGAGGTTGGCATCATGTACTGTTATCGTGACCACACACTCACATTGTCGATGTTTGCGAAAGTGCCATCTAGCTTCTCCTTTGTCACAAGGTCATCAATTATGCATTGGAAACTGGCAAATCCATTAGTAACACCAAAAGGTATTCTACATAATTGTTAAAGAAGTTCATCAGCCTTGAATGCAGTGTATGGTCTATCTTCCTGTCTGATAGCCACTTGATAATATGCACTGCATAGATCTAGCGTACTGAGCACACGATATCTAGCAATCTCCCTTACCATGCCATCTATCCGTGGTAGTGGATACGCAACCTAACAAGGTGAAACGATTGATTGTCTGTGAATAATCTATCATCATTCCCTTTGTGGCCTTCGGACGAGACCACCAATGCTTGAGCATGCCATGGAGACTGACACTTCAGAATCAATAAACTTCTTGTCGTCATGTGAATAATGCATTGATTTCACTGCTATTGGCTTGCAATCAGTTGTCAGGAAGCGAAACGATGACAGAAATGGGACTTTAACAGCCTCAAGCCCACACACCATCAAGGCAGGCTTGGAGCTTCCAAATGGAATTTGAACTGCTGAGCGCTGCTATAGGAAGTTATGTCCAAAGATAGCATCACTACAGAAGTCCAGCATCGCAGACAGTTTAACATCGCTGTACTTAGTGTTTTTGAGTTCCAGATTAGTAATACAATACTGTACAGTATCCCAGAACCCTCAAGGTTAGAGAACGACTGTATTTGCCATCAACATCTTTCCCACAGAAGGGAAGAATTTCCATCAATGAATGTCTACAATACTATAGCTGACAAAGCTTTGACTACCTGCCAGTATCAACAAGTGCGGTGACAGGAACTCCATTTATCTTAGCTTTCATCACAGCCCTTAAGAGACAGCCAGGAGATGCAGCAGAGTGTTGCCTTTGTCAAGAATGATCAAAGGTGGATGCAGAAGTAAACTTAGCAGATCGACTCACTTTAGCATAATGTCGTTTCTTTTTGCAGTTGAGACACAGTACATCCCTTGGAGGACATTTGGAGCGGGGGTGTCTACCAAGACCACAGAAGAAACATTTCAGATTGGCAGCAGCCATAGTTACTGGCTGTACAGGCTGGCCAGTTGGGGCAGATGTGGGTGAAGCGCTTCGAGGCAGATTTAGAGCCGATTCCCGATTTGGTGACGCCATTGCAGCATTAATAGTGTCAGGTTGCATATATGAAATAGACTGCTTCTGGGCCATCTCCAATGTATGGGCCTGTTCATATGTGGTCTGCAAGTTGAGTGTTTTATTCTCAAGCAGGCGCTGTCGTATTTGGTGAGCTTGAAGTCCGTTAATAAATGCATCTCTGATGTAATTGTTGCATGCCTCCTCGGCTGAGACTGCTTGAAAATTACAGTCCTTACTCAGAGTCTTCAGTGCTTGCAGGTACTGGTCCAGAGTCTCTCCAGCTACTTGACGACGAGTTACTGAAACGTGTCTGGCAAATATCTCATTTTTAGGTTTGATGTAAAGCTCCTTGAGCATGTTAACAGCATCTTCGTATGAGTCACAGTCAGCAATGAATTCATAGACAGATGGTACAATGTAGTTGATCAGAAGATTTACCCCCGTATTATTAAACATCTTCTCTTGAAGAGGGTCGTCATGTTTCAACCCGAGTTTTAAACTAAATGAGTCCTGAGGGACACCTCAGTACAGTATGTAATGGGGTGGTGTGGCGGTAAAATTAACTAATTCCAATAAAATTAATTTATAATATTGAAATTAGTTAATCTTACCACCACACCACCCCGTTAAGTACTGTACTGCGTTCACTCTAGTTAAGGGCAAAACAAGACAGAACATCATTGAAGAGGAAGGAGACTCAGTTGCTTGGTGTATGTGTATAATATCAGCTTAGCAAGGAAACACAACATTGGCAGAGATTTGTATTCAAGATAATAAGGAGTCATAACCCCTTCCTGTCAAAGATCTTAGCTGAGTATCTTAAAGTGTTTTATTCGGAAAAAGGATTAGGTTCATATGGGTTGGGATTAGGTGAAGGTAGCTACGGTAAATTTCATTTAACTGGATTAATTTTAATTCATGTGGTAAATCACCACAACTACAGTTGTATTGTATTTAAATTTTATGAAACAAAAGATTCTTTCTATGAAAAGTACCATCAAACTCATACGAACATGGAGGACACGGCAGGTAGAGTTTGGCATCTTCTCCTCAGACTGAAGATGTAAAAAACAAATAATGTACAACAAATTGTAAAGGTGATATTTCAGAAAAGTCATTCCTTATCCACCCTTTTGTCTGTTTCACAAGGTAAAGAAATCTTTAATCTTATATGGAGAAATTTCCTAAAGTTGGTACTAAGGGCAATCCTACATTGTCAAGTACCCTGTACTGTATTTCCAAACAATTTTGGTAATGTAATATGAAAAAATCAGTGAAAATTTATTTGAGATATTTTAGTTTTTAACAGTATAATAATAAGAATCAAGATGAAGGTAAACAGCAGAAGCCTTACTAAAGCACATACCTGTACAGTATTTTGTTCAAAGAGGTGACCCCAGAGGAAGAACTCCAGGGGTGTGGGGTCCAGAGACTTCGGGGGCTATTGAATTGGTACTTTTTGTCCAATATTGTTTTTATTTTAAATTATTCTCTAGCCAATATGTCAAGGGTTTGAGTTTTATGGACTCCAGTTTCCTCCTGTACCAACACTGGATAGACTAACTGCCTGAACGGATAGTGTTAAGTGATAAGTGGTGAAATGATTAAAAAGGGGGGGAGACAGGACACATCAACTAGGCATTCGGGGGGTCACAATTACAGTACATAGGGGGTCCCCGACTTACGAACGTCTGACTTATGAACACCTGCCAATACGAATGGGGTTAAACTTTAAATTTATATTTTTATTTACCTAATGACTTAATTTTTACTTTCATTTACTGTATTTTGTCATTCTGTTTCTTCCTTTGTCTTAAATTAAGTGATTTTTGATGTATATAAGGACTTAGGCTATGATATATATAGTTGAATTTTGAACATTGTTCTTAAAGTATGGTATGCACATAGCATGTGTTCCATCTTAATACAAATTCGACTTAAGAATGTCATCAGGAACGGAACCCGTTCCTAACCCGGGAACCCCCTGTACTAAGCATGGGGTTACAATGACAAGACATGGAGAAAGCAATGACTAGGCAAGGGGACACAACAACTAAAGGAATGGGAACCATTGATAAGGCAGGGGAACACAGCGTCTAAGCAGAGGGGGTTTATCAACTAATGGAACAGGACACATCGATGAGGCAGGGGGACACAACAACTAGGGGGAGGGGATACACTGGCCGGGACTCAACGACTATAATTCTTTACTGTTGTACTGTACAGGTATTCTGATAATGATGTTACACTCAGCTTAAGGTTATAATATCTTGGCTTACTCAATTGATCATGAATTCTTCAGTGGCTAGTAAAAATATTATTTGATGAAAAGAAGACATTGATACATTTGTTGTAGCTATGCACTCATTGTATAGTCACATATTGCTGATTGGAAAATAATTTGACATGACAAAATACAGTACTAACCTTTGGCCAAAATAGCTATACAGTCCTGTACCACAAATATTAAGAGTGAGCCCAGGATTGTGTGTATGTTTTGTTATACAGTACTGGTGCTTGGTGCCCCTGGTCCTTCTCTTATAAATGTGAATGAAACTAAAATACTGTACTGTATGTATGTATTATAGAACTAAATTGTTGTTATACTCCTTTCACTTGAATTCTGTAGTATTTCTTAATTTTCTCTTTCAGAAAATTTTATTCTTTTCAGAGTGTGACAAAGTTATTGAGACAGCATGTGGAAAGCTCAGGCAGGCCATCAGATTACTGCCTGTGATAATGGCAATGATGATGATGACTGGGAGACAGATGCTGACTATGTCAATAACATGACAGAAGAGGAGCAGAGATATGGTACAAAGAGAGACTTGGATGCTATTGAGTAAGTTTCTCTTACAAAAGACTTTCTGTACAGTACATAGGATTAAAGAATGATCTTTTTTTATAATCATCCTTACTGTATTTGCTGTCATATAAGTTGAATTTTTTTCCAAAAAGATGTGTCCAAGCAATCTCGCTGTTTTATGTGTCAGTGGTTAACTGGGGATGCTGTTGCCAGTTCTAGAGTAAAATCGAAACTCCCATGTTACACAGTGGTTCCCAGATGACTTCAGAATTAAATAATCCTCTCGTGCTTTCTCCCTCTGTAGCTTTGTATCAATTTACTTATCTTTGAAATACTTAAGAAAGTTGTAGGCTTGTGTATAGACAGGAACAATCAGGAGTCAGGTCTTGTTCACATCCTCTGGTGGTGACGGGTTCTGGAACAAATATTGCATATTGCCATTAACCACCCCCCCCCCCTCCCCCGGTATCCTCATTTGGTGTAGAATTTTTGTGTGTAAATAAAAACAATTATGGTAAGAGATTTTATGCTATTATACAATACAGCACTGTACTGTACTACCTTTTATTACCAAATGCTTTTGCTGCCTCTGTCTGGTAACTGGTTAATCTTATGACTGGTTGAACTTTTCATATTTAACTTATATATATTTTTAAGTTTACTAGACTTTATCATCACTTCTGCCAAGTTTCTTTTGTTTTGCAAGTTATGCAACACATTTGTCTTGGTATCATACTGTTTATTTTACTATTGTGGGAGGACTATTTCTGGTGACAGTACAGCATTGGGATCAACTTATACTGTATACATAATTCTTTTGACAGTATGACGAAATACAGAGAAGAGACATTGAATGCAGATGCTGAATTGAAGCGCGTACAACAAGAAGAAGGACCAAAAGCATCGTATGGATATGGAGGAAAGTTTGGAGTACAGAAAGACAGGTAAATGAAAAGTTTAGTTCCTTCTTTGCCTTCTTTGACATTTTACACATACACATTTTACATATTTTCATTAGGTTACTGAAAATATGTCAAATTATCCTCCAGTCTCCAATCTCTCATTCTTATCATCAAAGATAATTTTAATTTTTTTTTTTTTAGATACAGGATTAGCCCACCCAGGCACAGGTCAATGACTCACATTAGGGCCTGGAGGCAGAAATATAATAAAGTCAACCCTCACTTTACGCGGTTAATGTTAACCCACAGGGTACCGTGGAAAGTGAGAAACGCGTAAAGTGAATAACATAACATATGGGATTAAATGAAATAGAGACCAGCTGACCCCCAAACTCCACTTTTTCCAACACAATACCTATGTTCTAGTAAAAATAACATCTTTATTTTATGATGGTACATGCACACAATTAATACTTAAGAGAAATAGAGAAATACAGTCGCCAAGTTAATGTCCATTCAAATAATGGACTCAACTCCCTCCCCCTCTTCTCACACTACACTCGCTGGCTCTTCCCTCTCTGAGAAATTTTGGGGGAAAACCAGGTATAGTAATAAATAATACCTCAAACTAAAGTTAGGATAATATAATTGACATTGCTGGATTCCTTGTAAGACCAGGAATATTTTGAATACAAATGTCATATATTTTGCACAAAAGATAACATATTTACTCAGAGTAAACATTATATCTAAAATTTGTATGTCTAATGCAAAATCTATGATGTTTATATTCAAAATGATCATCAAATTGTAAGAATTCCAGCAATGTAAATTATATTCTGGCCGGGTAATTTGTATGAATTTTATGAGCTAAAACAAATATCTTCAGTTAATAAAAAAAAAAATATTCTTCACACACGTGGTGCCAGGTGGTCGGTCGCCGGTCCCTCCCATCCCTCCCACCCCCATCCCAACCCTCCCTACCAGATGAATGTGTGGGAATACCAGACTGTTTACCTTTTTAGTAATAAATAATAAATCAGACTAAAGTTAGGATAACATAATTGACATTGCTGGATTCCTTGTAAGACCAGGAATATTTTGAATATAAATGTCATATATTTTGCACAAAAGATAACATATTTACTCAGAGTAAACATTATATCTAAAATTTGTATGTCTAATGCAAAATCTATGATGTTTATATTCAAAATGATCATCAAATTGTAAGAATAACAGCAATGTAAATTATATTCTGGCCGGATAATTTGTATGAATTTTATGAGCTAAATAAAAAAATTATACTTCACCCGTGTAAAGGGGTACACCCACTGCGGAATGTGAGCATCCTGGGTTCTGGCAGGGCACCGTGTAAACGTGGAAACATGGAATGTGGGACCGCGTAAAGTGAGGGTTGACTGTAATAGTAATAATTATAATAATAATAATAATAATTAATAAAAATTACTAAAAATTAATAAAAAATTATATAAAATATTAAATAAAAGTATAATATAATACTACTGTAATAGTAATAATAATAATGATAATAATAATAAAGAACCATAAACAAATAAAAAACAAATAAAAAGATAAATACCGGTAGTGAGAAACGACATGTGTATGTTGTGCACACGCTCCAACATCACACCACTACTACTTTGCTGTCACTCAGAATCGAGTATGACGATCATCCAGCTATGAGACAAAGATATGAGTTATTTAGGATGTCACCTACGTTGGTGAGTTGTGAGGTGACTTGAGAGGCCGATATGGGACTGGCAGGGTTGTCCACAAATGTTGCACATGTGGAGGGCTACATCTAGTGCAGGAGGGGCGGTGGCAGTGTCTTATCAGCGTTGGTGCTTGTCTGCTTTGGTATGCAGTCAGGCAAACTCCAAAGTATTGACACCTTCTCATGTGGTGCTCTTCCAAGCGTTACGGTGTGGAGGTGTGGAGTAATCGTCTCCCAGGTGAGGGGGTCGATTTGGCACTTTTTCAGGTTTGTCTTAAGACTATCCTCATACATTTTCAGTTGCCCGTCAGCGTTATGTTTATTATTCGTTCAGTGACTGTAAAGTAGCTGCTTTGGCAGTCTACTGTCGTCCATGGCCAGTCCATTGTAGTTGTTCATGGATAATGGTAGCTTCGATCCTCCTACAGTTGGTGTCGGCGAGAATACTGACATTTGTTCTCTTGTCTTCCCAGCGAACTCAGAGGATGGAACGTAGACTGTGTTGGTGAAAGTTTTCAAGTACCTTGAGGTGTTTCATGTATGTAACCCATGTCTCGCTGCCAAATAGTAGGATGGGGAGGACCACTGCTCGATATGCGTGCAGCTTTGTAGATAATTTCAGCTCCCTACAACTGAAGACACGGGTACTGAGTCTGCCAAAGGCTTGAGATGCGCATCTGATCCGATGCTGAATCTCTTCATCGATGTCCATGGTGGTGGACAGGTGGGAGCCGAAATACTGACACCTTTGTTCCTGCTTGGAGTCATCTTATGTTAAAAAGACCCTTCATCCAGAACTGGATGCCCACCCCGCTGGCTAAATTGGCACTGGCATAAGTAAGGAAGGCAGCCAAAATATGGAAAAGAGCGTTGGTACCAGTACACATCCTTGTTTTATCCCCGTTTGGATGGGGAAGAACTCAGACTGGGTGCCATTGTGCAGGATACTGTCGTTCATGACATAGTGGAGTTGCCTCACATTGGCAAAGAATTTTGGTGGGCAGCCAAAACGGCTGAGGGTCTACCAGAGGGCTTCCCTGTTGACCGAGTTGAAGGCCTTGGTTAGGTCGATGAAAGTCATGTACAAGTCACGATGCTGTTCTCTGCACTTTTCCTGTATCTCGTGGGCAGCAAAGATCATGTCAGTGGTGCCACGTGATGGTCTAATGCCACATTGAAATTCTGGGAGGAAGTTTTCCGTCAGGAAGAAGTCTGATTAGGAGGACTCGGGCGATAATCTTGCCAGCTACGGACAGCAGCGAGATACCGCGGTAGTTGCCGTAGCCTGACCGGTCTCCCTTGTTCTTATAAATTTTGATGATGTAGGCATCTTTAAGAGCTTGGGGGATTTCATCGTTTTCCCATATATTCTTCAGCAGAGAGTGGAGACGGCTGGTAAGCAGAGGTCCTCCTGCTTTATACACCTCGGCTGGGATTCCATCAGGCCCTGAGGCTTTGTTATTTTTCATCTGTTTGATGGCAACTCGCCTCGTTTAAAAGTACTGTGTGGCATCTAAGCCCTGGGCTGGTGCAGTACAGTATTGCTGAACACACACACACACACACACACACACACACACACACAGCAGCAGCAGCAGCATAGCAAATGAAACTAGAAAAAGATTTATGAAATCAACATATGAATGTTTTTTTTTATTACAAATGGCAATGCTGCACACTCAAGTTGGGGGGAGATATTTTCCGTCCCTCTCGGTTTATTTTCCTTACATTTTTACGAATATTATTTGCTTATATTGTACTTAGTAATGGCAATACTCACTGTAGGAGGGAGAAAGAAGTGTGGGAAGGAGGAAGGAAGGTGTGTGAGAGAGAGAGAGGAAGGGGTGTGGGAAGGAAGGAACAGTGTGGGACGGAGGAAGGAAAGTGTGTGAGAGAGAGGAAGGGGTGTGGGACGGAGGAAGGGGTGTGGGAAGGAAGGAACAGTGTGGGACGGAGGAAGGAGTATGGGAGGGAGGGAGCTAGTGTAGGAGGGAGGAAGGAGTGTGGGCGGATGTAATCATGCAGTGGTGAATAAGTTGGTGTTATTCATTTGGATGAATATTTATAAAAAGCAAAGATGCTGTTACAACCCTCTCTCCTCCACTTGCCACTCATCATCTTTCAAACTTGACTGTGGGGAGACGGAGGGTGGAGCCCACAGGGGGAGGGGGTGGGGGGGGTCATGGCCAAATGGCGGGAAAGGCTTACATAAGATGCCAGACAACACCAGGCAACAGATTATGGCAGCTAGACTCAGTTTCAAAGGATGGGGGGAAAAGGATATTTGGTAAACGTTCTAGTATGTGAATGACCAGAGACAGTAACATTGATCATGTACATGAACGTTAATGACCAGTTATGGGTTAATGGGGATACTGTACAGTGGTCTAATGAGAATTGATATAGGCCTAACAAGAGCTAATAGATACAAGATGACACTTGATCTATAAACTTGCTGGATGTGGGGTGGTGGGACTGACCATTGCCACGATTGCAAGTTTGCTTATATTTATTCATTATTATACAGTATTCTCTTATGATCAGCCTATTATAGTGTATATTTCATTATAAATAATATGACATACAGTATTAAATAATAGAAAAATAAGATATATAATCTGTCTTCAAATAAAATGATAATCTGAATCAGAAAGTAATCTCTTCCCTGTCATTGGTGGTGGAGGTGGGACTATTTGTTGCCGTATTCACATTTGTATTTATTTATTCATTATATTCTTGTGTGATCAGCCTCTTGTGGTGTATGTTTCATCATTAAGAATGTAAAATATTAAATAATAGAAAAAAGTGTGATATATAATTTGTAATTTGACTTCAAAATAATGAAGACAGATGAACTGGGCCAGGTGTGTGTGTGTTTGAATTATTTTACCTAAAATTTTACCACTTTTTTATGGCTAAATATGTGTTGAAATTATAGCTAACCAATCACAATGCAGCATTATGGGTGAGTCCATTTTAAGAGTGTGGAATAAACTGCTGATTGCAATTTCATTACCTATCCCCAGAAATGTAAAGTAAATTTATTTAGTGTTTTGGTAATAATGTGACAAATGAATAAGAAACTTCAAAGTACTTTTCTCTAATGGATGTGAACAGTGGTATAGCGACATATAAACCAAAACTCTGAGCTGACATAGTCAAGGTTAGACTTTACACACTCCAAAGTTTTGTTAATGTTGTTATCAAAAGATAGGAAATTTGGTGTACTGTTGTTTTAGAATATGTACAGAAATCTAAAGTTGCCAAAGTCACAATAGTCATAAACTAAAGTATAAGTTAAAGGAGTCACCTTAGAACCTGCAATAAATGGTTAATAAACATCAGTTAACATTTATGAAAATGTTGATGTAATACTCACAAGCCCAGGAGAGGTGTATCCTCACCCACACCTGCTAGGCAGCCACACTTACAGGGAGGCCCAATCTTCCTCTCCTCTACCTCTTTATTGATGGTCACATTCACATATGCTTCACCCCGATTTTTTTCTTGTTTGCTACCTCTTTCATCCACTTGGGAGGTCATAAGCATGCTTCCTTGATCACCCATGGTCTTCCCCACACTTTCACTCTCAAAGGAACTTATTATAGAAAAATAGTGTAGAACAATCACTAGTATGGTATTTGCTAATGGGAGGACAACAACAAAAACTTAAGTTTTCCCCTCATGCCTCCACACCGACTCACATCCCAAGTTGCCTATTGGCTGAGTACATGACATCACAGCATTACTCACCCATGATTGGCTATGCTTCGTGGTCAATACACAGGTATTCCCTTATCCAGTGGTGAAGACAAAAATCGTATATCTTTCCAAGGCATTTTTACCTTTCCCAAATAATGTATCTCCCTTCCAAAATGTATTTAGTTTTATAGATTCCTCTGGCAACTTGTTGGAACAAAGATCTCATTTTTACATAGTCGGTCGATAAGTCAGTCTTTCACCGAGCATCTCATTTGACGTCGTAATTGTTGGACATTCAATTTCTTCTGTTGTGATGATTGTTTCTTTCTACAGTGCAGTTTCTTTTTTTGTGATATTTTATCTTCATCAGATATTTTTACTGTATACAGTACACCCTTTCTGGAGTCACACCATACTCAGAGTTACCCCTTACAGTGTGGGGTCTTGTTTATTGGGCATCCCTTTACATCCTTTGTAAAGCAAAGTGCAAAATCATTACAGTGTCCAGCAAGGATCCATACCAATAGTAACTGTTACAGTAAATAGAATTACAGTATTCAGCATAGGTGAAGGGGAACATGATTACATTTTAAAACATTATAGTTGATGATTTTTTCATTAAAATAAATTGTTAATTTAATTTGTTTATCTTTTTTTTTTAAGAATGGACAAGAGTGCTGAAAGCCATGAATATATTGGGAAAGTGGACAAGCATGTTTCACAGAAAGACTATGCATCAGGGTTTGGAGGAAAATTTGGTGTCCAGAGTGACCGTCAAGACAGTTCTGCAGTGGGTTGGGATCACATAGAAAAGGTTGATAAGCATGAGAGCCAGAAAGGTGAGTTACATTTATTGGTAATGCATTGCTTGGTATTTTATCCTTGGCTTAAACTGTATACATTATTCTGATATAATTACTACTATAACTGTCTCTTTTGAATAACTTGCATAAACTGTGTCATGTTGAAAGTTATCAGTCTTAATTTTGAGTACTGTACTGTATAGAATTACACTGAAAGTCCTCTCTAGGGGACATTTAAGTAATTATTTTAGTGAATCTTACATGAATAGATTGTCTTCATATGTGTTTCCTTCTTGTTTGTCATAGATTATTCAAAGGGATTTGGAGGAAAATTTGGTGTTCAGAAAGACCGCCAAGATAGATCGGCCTTAGGCTGGGATCATTTAGAGGATGTTGAGAAACATGGTTCTCAGATTGGTAAGCTTGATGTTAGGTCATCTCAGTGGCATGGTAATGTACAACTCTGCAATAGGATGATGATTTTTAATTGATGTAAAGCACATAGCTTTGTGATGAAATTTGTGCTGTTTATCTTATTGTGTGTATAGTTTCTATATACGGTACTGCACCAGTACATACAGTACATTATATACCCCATCACACTTTTTTTCTTTGTTATATTGAATATTTCTGTAATTTAATCATTATCAAATGACAGTGTTCATTCTTCACATGCAAATTCTACTAATTAACTACACTGTGTTCCTATTATCCTAATACAGTACCTTATTACCTCTCAATACCAAAATAATTGGTTAGCAGCCAGTTCGGTAGTTTTTTATATATAAAATGAAACCGAAAAACTCGTCCTGTACTGAACTTTGTGTGGTATACAGTAAAGTTCCTCCAATCCGGACTAATTAGGGGGGAGGGGGGATGTCCGGTTTGGCCGAAATTCTAGGTTGGGCAAAGGTCTGTATTGTCTATACAGTACTGTACTGTATTGCAAGCTGAAAAATTCTTAGAGTATTGGGTATAGGGAATTTCTGACTCAAGCTACTTAAGAACACTGAGCCTACTGTAATTTTTAGCTTTGACTCAACACTCTTTGGGTTTTTTATACACCATTAATTTTTTCTGTCTCATATGCTCTCAGTAGTGAGTCACAGAGCAGATGATGATGCCTGGAGGCCTCATATGCCTGGCAGCAGTGTGTGCTATCTCAGCTGTCATATTCAGCCCCATTCAAGCCCCATGCCCCCAAAATATTATATATATACAGTATTACCCCGCCTAACGCGGTTTCACTTATCGCGTTTTATCATATACGTGGTGCCTCGCCAGAGCTGAACTTTCACTTAACACGGATTTTTTCCACATATACGCACATATACGTGGTGAGTGTCCGGCTCCAGACGCTATTTTTAGATTTGCCCCACCCGCCACCCTGCCTGACTGCCTGTTTTAGCTCATAAAATTCATACAAATTGCCTGGTCAGAATTTAATTTACATTGCTGGAATTCTTATAATTTGGTGATCATTTTGAATATAAACATCATATATTTTGCATTAGACATACAAATTTTAGATAAAATTTTTTCTCAGAGTAACTATGTTATCTTTTGTGCAAAATATATGACATTTATATTCAAAATATTCCTGGTCTTACAAGGAATCCAGCAATGTCAATTATATTATCCTAACTTTAGTTTGAGGTATTATTTATTACAAAAAAGTTAAGTATTCTGGTTTTCCCACACATCTCCTTGGGACGGTTGGTGGGGGGTGGGGGGGAGGGAGGGACCGACCGACCATCTGTTACCCTGTGAAGAATATTTTTTTTTTTTATTAACTGAAGATATTTGTTTTAGCTCATAAAATTCATACAAATTACCCGGTCTGAATATAATTTACATTGCTGGAATTCTTATAATTTGATGATCATTTTGAATATAAACATCATATATTTTGCATTAGACATACAAATTTTAGATAAAAATTTTTCTCAGAGTAACTATGTTATCTTTTGTGCAAAATATATGACATTTATATTCAAAATATTCCTGGTCTTACAAGGAATCCAGCAATGTCAATTATATTATCCTAACTTTAGTTTGAGGTATTATTTATTACAAAAAAGTTAAGTATTCTGGTTTTCCCACACATCTCCTTGGGACGGTTGGTGGGGGGTGGGGGGGAGGGAGGGACCGACCGACCATCTGTTACCCGTGAAGAATATTTTTTTTTTTTTATTAACTGAAGATATTTGTTTTAGCTCATAAAATTCATACAAATTACCCGGTCTGAATATAATTTACATTGCTGGAATTCTTATAATTTGATGATCATTTTGAATATAAACATCATATATTTTGCATTAGACATACAAATTTTAGATAAAAATTTTTCTCAGAGTAACTATGTTATCTTTTGTGCAAAATATATGACATTTGTATTCAAAATATTCCTGGTCTTACAAGGAATCCAGCAATGTCAATTATATTATCCTAACTTTAGTTTGAGGTATTATTTATTACAAAAAAGTTCATGCGAAGTTCATGCTTGCCTTATGTCTCATGAGTTAAGGGCGTAGAAGCCTGAAGAGTCAAGGGCGTAGAAGCCTGAAGAGTCAATGGTTTATATCTAAGCAAGTTATTGGAAGCTCCAACAATAATAAAGTACTGTACTGTACTTATTATATATTGTATTAACCTATGAGGCGGTTGAGTCTTGAAGTAATGAAGCATTTGAAACGGGGTGATTGTAAGACACCCACAGTGCATGTTAATGAAGGTGGAGCAGAGGTTATGTTTTCACTGCTAATTTCTTTGAGTATGTAGTACAGTAAACCCCCGAAGATCTGGACCCGGTAAATCCGGATTTCAGAAGATTCGGACAAAAAAACTGGGGATTCTGGGCTTAGAAGCCTCCCTAAGAAGCATTCCCAAAACAGGGTGAAGGTAGTTTTAGGCTTAAAGTTTTTATAATATAAAATGTCACCGAATACACTTAGCAGAATATAACTTTCATTGCTGGAATCCTTGCAAGATAGCGAATAATTTGAGTACAGACATTACAGTGATCCCTCGGTTAACGAAATTTCGGTTAACGAACTGCCTTCCATAAGAATCTTCAGTTCGGTTAACGAACAAAAATTCGGTTAACGAATTTCTTACGAACCGACCTCAACACGTTTTCGCTTGCACTGGCTGGGCAACCAGCTTTAGTATCAGTCCGCCAATACATTAATCGGTTCTAGGGCTTAAATTCCTTACTATTTTAGTAAATATCAAGAAGTTTATACTATTCAATAATTTTAAAAGTTTAATATTCAATTTTTAGTCATTTTAACAATTATTGAACATAATTGAAGGTAAAGTGACTAGTTTAATGCGCGGCATCCAGCCTCTTAACACAGCAAACAGGAGTTAGTCTCTCTCTGTTTTCACTGGAGGTAACATCTTGCTTGAGACTCTCTTCAACTAAATGCTTTTTTTGTGTGTTTCCAAGCAAATTATTGGTCATTTTGAAATTTATTTTACATATTGACAATATATAGCGCAGTGCAGTGTTGATTTAAAGAAAATAATCTTGAAATACACCAAGAGAACTAAAATTTTATGGGTAAATGGTGACATGGGGTGACTTCTCTTCCACCCCAATGCCTTCTCTTCTCCCTTCTCCTCCTCCACCTCCCACTTCAAATGCACATCATCATCATCATCCAGGAGCCTTCTACATACACACCTCAAAGTAAGTGAACTTTTCTACTATTTTTGTTGAATTTAGGCAATTTTCGGTGAGCTGGAACCAATTACCCAAAAACCCATTGAAACAATGTTTTCGGTTAACGAACTTTTCGGTTAACGAACAACCTGCTGGAACGGATTGAGTTCGTTAACTGAGGGACCACTGTACATATTTTTCAAAAGAGATAAAAATTTTACACCTTTAGTGTAGTACATTTGAGTACAAAGTGAGTACACTACAGTAAAGCCTCCGATAACAACGGTTCGACCAACAACTTTTCATATTTAAGACCCTAGTTAATTAAGGACCAAATTTAATTTACGTCCTTATTTCATTCGTATTTACGACCAAAATATAATAAAAATAAAATAAAATTACATTTTCATTTAAATAATAACTAAATCACGATATGTATTATAAACAAAAAATTATAGTAAAAAAAAATGAAGAGCGCCTTACGCAAAGAAGCTGCCTGGCAAATGAGTGGTAATGCGCATCGCCAGTAAACTACAGTCGGAGCTTGGCGGTCCATTTGTTTTCACGCATCTGAACAGGAACAGGAGAAAAACTTTCTTAGGTTTCTTACAGCATTTTTGCATCCCTATTCAACATAAGCAAGAGAGCAAGTGATGTTAGTGTTGTTTCAAAAGCTAATAGAAAGTGTATAAGCTTAGCCATGAAACTAGATGTGTTAAAACGATATGAAAAAGGCAAGAGGTCTGTGGATATTATATGGAGCAAGCAATGAACATATTTTCTGAAGTGGATCCATTAACAGAACAAAGCATCAAAATTTAAATAAATGCAAATGACCTCTACATAAAGATGTATATTGAGAAAAGAAAGCAGCTGTGCAAGGTTCTTTTGACAGCTTTATTATTTGAAGGCCAAAACCATCAACTTCAGCTACACCATCAAATTCAGCATCATAAGCAGCTTCAACATCAACTTCAGGTTCAGTAACAGTTCCAGCAACAGCTTTATGGAAAGCTACAGCTTCAGCCAGAGTTGAACCTGATGACTTCACCTGAGTAAAAACTCGCACAATATTCATTGGCTGTCCTTACATATCACGGCCTATAAGACGAAATTTGAACATTAAAAAAATCTGCCCAAAGTTAGGGGGTCGTCTAAACCACCAAGTTTAAAATTCTTACCTCTTAAATATTGTGGTTTAGTGTGTCAAGAGTGGTGATGAAAACATCGTAAGCCACTCACAAGGTCTTACCACTAATTATTTTATACTGAAACTTACGTTTGGCAAGCTGGATTCAAATTAAGATTACCGGTATATTAAAATAATAAAAATGTATTATAAACCTGTCTAACATACCGTAAAAGAGATTTATACCCCTGTAATAAACACAGCTATCATCACACACCCCTCCCCACGCCCCCCCCATTTGCCAGTGAGGAGACAAGAAAGGAAAAGTGCATTAATTCTTGAAACTATCGACGGTTAATTACAGACGCTCAAGTGACGTCACTAGTGTTTACACTACACCAGCTGGTAATATTTGATGCCATTACTTGAAGTGAATTGGCCTTATTTTAAGTAACTAACTATAAATAAATACAAAAATTAAAAAAAAAGATCAAAACTGAGAAATAATATACTGTATGTATGTTGTGTTGTCAAAGTAAGAGGAACAATTGTGTAAGTACGTAATATTTTTTCACTCAAATCCTAATGAAACACTACTGGAGAACATTCCTTTGTCGCAAAACAGTTTATAAATTAAAGAAAATAATTACAGTGTGTTTAATATATTACAGTATATTATAAATAAATAAATAAAACAAATAATTCGGTAAATCTATTTAAAGTAAATGGAAAATAAGCAAACATGTTATTTACCAAGACCCTTCCGTCTGGCTCAGGGTGAGATGTAGGGGAGATAAAGAAGGCTATTTATAGCCCATCAGAAGTGGCTAGTACCCTAATGCACCATAAATAATTCATTGAACATTCATTTTTTGTACATAGTATATTCAGTATATATATATATATATATATATATATATATATATATATATATATATATATATATATATATATATATATATATATATATATATATATATATATATATATATATATATATATATATATATATATATATATATATATATATATGTGTAATAAATGTATGTAGTAAGTACATACTGGTAACCTTTTTCACTCAAATCCTAATGAAACATCACAATTAGAATACGGTGGTTGCTGTTAACCACATGTTGTATAAATAGTCACACCACCCAGACGAGGGAACACTCCCACCACGCTTCAGTGACGTCACTAGTGTTTACACTACACCAGCGAGTATAATTTGATGACATTACTTGAAGTGAATTGGCCTTATTTTAAAAAATCAAGGATGGTTGGTAAAGGACTACTGAGTCAGTGGGTAAGTGTCACATTTGGGGTACTGGTCTTATACAGCAAATAGAGCTCAAAAGCTACTTTTTAAATGGAAATTTGGGGGGGGCGTCTTATGCACCCCGCCGCCTTATAGGCCGTGATATCGTATGTTTAACTGTAGAATTTACCACCTTTGGTGAGTAGAATTTTCGTTTTACATTCGTAAATATTATTTTAGACATATATGAACAGTAAATAAGTGTTGCTTTCATATTTATGTGTAGAGAAATGACGATATGTTTTCACATGTACGCACTTACTGTTCATATGTTGGCGTTCCCAATCATCTCGCTTTATTTCTTTACCATTAGTGGTTAGCTACTTTTAGTGTTCCATTTATAACATTAAATAACATTACTTAAAACATATACAGTGGTCCTTCGGTTAACGAGCACAATCCGTTCCAGCAGGTTGCTCGTTAACCGAAAAGCTCGTAAACCGAAAACATTGTTTCAATGGGTTTTTGGGTACGGTAATTGGTTCCAGCTCACCGAAAATTGCCTAAATTCAACAAAAAAGGTAGAAAAGTACACTTACTTTGAGGTGTGTATGTAGAAGGCTCCTGGATGATGATGATGATGATGGGAATTAGAATGGGGGAGGAGGAGAAGGGAGAAGAGAAGGCATTGGGGTGGAAGAGAAGTCACCCCATGGCGTCATTTCACCCATAAAATTTTAGTTCTCTTGGTGTAATTCAAGATTATTTGCTTTAAGTCAACACTGCACTGCATTATATATTGTCAATATGTAAAATAAATTTCAAAATGACCAATAATTTGCTTGCAAACAGAAAAAAAGCGTTTAGTTGAAGAGAGTCTCAAGCAAGATGTTACCTCCACTGAAAAGACAGAGAGACTGGCTCCTGTTTGGGTGTGTTACCAGGCTGGATGAAATGCATGAAACTAGTTTCCTTACCTTCAATTATGTTCAATAATTGTTAAAATGACTAAAAAATTTAATATATAACTTTTAAAATTATTGAATAGTATAAACTTCTCGATATTTACTAAAATAGTAAGGAATTTAAGCCCTAAAACCGATTACTGTATTGGTGGACTAATACTACAGCTGGTGGACCGCCAAATGCAAGCGAAAACATGTTGAGGTCGGCTCGTAAAAAACTCGATAATCGAGGGATTGCTCGTTAACCGAAGTTAAGAATCTAGTGGAAGGTAACTCGTTAACCGAGGGATCACTGTATATTCCTTTTTTTACATTAATTTTACTACAGCTACAACCAGGGTTTTTTCATTTTCTCGAGTAGAACTATCGTCCTGGACTCCTGGCTGTAAACACAAACGAAAACAATGGCGTCCCATTTTTTCTTGTGTGACCATATTATTATTCATTCATATTGTATAAGGTGCATTGAGAAACATTATTTAAAGAATATAATTTGCAATTTTCATTAATTGTATTGTTTTAGGGGGAAAAGAGGGTATAATACCACACAAAAGATATGAAAAGGTCACACTTGGGAACACATCTCACTATTATTGCTTTATTTTAATGGTAATTAATGATTCGCATTATGATGATTCACCTTACACTGCAATATTGGAGGACACATTACCGTCGTTATTCGAGGCTTTACTGTAATATGTTGCTCAAAATTATTGTTTATTTCACAGGAAAAGGTCTGTATAGCTAACCCCAGTAGCCAGGATAATATGTACTGTATTTTTGGTATTTTTTATACCTGTATAATTATTTCTCGTTTTTATACGTTTAGTACATTCGCCGGAAGATTTGGACAATTGGCTTTTCAGGACAGGTGGTCCCCCTTTTAGTCCAGATCTTCGAGAGTTCACTGTACTGTACACTACAGTATATTTCTTAGACCCTTCACTTTAGTGCTCCTCAGCAACCACACCACAGTGGCAGCCCGCGCTTACACAAACTTTCCTCCCCATACTAACCAGATTTTGGTTGTGTTTTTCCAGGTTGGGGATATATATTTCTGATGTTGGACCCCAGTGCAGTTTGCAAGGGGACCCAGATTAAGTGAGTCCGGGTTAGAGGGAGTTTACTGTACTGTATATGAAAAAGTTTGGTATTTTTAGTCTAGTTAAATTGTCACAATACTGGGTTTTTTGTTATTTAGAAATATACAGTACCTGTAGTTTGGTAACAAGGCTTTATTACACACTAAATATAGTGTTGTACATAACACATAACAAATACAGTAATGCATAGATATTGTACAAAAAATAGTTCTATAGGGAGTGTATTACATAAACAGCTCCTTCCCAAGCTGCAGGCTGGTCAGCTGTACAACATAATAACTCATCTGAAGTTGAGTGTAGGATTTTTTTCTGTGAAAATTGGTTATTTTATGATCATTTATTATTAACCTGGCATGAAATGAACCTAAATAATATGGGAATTATGGTAAAATTATGTAGTGTTGGTTTAACCCTTAGGCCCGGGTAACGTTCCAGAACGTCCGACGAACGCGCCCCTGGTGACGTTCCAGAACGTCCGCCTATTTTCCAGTCAATTATTATTTTTTTTTGAAGGGGTGATAATTTAGATAATGTTTAATAATATGTCACTAAATGAACCAAAATATATAGGAATTATGATGAAATTGCAAACTTGTTTTAAGGGGTCTCAGGACGGAGAGAAGGGGGAATTTTCCGCTCGGTCCCACTTTTCCTACCTTCTTTCCCAAACACAATTCAGTACCCATTCATCGTTTTTCATACTTTATAGTTTTATATTACAGTATATTTTCTTTATTTCTAAGTCACATTAGTGCACCGTGAAAAGTGAAAGTGGGTCCTATAGGCATGACTGGCCATTAGGAATACTGTAGATACAGCGCACAGAACTGTATACCAAGCCTTCACTTCCCCAAGTTGTAAACTTGGATACCCATTTACAGCTGGGTGAACTAGGAGCACCTGGGAATCGAACCACCGTTCCATTGAACTGGAGGCGAATGCTGTATACACTTAACCACCGTGCTCCAAAGCACTGTACTGTATTACAGTGTTAATATATTTGAGGAGGGGTTCAGTATACTGTATAGAGAAGTCTTTCGGAATAGAGAGGTACCGCTGGAATCTGAGGAGCTGTTCGGTATAGTGAATTTTGGTATACAGTAGAAGTTTGGTATAGAGAGGTAATACTGTACAGGCACGCAGGGGGGTCCATGGTAAATGCAAGTTCCAATATGCAATTTCTTGTAATATTTGTGATGACCCCATTTCTACTAGAAATTCCTTGTATGTGAGAAAAATTCACTCTTATGTGGTCAAGCATGTGATGATGGTAAGTGGAAAATCCTCAAAATTGTTTCGGTTTTGGTCCTAGGGGTCCCGGATTTGAAGGTCTTGTAGTGGATACTCTCTCCTACATAGCCTATGCTACAGTCTATACTGTACTTGTATCTTTAATTAACAAAGTCAAAGTTAAAAAATTCAAGCAAATGAAAATTTAAGTAAGTTTAGGATATATTTGGAGATTAAATGAACGTTTTGTCAAGTGTACAGGAAGTTAGAGTAAAAGATGAAGGCTTAAGGGGACTCCAGCCCTAGTAACTATTTTCACATTAAAACAAATGATACTCTACAGGTTGAGTCCATGAATAGTCAAATTTATGTGCAGTGAGTGTTGAATAGGTATATACAGTAGTAAGTCCAGTTTTGAATGACCAAAACCATAATTGTTGAGGGTTTACTGTCCAGTTTAATGGTGGGGGGGGGGGGCTTATTGCTTGCATTTATATATAATGTTTGTACAGTAATTTTATTTATTTATTTATTTTTTAAGTGGTTATATGTTGATAGTTCTTATGTAAATAATTTTGCTCATTTGTTACATTTCTGAAAAATTCATAACAACAGAAATGCAGTATTTTAGGAACCATGTGTTTAGTGTTTACTCTTAATATGAAGTTTTGGCTAATTTGAACTACCCTTATTCCTGTGTGGTTCAAATTTGTGAAGCTTTATTGTTCTGATTGATGTTTTATTCATTATGAATACAGTAACCTGATTTTTATGCAGTTGAAAATTTGAGAAGTAAAGTGGATATTGGGCAACAGTATGGATCATCCTATTGCAGGGTTACCTACTGATGTCATCCATTTGTACCTGTGTAGCATAGAGCCTAATATATGATAATGGTACATACATCATACTGATTTAACCAGAATTTCTCCCAGAACCATGAGAACTGTATGATTTGCTTCAGCTTTTGATGTTGGAAATGTAGAATATATGACAGCTGCACAAACCTGATGCTTTTCATTAGAAAGTTGTTGGACTTTTGTCTAGCAATAATTAATAACCTATAGAAAAAAGAATTTAGTGACCTTGCTTAAATACTTTAACTGTTTGTTTTCTTAGTTTATTCAAGAATTCTAGTTTTAGGAGTGACTTCTTTATCTTTAAACCATTTTTTTCTGCACTGGATGTATTTTGTCCCTGTGGGAGCTTTCGTCTCACTTTTAATTAAATCATCTGTGAGTGGATGCTCTACTTGGTTCCACTGGCTCTGCTAAGCAAAGTTATACAACTAATGTATATGGAGGAGAGGACCTGAGGGGGGGGGAGAAAGAGAAGAGAGAGAAGAGAGGAGGTAGAGAGAAGAGACGAAAGATAGAGAGAAGAGAGGAAGGAGAGAGAGAAGAGAAAGTGTGTGTGAAGTGTCATTTCCAGTCTTCCCCCTGAAGTATATCACTCCCTTTGCTTACTTTCCTGGTAGTTGTTGGGTTAACTCAGTATGGTTTAAACACTTGATAAATAACCCTACTGCTTTTATGTTATATATTTGTAGTCTTTTTGGGGTTCATATTATGATTTTTTTTTTTTTACGGGAGTTAGCCCACCTGGTCACAGGTCAAACTACCCGCTTGAGGGCCTTAGCGGAGGGGGAATAAGAACAGGAAAAAAATTGAAACTAGAGAAGAAAAAAGGGTTATACTGTACTGTGTTAATCTACACCACGAAGATGCCGGAAAACCAGCTTTTCAAAGTGAGACAGATTGTATAAGTATGGAAACACAGAAGAAGACAGAGCATTCCACAGTTTGGCAGTGTGAGAAACGGTGGGCACCGCGGGCAAGACGTGTGTTACGAGCCTATGGCCTTGCCGGCGGTACACAGGATGCCAAATCCACCGAACATTGCTCGTTAAAGTACCTGTAAAAGAGAGAGTGAAGCAACATTGCGGCAAAGAGAAAGGGAAGAGAGATTGACAACTAAAGGAGGAGAGTTAATAAGACGAAATGTCTTTGATTCCACCCTATCTAACAGCTGGACAGAAGAAGAGCCACCCCAGATATGAGAACAGTACTCCAAGTTAGGACGAATGAATCCCTTATATACTTGGAGCAACTGCTCAGGAGTGAAGTAGCTACGGCATCTGTACAGCATTCCCAACTTTCGGGAAGCAGCTTTACCTATATTAAGGATGTGTGATTTCCAGGACATATTGGAGGAAATGGTAAGGCCTAGCATATTTATTTAAGAATTTGGCAGAATGATGGCGTCCTGAAATGTAATTGGTGGGAGATCATCTAATTTAGAAAGTGTAATTGGTAGATACTGAGTTTAATACTATTGAATTTAACCAAGTTTGTACCTCCCCATTCAGAGATGCTGCACAGATCCACATTGATAGAAGTAATGATATCAGCTCTAGAAACAGATCTAGTTTGAGATTTAGGAGGAAGGGTAAAATGTGAAGAAGAGTGAAGAGTAGAATCATCAGCATAAGAATGGATAGAATTAGTTGTGTGAAGTAAATCATTGATAAAAAGAAGGAAGAGAGTAGGTGAGAGAACAGAACTCTGTGGGACACCACTATTGGTAGAGAAAGAGCGAGAGATCGATCCCTCAACAACAACTGCCATGGATCGGTTCTCAAGGAAGCTAGAGATTAGAAAACAAAGTGGGGGAGAGAAACCAATAGAGGGAAGTTTAGATAGCAAAGACTTGTGCCATACCCTGTCAAATACTTTGGAGATGTCGAGGGCCATGACAAAAGAGCAGATCTTCAGTAGATCTCGCCTGGCGAAAGCCATACTGGTGATCTGACAAAAGAGAATGGCGTTCAAGATGACGAAGAAAATGGGAGTTCAAGATAGTTTCGAAAATCTTAGAGAGGGATGAAGTTAGGACAATGGGGCGATAGAGGGATTAGAATGGTCACCCTTCTTCGGGATGGACTGAACCAAAGCATACTTTCAAGAAGAAGGAAAAGTTTGGGTTTAGAGGCAGAGGTGAGCAAGCACAGGGGCCAGAGCTTCAGAACACGAGGGGGTATTCCGTCCGGTCCATGAGCCTTACTCACATCCAACCTAGATAACACACCGGCAGCCTGTATTAATATTAGTGATGTTGGCATTGCCCGTCCAGAGGCCATCTTGAATTCAATATTAAGCCACTGTACACCATGTTTATACCGCACAATACAAATGTTTCTGATAAATTATATTACCGGTATCCTAAATTTTCTTTGGGTGCATTTTAAGAAGCATACAGGGTATTTATTTTAGTGAAGCTGGAGTTGAAATTATTGTCTGGTGGCAATCTTGTATACTGTTTAAGTCTTCACTCTAGAATCCAAATATTTTGATGTAGATTTAAAATGTTTTTTTTTTAGAGTTATCATGGGTGAATCTCAAGAGCAATATTGATTCTGATGAAGTTTGAAGTAAATATTCTTCATTTTATATTTATCTTAAATTTTGGAGTCCTGTACTGCACAGTATTTATGAAGTTTCCATAATCTGGGTCAGTTTGTTAGCTGGTGCATAGATTTCATGTACATTTGGCACAGATATAAAGTACTGTACAGTACTACAGTATTGTAATATATATCAAGCAAACATTTTACCAGAATGAATAAATGGAGTCAATGTGTTATCTACCTCATAGATTTCATTTATTTTTTGGTACGCTTGCAATTACAGAACCCAAATTGTGGCATTTCCTGCATTCTGGAAGATAGAAAATATTGGTTATATAAATATATATATATATATATATATATATATATATATATATATATATATATATATATATATATATATATATATATATATATATATATATATATATATATATATATATATATATATATATACATATATATATATACATATATACACAGTATGTATGTATCTTCCTTGGATCAACCCCTGTATCCTACTGTTAAACATATCAAGCTTTGGTGAAGGAAGACTGAAGAGGGTATAGTTTCTGGGTACAACAGTAAAAACAATAAACCAAATGAATCAACCAAACTTAACCTAGCTACCCTAACCCAGCTTGTCATAACTTGCAAATATTTTAAGACCATTTAGTTAGGTTAGGGTTGTTTCATTTAGTCTGGTCTCATCAATGGTGTACCCAAAACTATGCCCTTGCCATTAGGCCCTCTCAGGGGTGTTAGGTGGTGGTAGGTCATGTAGGCTATTCACACTGTTCCCTCTGCCATAAATTTTTATTTCTTGAAATACTGTAGCCAAGAGACAAATCTAAATCATAAACAGTGTTCACCAATTTCATCAAAGGTAATGAGAAATACAGTGGGGTATGCTATAACGAATCTAATTGGTTCTAGAACCTTGTTCGTTATAGGATTAATCCGTTCCAGGCCCCCAAATACAACCACTTAACATTGAAAAATATAATATAAAATTGTAAAAATTGTAAAAAAGTGCATAAATATGCATCCAAACCCCTGAAATAAAAAATATCATTAATACTTGTAATAAAAAAACAATAAATTAGTAAAAAAAAAAAAAAAAAATCGTTGTAGGAGTTTCGTTTGTTATAGCATTCTCAATTTTATAGGTAAAACCGTTCGTTATAGGAATATTCGTAGTAGAATTCCTTCGTTATAGCATACCTCACTGTACAGTAAACCCTTGAAAGTCCAGACCCCCTAAGTTCGGATATCTTTCTGGGAGAGAAACATTTTTCCAAACCCTTAAATATTGGTTGTTTAAAATTCCCACCATGTGTGGTCAGTTGAAATTTCAGCCAATGAGTGAATCCTTGAGAGCTCCTCCTCTCGGATCCGTGAGTGAACAGTTTATTCCTCCACTCTTAGAATGGACTCACTCATAATGCACTGTGATTGGTTAGCTATATTCAACACACATTCAGCCACAGAAAAATGGTAGGATTATAGGTAAAATAATTCATTCAATGTTGATGGTAATCCTCCCGGGAAGAGAGTAGAAGACGAGCATGTATTGCATCATCCATATGTCACACACACACACACACACCCACACACCTGCTGCAGTCCATCTCAGTCTCCATTATTTAGAATTCAAATTACAAATTTTATATTGTATTTTTTCTACTATTTAATAATTTATATTATTAATGATGAAACATGCACCATAAGAGACTAATAATATGAGAAAATAATAATTAATAAATAAATAAAAGCAAATGCAAATGTGATAATGACCAGCACCTCCCACCCACTGACCCTCTGACCCTTCTTTTACGGAGGGAGGGGATCAATGGTGAGGGAAGAGAGTACCTACTGATTCTAATTGTCCTTTTATTTTGAAGTCAAATTACAAATTCTGTATTACAGTATATTTTTTAATTATTTATTAATGTATTTTATATTATTTATGATGAAACATAAACCATAAGAGGCTGATCATACGAGAATATAAAAATTGATACAGTCTCTCCCTGACTTAGACTGGGTTAGGGACCCAAATTCAGGTTGCAATGCGAAAGTAATACATAGAAAATCTAAAATGGGTGTCTCTTTTTCTTCTCAGCCCCACAAAACTCTCACTTTTTAGCTTGCCAGCCATTTTAAAGGGAATTACAAACAAAAATTTTGTCAGTATGCAATCACTAACGTCGGGACTCGAAAATACGTAATTTGTAAAAAATTTGGTACAACTGGGGCGGTCGTATGTCTGGGTAGTCATTAGTCGAGTAGGTCATAAGTCGAGGAGTAGCTGTATATAAAAACAAACGCGAACACGGCTGTTGACAGTCTCCCCCCACCTCCAGCACGTTTATGCATGAAGTGTCATCTCGTACCTGTTAGCTCTTGTTAAGCCTATATCAGATTTGATTGGACCAATGTACAGTATCCCCATTAAGGACACTACGTTAAGTATTTTAGTAATGAATAAGGTAATGCAGATACTCCTCGACTTACGACATACTCGACTTACGACAACCCGGATATACGACTGCCGTGGTCGTATAAAATATTTTTCAAATTATACGTATTTTCTAGTCCCGACGTTGGTGATCGCTCTGTGTACTGACAAAATTTTCGTTTGTAATTCCCTTTAAAATGGCTTGCAAGCATAAAAGTGAGAGTTCTCGTGGTGCTGAGAAGAAAGAGACACCCATTTTAGAATTTCTATGTATTATTTTTGCCTTTTCGACTTACGACCAATTCGACTTACGACCTGGTCGTCGGGACAGAACCCCATCACAAGTCGAGGAGAGACTGTATTTATAAGAAAATAAAATCTTTTTAATGTACTGTACTGTACTGTACTGTGCTACGCTACACTACTATAAAGGAAAATGTAAAAGGAAACACACATGACATTTATTGCACATTAAAATATAAATCTAAGGCTCATCTGGGGCTAATGAGTGGCTGCTTAGTGCACAGTGACTCCCAGAACCCCCACTTGGTAAAAGTCCAGACTCCCTTTTCCCCCCCAAATTGTCTGGACTTCGAGGGTTTACTGGTTAGTGCTTTGGTTGCAAGATGTGAGATGGCCAACAGACCAAGTACTATATTTCTATGACTAGAAATATAGTACAGTAGAACTGTAAACAGATGTAATATCAAGTAGACTCAGACTGCATGGAAAAGGTCCTCAAACTAATTGATGGATCCGCTAAAGTGGTGCATAATAATATGAAGGTTCTGGTGTATTGTTTTAAGTTAGATTAGCCTAAGTTCTATTTTTAGAATACTGTTGTCATTGGATTCAGATTTATTAGGTAGTTGTAATGTAAAATGGATTCATTCCTGTCCAAGATCAAATTATGAAGAATGTTGTGTAGATGCAAATAATACTTATAAAAATTGCAATCTTAAAGTGACGATGTTTGTTTTAATTGCAATGTATTATTAACATATTAAAGATTTTTTTCAAAGTATATTATGCAGTGTTATAGTATTATTTGGCCCACAGATTACAATCGTGGTTTTGGTGGAAAGTTTGGGGTGCAGACTGACCGGCAGGACAAGTCTGCCTCAGGGTGGGACCACATTGAAAAAGTTGATAAACATGAGAGTCAAAAAGGTAAGTGGACAGTATGTTGCTTTGGTTATTTTTATCTAATCCTTTGTAGGGTCTTTGCATTTTATTGGATTTTGATATCATGGTGGATCGCTTAAATTTATATTTTCAATATTATTTATCCTTTGAATGATTTTTGTTTTAGAATTCATCTTTAATGGGAAATAATCATTGTCTTATGACCAGTGGAACATCATCAGTCATATAGATACAGAAAACACAAACATTTGTATTAATTTGCAAAATTTCTCATATGAATCAGCTTTTCTGTTCTTTGTATTACTTGATGGATATTTTTGTTTTAGTTTCTTAATAGCAACCACAGGTTTTAAATTAATACCGTATATCACGGCCTATAAGCGGCGGGGTGCATAAGACGCCCCCCCCAAATTTCCATTTAAAAAGTAGCTTTTGAGCTCTATTTGCTGTATAAGACCAGTACCCCAAATGTGACACTTACCCACTGACTCAGTAGTCCTTTACCAACCATCCTTGATTTTTTAAAATAAGGCCAATTCACTTCAAGTAATGTCATCAAATTATACCCGCTGGTGTAGTGTAAACACTAGTGACGTCACTGAAGCGTGTTGGGAGTGTTCCCTCGTCTCGGTGGTGTGACTATTTATACAACATGTGATTCAACAGCAACCACCGTATTCTAATTGTGGTGTTTCATTAGGATTTGAGTGAAAAAGGTTACCAGTATGTACTTACTACATACATTTATTACACAAATATATATATATATATATATATATATATATATATATATATATATATATATATATATATATATATATATATATATATATATATATATATATATATATATATATATATATATATATATATATATATATATATATATATATATATATATACTGAATATACTATGTACAAAAAATGAATGTTCAATGAATTATTTATGGTGCATTAGGGTACTGGTCACTTCTGATGGGCTATAAATAGCCTTCTTTATCTCCCCTACATCTCACCCTGAGCCAGACGGAAGGGTCTTGGTAAATAACATGTTTGCTTATTTTCCATTTACTTTAAATAGATTTACCGAATTATTTGTTTTATTTATTTATTTATAATATACTGTAATATATTAAACACACTGTAATTATTTTCTTTAATTTATAAACTATTTTGCGACAAAGGAATGTTCTCCAGTAGTGTTTCATTAGGATTTGAGTGAAAAAATATTACGTACTTACACAATTGTTCCTCTTACTTTGACAACACAACATACATACAGTATATTATTTCTCAGTTTTGATCTTTTTTTTTAATTTTTGTATTTATTTATAGTTAGTTACTTAAAATAAGGCCAATTCACTTCAAGTAATGGCATCAAATATTACCAGCTGGTGTAGTGTAAACACTAGTGACGTCACTTGAGCGTCTGTAATTAACCGTCGATAGTTTCAAGAATTAATGCACTCATTTACTGAATATTCTTTGGAAAAAAATAAAATTTAAATCAATTATTTATAGGAGATAAATATTATTATGAGTAAATATACCGATACCGGTATGCATTACTGACCACCTCCACGGCTCCTCACTGGCAAATGGGGGGGGGGCGTGGGGAGGGGTGTGTGATGATAGCTGTGTTTATTATAGGGGTATAAATCTCTTTTACGGTATGTTAGACAGGTTTATAATACATTTTTATTATTTTAATATACCGGTAATCTTAATTTGAATCCAGCTTGCCAAACGTAAGTTTCAGTATAAAATAATTAGTGGTAAGACCTTGTGAGTGGCTTACGATGTTTTCATCACCACTCTTGACACACTAAACCACAATATTTAAGAGGTAAGAATTTTAAACTTGGTGGTTTAGACGACCCCCTAACTTTGGGCAGATTTTTTTAATGTTCAAATTTCGTCTTATAGGCCGTGATATACGGTATCCATATTTACATTTCTGTTAAAAAAAATAGTTGGTATCAAATTCTAATATAATGTATATAATTATACAGTACAGATAGTATATAATTCCTATTGAATTATTTATTAATATTTTTGTGATTTTCTAACACAGTTGAGTTATATTGCCTACAGCTTGCTTGCATTGAATGCCTGTTTGAAGATTATGATTTGTTTCAATGCTAAATTTAAGCTTACTGTGTGTTTCCTGGTTTACCTTAGGTTATCACAACCTTTTTCTTTATGGCATAGATATCAATTATGCAATAAAAAGTTTAATCATTGTTTGTTATTGTACAAAAACTGGTACTGTACAGGAAATGTGAAAGGGAAGTTTGGTTAAAAAAAAAAGGTTGCAAAGTAATTATGTAATGTATTGAAGGATATAATTGATATAATAATATTAATACTGCAGCTGGGATTTTGTTTCTCAAAAGCACCAGTTCTTCTAAAGAATTCACTAGTGCTTAAAATACTACTAAGTCAAAGATTTGAGAATAAAAAAGAAAAATACTACTAAAAAGATCACAAAAAGTGACAGTTCGTATGTTCTTAAGTTGTAACCCTTCGGTGGTATGTTAGTGAAGGAAACACAACTAAGAGATGGAGTTTTTTTGTCAAAAGACTTGTGTCAAAACGTTTCTTTCACTGCCGTACTACCATTAGTCCACAATGAACAATGTTAATCTGTAACATTTCCTAAACTCTGTAATTCTCCATCAGTATCATAAGCTTTCAAAATAAGAAAGGTTTTAAGTTGCTTCTTAAAGGCCTCTACAGAAGTCAGCTGCTTCATGGATACAGCCAACTGATTGTACAATCTCAGTGCCGTATAGGAAGAGGATCAGACAGCAAGAGAACATTCCCGTACTGTTCTAGGCTCCACATTACAGGAGTGATCATCTCTATTATGCAAAATCTTTTCTGAACTTGTCAGAGGATTTAGTAGGTTGAACAAATACTTAGTATCATCAAACATAAGTGGCATAAAAGTGTTTAGGCAGAGTTTGAACTCTACCCTAGCTTTAATTGGAGGCCAGTGCAATTTGATCAAGAATGAGGCAATGGGAGTCCTCGGTAGGAGAGTAAAAATAAGCCTGGCAAACCTGTTCAACATCGTTTGAACTTTCTTCAGTAGATAATTTGGTAGGCAGACCCATAAAGAGCTACAGTAAGAGTACACTAGTCAATGCGAGACAAAATAATGAATATTTACATATGTTAATGGATAGAAGGATAATTGTCATTTTGGTGATGTGATTTAAATATGTCAACAGAAAAAGATTCATGTTCATAAAATAAGAAGGAAGGATTGAAGCAAGATTTTTTTGTTTGTTTTTGGGGGGGAGACGGATGAGAAGGCTGTTTGCAGCATAAACATTGTACACAGGGTTAATATAACACAGAACTGGGTATATCTTGTTCTTTAGTGGTATATATCACAGGTCACTTGTGAGGATCCATAGACCATAAATTGAAATTACTGTACCTGTACCTCGAAAATTGAAATTACTAGTAGACATTGTTTTAAATCCTTTAAGTTATGAAGTCTGAAGGTTGTGGTACACAAAGGTGACATACCAGTAGCTGTGTGACAGATGAATATTAGCTACTAACACTGCAGGAATTTTTACCAACATAATTATTCCCCAGAAATGTACAAGTTAAGCATTCCATAAAGTAAGTTTTACTTTGTATTCTTTGAAAGGAAAGTATTTTAATTTTTTACATATTTCATAAGTTCCATTGTATATGGTATATTTTGATACAATAATCCACTGCTTTATGACAGTATAAATTGGATATTCAAAATGTTAACAATGAAGTATTTTGTAAGTTTTTGGTGCTATTTGGATTGCTTAACCTGAGTGCATCTCTTGAGGTACATACAGTGCCATTATTAGTACGGTATGAAATAATTCTCACTTTTCATTTTTTTCTCCACCTACCTTTTATACTTGTGTGATCATGTTTGCTGCTCATAGACTACTCCAAGGGATTCGGAGGCAAGTTTGGCATACAGAAGGATCGGCAAGATAAATCAGCAGCTGGCTGGGACCACATTGAGAAGGTGGATAAACATGAGAGTCAGAAAGGTGCGACAAGCATACAAGTGGTTTTAACTTTCCTTGTGGGTTTTTGTCCATGCCTTATAATTATCATACAGTACTATTCGTTCAGTAATATATTTTACCACTCAGGATTTATTGTTTGGTATTCTGTACTATGGAAATTTAGTTTTAATGCCACTTAGTTGTAACAAGTACATTGATATACAACTTCTTCCTCTGGCCCCTTGAGTGCATTTACTTGATTGGTATTTCAGATATAATACCTGTTCACTTCTTAGACCTTTTAGCTGCAATACCGGCATCTATCCTAGGCTAAAACCATCCCCAAAAAAGTATCATTCTTGGGATAAAGAAAATAAGTGCTGTACTGTACACTATTTTTTAGATGTGTAAAATGAAAATTTTCAATTAAAGCTTCAATGTTACTAGATTATGGGACTACTTGTATTAAATTTCAAAGGTATACCTGTATACAGTAGTATGAATTCTTAGGTAGGATAGGGCACATTTAGAATGAAGAAGGATACACTCAGAGAGGAATGGAGCAGAGTTTGAAAGTGATGAGGTGTGACATTACTTTAGTTTTGGGAAGTGGGGTGTCTTTTTAATAATTAGGTACATATACTTTTGGTAGCTGTACAATCTTCACCTAATACAAGCCTATTTAGGTTATCTGAAGGTGACTTAATTTAAAATTACACAATTACTGTACCTGTAATGAAGTTATTAGATTTAAAGGCAAAAGCATCAAATTTCAGCTGTAATCTCTCACCATCCATGTTATCCTGTTTTAAGTCTTCGGGTTTCTATGGCCAGCACAGGAGATTTTTAGCCCAGCATAGGGGAATGTTTACTGGATCAGGTTTATCAAGAGGTTCATCTCTTTCGTTTCATCATGTATAATATATGCTACTCACATATCAGAACCTGTAATCTACACAGGTAAATCAGTGTAAAATAATTTCATCTCTCAGTACCAGGTTTTGAACCCAGACCACCACATTTGGTAGTCACAATTGGCATGCCATATTAGAGTACAGTACAGTATTGTAATTTTGACTCCTTTACTCTGTTTTAGAGGAAAAGGTTTTAGGAGGGTAAATTATAATATTCCGAGTGCTTATTTACACACTCAGACTTGAATTACCGTATTTGCCGGCATATAAGATGCACCACCGCAAAAGACGCACCCCTATTTTACAAGGATATTTTGTGGATTTTTTTTTTTTTAGTAAGTTTCGTCATATAATTACTGAAAGTGATTTTAAAGTGGTTTTATAGGGAAACTTATGATTTTGTGCATGTAGATGCAATATATAATGGAATCAAGTAGATAATCATATTACCATTAAAATAAAGCAATAATAATGAGATGTGTTCCCTAGTGTGACCTTTTCATATCTTTTGTGTGGTATTTTACCCTCTTTTCCCCCTAAAACAATACAATTGATGAAAATTGCAGACTATATTCTTTAAATAATGTTTCTGAATGCACCTTATACAATATAAATGAATAATAATATGGTCACACAAGAGGAGATGGGACGCCATTGTTTTCGTTTGTGTTTACAACCGGGAGTCCAGGACGATAGTTCTACTCGAGAAAATGAAGAAAAGACCCTGGTTGTAGCTGTAAAAAATTAATGTAAAAAAATGAATATATATGTTTTAAGTAATGTTATTTAATGTTATAAATGGAACACTAAAAGTAGCTAACCACTAATGGCAAAGAAGAAAAAAAAAGAGATGGATTGGGAACGCCACCATATACTTGCGCTTTTAAGTATACCGCGTCATTTATCTTTTTAAGAATATGTACAAAAGATTCATTATTGTTTATTACTGAATATGCATTTGATTGAATTAATCCTTATATATGCGAAATAAGCAATACAATTCATAAATAATACGTAGAATATTGAAACACACAAGAGGATAAGAGACGGCATTGTTGTCAGTGTTTACACCCATAATGTCAGTTATCCACCTGAAACTGAAGAAAATAAAACCCAGGTTGTTATTGTAGTTAAATTAATAAAAAAAATATGTATGTTTTAATTAATTTTATTTAATGTACAGAAGAAGTAACCACTGATATAGAAAATGTGAAACTGATAGTGGAACGCCAATGTATACGTGTGCACTCAAGGAAACATAGTCATTTATCTTAAGAATATGTACAAAAGATTCATTTTTGTTTATTACTGAATATGTATTTGATTGAATTAATGTTTATAAATGTGAAATGTACAATGCAATTCATCAATAATACGTAGAATATTAAAACACACACGAGGAGACAAGACGGCATTGTTTTCATGAGTGACAATGGTTCTACATAAGAAACTGAAGAAAATAAGACCCTGTTTGTAGCTGTAGTGAACTTAATTTAAAAAAAATTTAATACCTGTATGTATGTTTTAAGTAATGTTATTTAGTGTTAATAAATGGAACACTAGAAGTAGCTAACCACTAATGGTAAAGAAATAAAGCGAGACGATTGGGAACGCCAACATATGAACAGTAAGTGCGTACATGTGAAAACATAACGTCATTTCTCTACATATGAATATGAAGGCAACACTTATTTACTGTTCATATATGTTTTAAATAATATTTACGAATGTAAAACAAAAATTCTACTCACCAATGGTGGTAAAGTCTAAAACATAAGGACAGCCAATAAATATTGTGCGAGCTTTTACTCAGATGACGAAGTCATCAGGTTCAACTCTGGCTGAAGCTGTAAGTTCAACTCTGGCTGAAGCTGTAAGTTCAACTCTGGCTGAAGCTGTAGCTTTCCATAAAGCTGTTGCTGAAACTGTTACTGAACCTGAAGTTGATGTTGAAGCTGCTTATGATGCTGAATTTGATGGTGTAGCTGAAGTTGATGGTTTTGGCCTTTGAATAATAAAGATGTCGAAAGAACCTTGCACAGCTGCTTTCTTTTCTCATTATACATCTTTATGTAGAGGTCATTTGCTTTTATTTAAATTTTAATGCTTTGTTCTGTTAATGGATCCACTTCAGAAAATATGTTCATTGCTTGCTCCATATAATATCCACAGACCTCTCACCTTTTTCATATCGTTTTAACACATCTAGTTTCTTGGCTAAGCTTATACACTTTCTATTAGCTTTTGAAACAACACTACCATCACTTGCTCTCTTGCTCATGTAGAATAGGGATGCAAATATGCTGTAAGAAACCTGAGAAAGTTTTTCTCCTGTTCCTGTTCCAGAGGCGTGAAAACAAAAGGCCCGCCAAGCTCCGACCGTTGTTTACCACTCATTAGCAGGGCAGCTTCTTTGCGCAAGGTGCTCTTCATTTTTTTACAGTAATTTTCTTTTTTTATAATACATATCGGGATTTAGTTATTATTTAAATGAAAATGTAATTTTATTTTATTTTTATTATATTTTGGTCGTAAATACGAATGAAATAAGGTCGTAAATGGAATTGGGTTCTAAATTAACTAGGGTCTTACCGGTAAATATGAAAAGTTGATGGTCAAACCGTTGCTATCGGAGGCTTTACTGTATAGTAACATTATACTAACCCAACTCTACCTCTGATCAGAGCAGCTGTGTGGCTTGTTTATATTTTGGGAAAGAGAATTACCGACAGGATGTGAAACTCGTATTTTGGGCTGTGATGTTTTGTGTTGCCGCGATCGGCCGCCAGGGGGTAGCACCATCTCTATTGTTTTGGCATCATCAACTCATTGCAAATGGCTGACTGATGGCTGAACTTTCTGTTAACATTTCTTTAATCTTTCTAGGGGTATTTTTCATGTAGATAATAAACAAATGTTTATTAAAGGTAATACAGTCCTTAAATAATGTAAGACATGTATCTGGTGTGGGTTACATATGCTGGGGAAGGAGGTACAGTGAGATGTTGTGAGCTTCCCTCTGCTGTTAAGCCAATGTAAGCCATTATTTACGTCTTCTGCAAATTTGCCGTAATTTTGTGATTGTGATAATTTGGCTTGTTTTCAGTATTTTATTATGAGTAATATTATTAGTAAAACTTTTTGTGCTTAGTGGACGGACTACTGCTCGTCCCAGACTACCTAGCTAGGCACCTACGGCGCTCGGCCTCCCATCCGTAATACGGGTGCATTAGACGCAGGGTAATTTGGGATATACATTAAAAAAAAATGCGTCTTATATGCCGGCAAATACGTTATACGTAGAGAAAACAATGATTTTTGTTAAAATTTATTAATTTGTATTACAAAAACTCACTCCATATAAACATCAGCACCATCTCTGTAACAGTTATCATTTGTAACCCAATGCAGTATATAGTACAGTATTATTAAAAAAATTATAATCTTGGTAGCCATGGTACTATACCCTATTTTTTTTCCATAAGGAATTAAATTCAGTACAGTATTTGGGAATTCACGATTCGTGGCAATTCCAAAAAATGTACGGATAAGTGTATAGTATTTTTATACAGTATATATATACATATATATATAAAAAAAATTTAATAAAGCATATGTCCTGCACTTATTTTTAACTTTTGAGCTATTGTAAAGGCCTAGGACTTAGGGATAGAAATCCCTTACCAGGCTAATGAGGATCTTAATAAAGGAAAGTCAAGGACCATGGTTTTCTGAGGAATAACAAACAACCGTTTGAGATTGGCATCTCTTTACTATAAAAAATATAACACAAAACTCTGACACCACTTAACAAACCTCAAATAATTACGGGAGTCAAACAAATAAGGCAGTCAACAGTTAATGGAGTCAAACAATTAAAGGAAGCAAACAATTAAAGGAATCAAACAAATAATGGAAGTCAGCAATTAATGGATTCAAACAATTAAATGGAGTCAACAATTGATAGAATCGAACAATAAAGGGGAGTCAGCAATTAATGGAATCAAACAATCATAGAATCAAACGATGAACAAATATTTCCTACGGCAGTGGCCCTGGGGGAAGGTTCTGGAACACGGTGATGCACACTCAGGGTAGGGAAGCGTCCCACACTCGAGCGACGTCTTGAAATGGCAGAACACCGGGGCACAGACGGAATGAGATGTATTGACGGTCGTGGTATGCGGTAGTGGTAGATGACCAGAGAGTTGACAGTTGATAGGTGAAGGTCTGGGAACACAGCCCACGAGTCCAGGACCTATGATGAGATCACAGCCAGAATTTGACGGACAGCAGGGTAGCTAGATACTGACTGTATGGCGGCTGGGATGAATCTGCCGGTGGCGCAGATAGTCGCTGCCGTTCTCACCTCCGTCCAACCACCCCAAGTGTCGTCTGCACCAGCAAACGAGCGAGTTAGCAGCGGTAACCACCCGGAGGATCGTTTCCGCCCTTACAGCTATAAATTATACAGTAGGACTTTAGATGTGAATCTCCTGGGTTATTTCTTCATTAGACCCAGGCCATGCCAACCATGGTTTTGCTAACCGTTGGAGAATTCTAGAAGGTAAAAACCCCTGTGGTTGGTGAGGGATTACTGTATATATGTTAATGGAAATTAAATAAGGGCAGTCAACAATTTTGAGATTGTCAGTAAGGCTGACAGTAATAAAATAAATAAATTTATAAACGGTACTGTCATGGTCCAGTTTCTTAAACAGATTGGATTCAGCATATGACATGAGTAGCTGCTACTAATTAAGCAGTCTGTTTTCAACTTGGCTGGGGTTACCTGTAATTATGGAGGGGCCATTGTTTGTTAACACAGTACTGCCTTTTATATGTTGTGAAAATATTTAAGGTGAGATGATGTGATGTCTCTTAGTTCTTCCCTACACTCCAGCATTGTTCATCTTGTAACATTCTGTGGTTGATAAGTATCCTTACAAAATTGTCATTGCCTCAGTTTCACCCAGGTTTTGCTTAGTACAGATTACTCAAGGGGTTTTGGTGGCAAATTTGGTGTGCAGAGTGACAGGCAAGACAAGTCTGCAGCAGGCTGGGACCACATTGAGAAAGTTTACAAACATGAAAGTCAGAAAGGTGTGCAGATCAAATAGATGTGCCCTTTAGAGGTTTAGTGTTTTTCTCATTGCACTTTGTTGTCACTAATTAGAGAATATTCTACTAGATACCCATACACACGTGTTGTTGTATTGTAGTCTGTATCATATTTTGAAAGAAAACTTGTTCTTCTGAGCTTGCATGAAATGCTGCAGAAAGTTTTCTAATGAATCTAATATGAGTAGCTGAAAAGATTAGTTGGAGGATTTGCTTAAAAATATTATGTACAGTAATTGAAACTTGTAATGATTACCTCATTAAACACCATTTAGAAAGTCCCCTGGTTCATCCAAAAAATGCTGCATTATGGATTTTACTTAAAATTATCTTTTTCTCGAGGCTGATTTCTTCAGTACTATCAGAATTGATTTGTCAAAAATATGTAAAATAAATGCAGTAGACCCTTCATAAAGAATGACTGTATACAATTCAGTAGAGTATGGCTTATAATTTAGATCAAGATGTTGATTGAAAATAGGAGGTTGTTGAGAATTACCAATCTTGGCAAAATAAATTTTACACGATACTTCCATAAGTGTTTCCACACTGCACAATGCTTGAAGGACTCATTGATGCATGATATTTAATGTTGTAGTGGACTTATATATCATGGTACATTAACAACACCAAATACTGTACTCTTGCCCATTGATTTAGTCAATACAATTTATAATCCCTCCCAACATTTTGAATTTCATGTTGATTAGTCTTATACTACAGTACATAAATGTGCTATGTAGTGATGGATCCAGTTTGATTGAAAAGAAGGTAAGGGTTATAATTGTGAAATGTAGCTAGATAGTAAGAAAGCAGGTGGGTTTTCCACTTTATGGAGATGTTCAGCATGTTCAGGTGGTAGCAAGGTTGGCAGAGTATGCGGTGGATACCATAGAGCATTCCCACGCAATTATGTCTTGTTACCCTGGGGAGGTTGGTTCTGTCTATGTGCCAGAGAAAGAGATTTATTATTTTATCACTAATATTAACAGCAAGTTGCTAATAAAAAAAACAAAAAACAAATGTGATTTATTAGATGAATATAAATAGATAAAGTACTTTAGATAAAAAAAAACAATTTCCAGTCCCACAGCATATACTGTAGTACACAGTACACACACACACAGACTTATTACAAATTCTTTTTATAGTTAACTGCAGTGCTTTTACAAAAGCACACTGGCTACTAATCAACAAATAATAAAAGAGGATAGAATTTTAAATGAATGGATGAAAATGTTTTGGAACAACTGTACTGTATCCTGTAGTGTACCCATTGAGCCACACTTATGTGTTGAAATCAGCTAGCCTGAAGTGTCGGAGCTTCAGGAACCTATAACTTGGGTGTTGACATAATATTACAAACTTCATTGTACAGTATATTAGTTTTTGTACATAGAATGAAGGAATATATATTAACAATGAAAAAAGAAGATGCTTCCCTTTGTCATATATTATGTGAATATAGTACTGGTATGTAGATTCCTGAAGCTTTGTCACCGTCCAGTTGATTATGACACGTAAGAGTGGTTCTTTGGGCACACTACAGCCCACGGTCCCAATAAGTTTGATCTATTTATATAATATTCGATAATCTGTGAGCATGTTTTTGAGTACTGTATGTAGAACGGTTAGCTGTCAGTGTATTTGTTAAGTTCAGGTATAGTCCCTCAAAACGGGATCTCCGAAAACTGGAAATTCTCGAACACCAGACATTTTCTTCTCTGGCTATATAAAGATTTGCTGCCACACCACTCACACAAACTCAATTGAACCTTTGATTTACTTCTTAATTAACAAGATATACTTATGACATATACAGTAGTTTGTTCGTTTGACAGTGTGAGTACACCAAATAAACAGCTTAGGACAGTGTGTACCAAGGATTTTATTTTATTGTTTTTTCATGCAGAAATTTCAGTTTATTGACCACATGAAACATGAAAAAGTAATGTGAAGGTCGTTGTCGGGGGACATAGACTGCTTGTGTGGGTTGCAGAAGTGTAGAGCAATTTGCCTTTATTTCTATATTAAAATAGATTAGTAGAGCAAGTAAGAGTTTTGGGGGTCCAGGAACACATCCCTATTGTTCTCATTAGAAGTTAACTTTGATGGAGAGGCTAAGGAACCTAACTTTGTTATCAATCTTGGGTCCAATGTAGTGGCATATCTTTAACTTAAACAGAGGGAAGATAATGTCACTTTGATATATTTGACAGAGTTTAAAATCAGCCTTCAAAAGAAAGTACAGTATTTCACCACATTTTAAGGAACTGTAATGTACTGTATTGTATTGTTACTGCTAATTCTAAATGTATGGTGGTAAGGATTTGTGTAATTAGTAGATAATTCAACTTGAAAAACTAAAATGTACTTGTATTCTCAAGCTTATCACTCAACAAAAATTGGTGTTAACAAACAACACTGTCCAAACATGTCATTTTATGCAAGTTCAAAGGGAAGACAAGCAGACTAGTCATTGGTGAAAATGAACTCCTGTCAATTAGCCATGGCAGTGATCAAACATGGGAGCACAGTGCATGTGTACCCAGTGACCTCTTTTCAAGTTCAGTGCATGTACACCCTCACCCCATATAGGGCTATAAAGACAAAACCATCAGATTCGATTTGTAAGAATGGATAGTATGCTGAGAGTTATTCCAGGTGGGAATGAAAGAAAAACTATTAGAAGTACATTGTGTCCTTTTATCCCGTGTGCTCTTTAGAAGACATTGTTGCTGTACAGCTGTTCAGCCCCTAAATATACACTCAGTTCATTTAAAATTTACACTCCAGTCTTAGAAGGCTGTGTATGGCACAAATTGTTGTTTGTATACATTTGCAACAAGGCAACCCCCAACCTAGCTGGGCTGCATGAGAATGATGGAGATAGTGTGTTGAGAGTTAGGGAGATAAATGATATCATAAACAGAATAACCAGGAATACTGAACATAAAGTAATAAATGGTTTCTGCTTAGATGTGATAATGTTAGGGAGTGTTGCTGTTTATATTTTGGAAGAAAACTCTGTGTTGTCAATGTTTTGTTTTTTTTGTGTGTGTATGCTGATGTAGTCCATATCATAGTGTCATACAAAAATATACCACCTTCCCCTTCAAGGTCACATTGCTTCTGTATGCAGTGGCAGTGCTACCTACCATTTTTTTCTTATGTTAGGATTGATTGTTAGGGAATCATAGGTTATAGTAAGAAATGTAGGTTTTACTACATTGCATCTTTATGTATAGCTCCAAGTAGTGCACTAAAATTGTGCCTTGTGGATGAATGATCATAGTAAAACAAACTGTTACATATACTGTACTGTATTTCTTTTATGCTAGAGATACTGTATGAAGATTATGTTTCTGGAATTACAGTACTGTACTGTACTATAATTTTAAAGCTGTCACAAGTTAATCTATTGACTAGCTTTTTTCTCAGGTATGGACAGGAACTCCACATTTAACTAGAAAATTGGCCACCATTCAGCCTTGTTGAATCATGTTCCTATGGTATCTTATGTTGATAGCACACATAAAAGAATCCCATTCTTTCAGTTTTTTGTGGCACTGATCCTCACACCAAAAGTACAGGAATAAATTGTCAATTTTGGTAACCAAAATGGTTGCCTAATAAGAAAAAAGAAGAAATATGTATACAGTATATATACAATCGTACATTAAAGACCTGAGTTACGATGATCTGTCTTGCAACAATTCACACTTCTGCTGCTTAGAATGGTGCATTGTGATTACCATGGCATCCTTTCAGTCAGTCTAACCACTCCAGATTATCAAGGCACTTTTCTCCCGCTCTTTTATCCCACCCAAATACCCAACTTTTTGGCCAAAATAACATACCATAATCATAAAACTTATACAAAAATTAACACTTACCAGCACTGCAGGCGAAGGATAATTCAAGCGTGTGGTGCCATGAGGTAGGTATCAGAGGTAATGGGGAGGGCTCACTGCACTACAGTACAGTATACAATACATTTTGTATTATAAGCTCTTACAGCACCTACTATAAATGTTATTATTCACATAACACTGTAGTTCATGTATAGTACATACAGTACATATATACAAAATACATGCAATTAAGTAAAGCAACTGCAGGTATCCTACCAACAAGTAATTGAGCAGCTGACCAGACAGCCTCCCGCGCGTCCATCATAGGTTGCACGTGTTACGCCATTCCGAGATTGCGTTATCATATCAGAATATTGTAAGGTATGTAAAAAAATAATGCAAACATAATTTACAGCTGAATGCAGTATTTTACAGCCATTCAGAGTTACCTGTATATTGAGTTAAAAGTTATCAAGGGTTTAGTCTATTACCAAGCCCATAGGTGAGGTGCTTTTTAGAGGTTTTGTTTTTTAATTTTTTATTGAAAATGAATGTAAGGGAGCACCAAACAAACACTTTGACAAGGATGAGAAGTCAGTGGATGTTTCACAGGCATTGGGAATAGCAGCATCCACTGTATAATGGTAATAATTTTTTTTGCAAGGAACACACCTTCAATTTTTTGCATTAAGTGAATTGACATTAGACATTTGAGATACGATAATTCGACTCATGACAGTAAATTGGCAGACACATTCATGTCGTAACTCAGGGCTTTCCTGTACTGTATATGCATGAGTGTACACTGTACTTGTGTATGTGTATTTCTGTGTATTTATATGTATGTTATGTTTGTAAAGATGATTTTTTGAAATATACAATATAAGAAGAGAACAATAATTATCATTGGTGAAAAAATAGACTACCGGTACTAATGTTAATGTTGTTTGAATTTAAAAGTGTAACAGTTTATAGACACATTATTGGTTGATATATTACATAGATTATTGTAAATAAGCATGGAAATTTCTCTGCCTACAGGTATTATGTACTACATGTGTGTGACCTTTGCTTTGTACAGACTACTCTAAAGGATTTGGTGGGAAATTTGGCGTACAGACGGATAGGCAGGACAAATCTGCTGCTGGTTGGGACCACATTGAGAAAGTGGACAAGCATGAGAGTCAGAAAGGTGTGCCACTATCTATAATTATTGTGACAAAATATCTTTTCATTCATATACGGGAAAATAATGAAAACAAATACGTATGTGCATTTTTAATCCCTCGGTTATACAGGTATCACATTTTGATAACTTATCAACATGTATGTGATATTACTGTCATAAATGAGTATGTTTGCTCAGCCATGTGGTGGTTAATGGGTGATTGATAAAATGTTTCCTCGGTCTTGCCAGTGGTGAGTGAATGGTCTGGTGTACAGTATTACAACTGTAGAACAACAATGCTTTATTTAGTCAGAGGTATCAAATTCCTTTCATAAAATGAGAATGATCAGACTTCTTTGTTCTTCGGTTGGACTACTGTATACATAATGTAAATTATTAAAATATGCATTTGATTCACAGGAGTATGGTTATGTGATAGAAGTTGGTAATACTGTTGTATAGAGCAACTATGATCCCACTAATATAGAAAATAATAGTTAGAATACAGTACGTCATACAGTACTTCAGAAACAACTTGCCCTTACTTTAATTACTGCTAATGCTGTATCCTGATACCTAGCACCTTTTAGGTTGGATCATTGTTTAAAAATCTGGGGTATGTGACTTGGATATTGTGTTCCAGTATGTGTCAGTAAGTTAACTGGTTCATGTTCTCTACAGAGAAGAACTGTTCACAGATGTATACTCACTTAAAAATAGGAAGAGTTTTCAAAGTTAAATCTCATTATTTGGCCCTAATTGTTGAATAGCTTTTCCTCCATAACACTATAGACATAAACATCCTTGATATATCTAAAAGTTACCTGATGTGGCATTTAATTATGTGGAATGTTACTCATCCTGCTAAAGTTGTCATATCTTATTTCTGAATAAGCCCAATGATTGTTTTTCCAAAAATTGGTTATATTACTTGATGATCTGTATACAGTACAAGTTATGAGAATCTCTATGACTGATTTTGTACTTGAATTTGTATGATGTGATGGCTCCCCGAGAATTTTGAGAATTAGTGAACAAACAAAATTGAAAGAAAAATATGAAATTGTCATAAATTATGTTAAATGTTAAGATGAGCATTAAATTATTATTATTATATATTTTTATGAAGAAAATTATAGTACGGTAACCTTTGCATTGGCCAGGGTCAGAATGTTTACCTGTATCAGTTTTGGGAGTAATGTACTGTATATTCCCCAAGAAATTGCATACAGTGGTCCCTCGGTTAATGAACACAATTCGTTCCAGAAGGTTGTTCGTTAACCGAATCCATTGTTTCAATGGGATATTGGGTAATTGGTTCCAGCTCACTGAAAAGTACATACAAAGTAAAAAAAAAAATGTAGTAAAGTACACTTACTTTGAGGTGTGTATGTAGAAGGTTCCTGGTTGATAATGATGATGGGAATTAGAAGTGGGGTGGAGGAGAAGGGAGAAGAGAAGGAAGTGGGGATGGAGGAGAAATCACCTTTCAATGGACCCATGCTTGATGCCATCATTTCACCAATAAAATTTTAAGTTCACTAGATGTAATTCAAGATTATTTTCTTTAAATGAACACTGCACTGCGCTATATGTTATCAATATGTTAACTAAAGTTCGGAATGATCAATTATTTCAATGAAAATTGGAAAAATATTCAAGACACCAACAAAATAGATGTTCACTCCATTGTTTTCAAAGTCTCAACTGACGCCTCGTGACCGACTCACGCATCTGATGGGCGCACAACAAACTAGTTCCCTGTACTGCATATATTATCAATATGTTAAATAATTTTTAAAATGACTGCCGGGTAATAATTTTAATATAAAATATGCAAAAATATTATATAGCACAACTTTATTGATATTTACTCCATTGGAAACGAATGTAAACATAGAACAGATTACTGAATTGGCAGAATAGCACATCAGCTGATCAGCTGATGCTCACAACGAACCGTGATTTTCGTAAGGATTTCGTTAATCGAATTATTGTTCGTTAACCGAATTGAAGATTCTTATGGAAGGTAATTCGTTAACCGAAATTTCGTTAACCGAGGGACCACTGCATTCAGAAATATTCTTAAAAGAGCAAAGTGTCTCTGAAAGAAATGGATTGCAAAATAAAGTACGCTAACCATTTTTAGGGCCATTTATAATGCATTCATGTTTACATCACAATATGTTAGCCATGAAGTTCCGTCATAATGTGACACACACTTGAGTAGATGCATCAATTTGTGACATAACTGACAATATGCCAGTGAGAATGGATACTGCATGTCTCAGTATCATATGAAAATTTCTATCAAGAGATATAATACAAAGCTCTGCCTCTTCACTCCCTTCTATTAATAATGCTGTACTTAGCCCATCTTCCTAAAAAAACTAGCTAAGTCGTAATTATTGCATCATTTACACCTTGAAGGACACTACATGAAGAATGAAAACTGTGACCATTTTCATTTGTGAGTTGTTCAACAATTATAGATAGCATTATTATTACCCATCTAATTAGAATCCATCATTTAGAAATTAGATAAACTGGAATATTTAAGCTAATACCTTTGTTATTGCAAAATTCAAAAAAAGCACTTAAGTAATGAGAATTCAGTATGTAAATCTTTGAAAATTGACAGATAAGAATTTTCTTACAATGGAGAGTATAGCTACAGGTATTAGCTGATATACTTTTAATGTGGACAATGTGTGATGTGTATTAAAACATAACTGAGTACATAACTCAGATTTCTGGCATTGATTTAGTTTAAAAATCCCAAGAAAATTCTTGAATCTTACCCTAAAGTCTCAGAAAGCATCATAAATTCTGTACGACATAAAGGAAATATCTAATACTTTCCTTGCTGCTGATGTAGTAATTTCAAAACTGGATATCATCTTGTCTTGGAGCACCACAATCATGCAAGGTGTCCATGACAGCTGTATTATCAGTCTGAGAGGACCACCACACCCTAAACATCTCAATTTACTACTGGAAGTACAGTGTGTGTATATTGTAACTCGGGAATGTTTTAGATGTGTTCCTATCCAGTACATAATTTAGCAGACGTGTGAAACAAATACTGTACAGAACAACCAAAACAATCATCAACTGTTATTCATGAATTCCCTGAAGGTAGGAAGTGTTACTGAACTTAAATGAAACTTTATAGTTTTGTTGAACACAAAAGACCCATAACAGTGGAGTATCATAGTATAAACCTGTGTGAACCTGAGGGTTGTATGAAAAAAAAAATGTAGGGTTTAGATTCATTTATGCTTTCCATGATCAGGAGGGGAAAACATCATGGTCTTATTGTTCTTTATGTCTTAAATATATAAATAACACCTTTCTCATTTTCTTGAGAAACCTTTTTTTCTTTGGAAGTGAGAGATCCAGCTGTGAGATAAAAGATGACTACAATTGTGAGGTAGTCAAGCTAATTTAGTTAAACAGGATAAGATGTTGCATAGCTGTTATGTAATGGTAATACACCAGACCATTTGCTTAGTCACTGGTCATGAAGGAACATACAGTTAGCTTGATCAATTATTCACCTTCCATTTGATTATTATTTTGTGATTTAAATATTTTAGGATGTACAAATTTTACTTTTTACAGACATAATTAGAAATGGTAATGTATTCTTAGCCCAGTGGAGATTTAATACAGCTAAAATTGCCTTTTTAATAATTAGTTAACTGACATCTAACTCCACTAGTGTGCATGGTCCACTGATCCATCAATGTGTTTGTGTGGGTGTGTTAAATTTGTTTTCCTTGTATAAATTCTGGTTGAAGAGAAAATCTTTGTCTCTGTTATACAGTACAGAATACTGAATTACTAGAGTGTTGTATGATCTCCATATTTGTTTAAAATAAAAGTCATATACTGTACTGTACTATACTACTGTACTGTACTGGTGTTCTATTACACATTTTAAACTGTTGTATTCAGCTTCTGTATTAAAAAAGAACATGAATAATTTTTAACATGGGAAGTTATATATATACATACATATATATATATATATACTCTTACATACTTTGCTGTCACTCGGAATCAAGTGTGACGATCATCCAGCTGTGATACAATGATATGAGCTACGAAGGATGTCACCTTCGTTGGTGAGCTTGAGCTCGGAAGTGACTAGAGAGGCCAATATGGGACCAGCAGGATTGTCCACAGATGTTGCACGTGTGAAGGGCTACATCTATTGTGGGAGGGGTGGCGGAAACCTCTTTCCGGCGTTCGTGCTTGTCAGCCATGGTATGCAATCGGGCTAACTCGAAAGTATTGACACCTCGTGCGGTGCTCCTCCAAGCGTTATGATGTGGAGTAATCGTCTCCCAGGTGATGGGGTCGATTTGGCATTTTTTCAGGTTTGTCTTAAGTTTATCCTTATACCTTTTCAGTTGCCCGCCAGCGTCACGTTTACTATTCGTTAGGTGACTGTAAAGTAGCTGTTTGGCAGTCTACTGTAGTCCATGCCGGGAACATGGCCAGTCCAACGTAATTGTTCATGGATAATGGTAGCCTTGATGTTCCTACAGTAGGTGTCGGAGAATCCTTTCATTTGTTCTCTTGTCTTCCTAGTAAACTCAGAGGATAATCATAATAATAATAATAATAATAATAATTAATAGTTAACGGTTTATTGAAAGAGCATGGCACCCGGAAGGTTGAAAATATACAATTACATAATTGGGGAATGGGTCTCTTGATTTACAAATGATGTACAAGTAACATAAGTGATACAAATATGATATATAATAATTAGGTGTTGATAATTTTTACAATGGTTGGGACTGGGCTGTTCTTGTAGTAATCAGTTCGTGCTCGTATGGACACGTAGGATGGAACGTAGACTATGTTGGTGAAAGTTTTCAAGTGCTTTGAGGTGCCTCCTGTATGTAACCCATGTCTCACTGCCATATAGCAGGGTGGGGAGGACCACTGTTCGATATATGTGCAACTTTGTAGATAATTTCAGTTCCCTACAGCTGAAGACATGTGTATGGAGTCTGCTAAGGGCTTGAGATGCACATCTGATCTGATGGTGAATCTCTTCATCGATGTCCACTGTGGTGGACAGGTGGGAGCCGAGATACTGGAGGTGGGTAACATTAGAGAGCGTAGGACCATTAAGCTGGATGGATGGTGGAGGTGTGGCTGAACCAAGGGTAGGCTGAAAGAGAATCTGAATCTTACGTACATTCACCTCAAGGCCAAATTGTGCATATGCATCTACGTAGGTGTTCAGGATCTCCTGTAGGTCGCGTTCAGTGTGAGCAACAGGGGTGAGGTTGTCTGTATACTTAAATTCAATAATGGAAGTTATTGACACCTTTGTTCCTTCCTGGAGTCATCTTATGTTGAAAAGACCCTTCATCCAGTACTGGATGTGTACCCCACTGGCTAAATTGACACTGGCACGGGTAGGGAAGGCAGCCAAGAAAATAGAGTTGGTGCCAGTACACAATTTTGTTTTACCCCTGTTTGGATGGGGAAGAACTCAGACTGGGTGCCATTGTGCTGGTTACTGCCGTTCATGCCATCATGGAGTTGCCTCACAATGGCGATGAATTTTGGTGGGCAGCCAAAATGGCTGAGGGCTTCCCTCTTGACTGAGTTGAAGGCCTTGGTTAGGTCGACGAAGGCCATTTACAGGTCACGATGCTGTTCTCTGCACTTTTCCTGTATCTGGCGGGCAGCAAAGATCATGTCAGAGGTGCCACGTGATGGTTTTAAGCCACATTGAGATTCTGGGAGGAAGTTTACTGCCTCAGGATGAAGTCTGTTTAGGAGCAGTCAGGTGATACTCTTGCCAGCTGTGAACAGCAGCGATATCCTGCGGTAGTTGCCACAATCTGACCGGTCTCCCTTGTTTTTATAAATATTGATGATGGAAGCATCTTTAATAGCTTGGGGGATTTCCTCCTTTCCCATATATTCTCCAGGAGAGAGTGGAGACGGCTGGTAAGCAGAGGTCCTCCTGCCTTATACACCTCGGCTGGGATTCCATCAGGTCCTGAGGTTTTATTATTTTTCATCTGTTTGATGGCAGTAGCTACCTCGTCTAGGGATGGAGGATAACTGAGGTGGGTCAGCTCTGGATGCTGAAGAACCTTCAGGGTTGTCAGGACATCCACATCAGTGTTTCACTTAAGCAACGAGTGGTAGTGCTCTTTCCAGTGCTGAAGGATATCTTCTTTGTCTTTAATTAGGGAGTTACCGTCGGATGAGCGGAGAGGGCTGCCCCATGAGTGATTGGCTGTAAAATGTTGTAGTGGAATTGAAAAATTTGTGCATATTGTGTTGATCTGCACATGCTTTATTTTTAAACCAGTCATTCTTTAGATTGTGAAATTTGCGCTGGGCCGCCGCTTTCTTCTTGCGGAAGGTATCAGCTTTGGTCCAAGACTGAGGGTTGTTCTGCCAGTCAGTTAAAGCAGCACGTTTATCATCGACAAATACATTGATATCCGGGGCATTTTCATCAAACCTGTCCTGGTGTATTCTTTTGATCTGGCCGAGGGTCTCTCTTCAGATTTTTGTCATGACAGTGTCGAGAATACCTCATTCAGCACTGGGATTTGGGTTGTTTGTTGTTGGGTTGTTTCTCAGCCCATTTTCGAGCTGCTCTCTGAAAGCCATGAGCGTCCTACAGACGGTTAATGCTAAAACTTTTTCTGGAGGCTTGTTGCCTTTGCCTTTTGGGGCGACGTGAAGTGAGAGCTTGGCTCTGATGAGTTGATGATCAGTGTCACAGTGATCTGAGCCACGCATGGCTCGGGCGATGAGGACATCTTGGCGATCGCTTTCTCTGACAATGATGTACTCAATGAGATGCCAGTGTTTGTATCGTGGGTGTGGCCACGAACCCTTGAACCTGTCGTCAGCCTACCTGAACAAGGTATTGGTGATAGTGAGGTTGTGTGCAGCACACTTGTCTGTCGCTATAGGACTTTTTGGGGTATAGGGATTTTGATGATGAGAAGTATGATGAGCTGGATGGTGGCTGCGTATAAGTTGATTTATGTGGTGAGGCAGGAGCTCAGGTTGCAACCACACATCTTGGCTCTCCCTTATCCTGAGCCAGTGGTGCAAGTATTGCAATGACTGGGAAGAGGGAGAGTTGCAATGGGCTGCCTATACCCCAGTTGGTTGGGTTTTGCCTTAGTAGCCTGTCCATCATGCATTGCCCTCATCCGCCGGTGTAGTCGTTGGGTTCCAGTGTTGGTCACCTCTTCTGCCTATAATGCCATTGAGGTTTTGTTTGAGCTCTGTAAGCATGTCTGCCTCATGCGGGGCCCCATCGTTGATTTTTTGTTTGGGGTTTACTCCTGTTGTCTTATACCTACCAAGGTTAATCCACAAGCAGCGCAGCACTGGTTGGTAGGCGCCAGAACGTGTCCACATGCCAGTGGGTATGTGCTGTCCCTCTGGGGCCCACTGCTGCTCCGAGATTTCCTGCTGGTCTAGCCTAGGCCCACGAGGCTCCCAGGTACTGTGTTGCCACGAGGAGGCACAGCAGGAGTCTTAATGGTGAAGAGGCTGTGAACTGGCAGGGGAGGACTTATGCAAGTTGCTTCCCTGTTCGCCACAAGGGCTAGCCAGCGGTGGTAGCTGAAAGCAAGAGGAAGCAAGCAGTGCTTGCACCTTGACACTAACATAATGCTGCCACACTAGATGCATTACACCACCCTGTGTGCATGCACACACACACACACACACACACAGAATGGTGTTGGCAAACATACACATACAGGTAGTACCTAGTACTGTATATTAATTATCCAGCAAGCATAGCACTGAAAATAAACCAGTTTGGGGAATTTTCAGAATGTTGGAAATAATGGTAATAATAGACCTCGAATATAGGTATGTATACACAAAATATTAAATAAAGTAAGGGAAATTATGTCAAAGTTTACAGGATGTATTCCCCAGGTGACCTCTGGTTGATTATTTTTATTTATTTGATTACAAACATGATTAAAAAAATAATAATAAAGAAAGCAATTGATATTGTAATTATAAGAAATGTACAACTACTGATAATATAATGCAATATGCTCAGTGAAGGAAACATGCATTCTTGTATGTGAAGTGATGGTGAGTGGCTGTATTTGTGTGTAAAGCTGGCAGAGAGCGCTTGTCTTATTATGATACATTAATTAATAAAACTTACTCCTCTACACATTCTGTATATTAACAATGTGTATCCAGGAGTAAGTTTGGTAATTCATAATGCAATGTGTTCAATATTAGAAAAATAAACCTGTGTGTGTGTGTGTGCAGCGAAGATATACATGATGAAGAGGTGGTGGATGCTGCCACTGACTCACTGTCAGAATTATTGAGAATTTGATATTTCAGTGAAATAACCAGTACAGTACAGTACAAGTAAAGTGGGTACACCTGTATATGGAAATTGAAATTTTCTTATATCTTTCTGCTTGTGAATGCCTTTTTATGAAACAGTTTCACCATTAAACTTAATGGGTGCTGTTTAGTGGCCTTCAAATCATAAATAGCAAAGAATACATTAAATTGGAGGATGAAATCCTTGGATAATTCTAAACCACAATGTCTCTATGGTAAAATGTCAGATTCTGCATATGCCCATGTGTTCGCGACAGGTGTGAGCAAATTAAACATAGTCCAGGCATTCTGGAATGCATCAGACAATAAATGGTACAATGTGTACAGTCCTGCATTGAGGCAGAAGGAGGCAACTTTGAACATTTCCTTTAGGTTGTAACAAGGAGGGGTCACACTAGAGATCTGTGATAAATGATTACAAAAACCTATGGGGGTTTCACTTCAAATTCACTCTCATTAATACAACATCTTAAATGTATTGTAACATGGAAACTATGCAGAATCTGACATTTTACCATAGAGGCATTGTGGTTTAGAATTATCCAATGGTTTCATCCTCCAATTTAATGTACTCTTTGCTGAATCACCCTGTTTATTCCTACATGAATTTGTTTGCATTCTCACCTACATCCACCTACTTGTGTATTTTTAATGTAACTCTCTCCTTCTTTTGAGTAGATGATGCTGGAGTAATGTACCAAAGGAGTAACACCAAGCCAGTTTAAACACACTGAACAATTATTTATTGTGCATTTAAAATGGTTGGAGTTTGGAGATTTTGGAAGTGTGGAGACATGGATAATTGATACACTACCATACCTGTATGTACTGTATATGTGTGTGTGCGTGCGCACGCACCTTCATCTTAAATGTGCTTCATATGCTTCCATTATTATGCTAAAATGCTACAGCAAAACTTTGCTTTATGCAGATTACACACAGGGCTTTGGCGGCAAATTTGGTGTGCAGTCTGATCGGCAGGACAAATCTGCTGCAGGCTGGGACCACATAGAGAAAGTGGAAAAACATGAAAGTCAGAAAGGTGAATTACTGGTATTCATATTATGTTATTAATTCTGAAATCATCTTCTTATTCATTAGTGTTATAGTTTTCCTGTACAGTATGGTGCCATATTTATATTCCTAATGTCACTTTTTTCTCTTGTGTGATCATTTGAAGCAGCATTTGGAAAATGTAACTCTGGAATAGATTTTGTTAAATATTTTTTATTAATATGAACCAAGTTCTTATACAGGAGTAGAATTGACTTCATTTTTTTTCCTTTTTCTATTAAAAGTTGTACTGAATTTCATGTACAGTAGAACGTCGATATAACACGAGATACGCTCCAAGAGAGGTCGCTTTAAACCGAATTCGCACCAAATCAAAGTGTTGTTTCAATGAAATAATTTAGTTTGGTACTTGAGAGAAACACAAAATACTAAAAAGACTGAGAGTCTACCCAGATGCACCTCAGCCTCTCCTAGAATAAACAACATAATGTTTTTGTAGTGTTATGCCAAAACAAACACTCATAAATCAACACAGCTAAAATTAATGGACTCGAAATGGTCTGTTTATTAGCAATCGGTTGATGTGAGAGGGTGGTCACGCTGGCTCCGCACACCACCCGCCTCTCGTCTGACTCACCAAGCACTTTCACTTACCTCTCAACTTAGTTTTTAATTACTTTATGCTATCAAAAATAGACTTTCACTCAACTTTACTTAGGCAATTTATCCTCTGAAGATGCAAAGCCCAACTCGACCAGCTCATTATCCACATTACTGTCCAAATTGGCGCCCCACACTGAAGCACCATTTCCTCGCAGCAGCACTTCCAGCACCTTGATTTTCTGCTCCAATGTAATTGCTTGCCTTGATTTCATGGTCTTTGGGGTAGTTAATGATGTAGTAGCTGGCCTCTTTGGCATAGTGGCGATGGTTGATGCATGTGGTAGAAGGAGATAGTGTCACACAGAATGTCCGTTCACTAGAGTGTCAGTGCGAGAACTGAGGATGCGGGAGGGTGGCGGGCAGTTGTGTAGCGTGTCCAGAGATGCGTCTGGCGGTAAATATTAGGCACAAAATTTAAAATAGTGTGAATTTCCACATGATGCGCCAGATTGACTAGCGTAAAATAGGAAAGATTCACTTTAAATTAATACATTGTCCTTAATTGTGGGGGTCGCTTTAAATCAATAATTTTAAATTGAATCGCTTTAAATCGACGTTCTGCTGTAGATTCACAATGGAAATGTGGGCAAGATAAATCTCGATAAAATCACACAATGTCTTGAATGAAGACGAAAGCTAAGGTGATCCATTGTTTCCCTTTTCCTGTGTGGTTTTATTGAGATTATACTGTATATTAATTACTGTTTCAATCCTCAGATTATGTTGTTGGTTTTGGGGGCAAGTATGGTATCCAAAAGGATCGACAGGATAAGACTGCTGTTGGATGGGACCACATTGAGAAAGTTGAGAAACATGAGAGTCAGACTGACCATTCCAAGGTTAGTTGATTGTTGATTATTGCACTGCAAGTACCAGATCAGTTTGTAGATGATGCTGTTTTGCTGTTGGAGTCAGAGAGAGAACTGAAGAGAATGTTAGCAGGGCACAAAACCTTACTCCTATGCTTATACTGTAAATATATACAGTAAACCCTCCCAATGCCAGGCTGATTCATGCAAGCCCTGTCCCTTTTTGAGAAGGTTTCTTTTTCTTCCCCATGAACACATAAAATACTACAATAAAAATTTCACATAACATTTCCAACCATAAAAATGCACATCTTAAATGGTACATTTGAGGATCAAGACTTCAAAATATTTGGTCACATAGTTTAGGTTTTGAGAATTTCCACATTTTCTTTGATTCTACCGTAAGCACTTTGATTCCTTTTTGCATTACTACAGTCAGTACCATCACTTTTGTGTTTGTTTTTGAGACATTTTAAGGTCAGTACACCTGGTCACGAACAGACAGTTTTCCCATTATTAGATCTTACTGGCTGAGTCCACTAATTTCAGTACACCAGAAAAAAGGTGTTCTTTATCAGGAATAACCTTTATTGATAGAATTTACTTTATGAAGTTTATTCAGAAGTCCTGTATAACTTACGTTCCTGCATAATGCCTAGTTGTGGAAATATGTATTATGTGGAGATTGAAATACTGTACAGTAAAACTTCAATAGTTTGTAACTCATGATTTGTAATTTGTCATTATTCAGCTATTTTCAGAAATTCGTAACCTAATATCCCTAATATCTCATTCGTCACCTAATATCCCATAAAATGAACAAGTACAGTATAGTAGAACGTCCATATAACATGAGATACGCTCCAAGAGAGGCCACTTTAAACCAAATTCGCACTAAATCGAAGTGTTGTTTCAATAGAATAACTTAGTTTGGTACTTGAGAGAAACATAAAATACTAAAAAGAATGAGAGCTTACCCAGATGCACCTCAGCCCAACTCCTAGAATAAACATAACATTGGTTTTTGTAGTATTATGTTAAAACAAACACTCGTAAATCAACAGCGATCAGCTGATGGGTAGATGGGGGGGGGGAGAGGTGAGGTGATATGTTTGACAGTTGATGCCAAGGTCTAGTGCTTATTTATTTATCTGTCCTTAAGAGTGACTTTAAGTTTTCTCTTATAAAATGTCACTGAATTGACATGGGAGAATATAATTAACATTGCTGGAATTTTTATAAGATAGTGATTAGTTTGAATTTATGCATGCTATAGTTTGCATTAGACATACAAATTTTAGTTCTAATTCATTTCATTACATGACTGTATAAATATAACTAATAGGGATTCCTTCCATAAACTATTCTCTTTTTTTTTCAATCAAGTGGTTAATTGATATATAGTAAACACATACAGCACAGCATTACCGTAATTATTAATATCCTTAAATTTTAGCATCTTCAATACACTACAGTATAGTAAACTGGTCGTTTGTGTGGTCCCCAGTACCCAGAGGTTTTATTTTAGTGGTGATGGAGACCCCCCATAGTATATGGCAGTAAATTAAGTGTTGATAAATAAGAATAGTAGATTTCTTCCATTGCTGCTATAGTGAGTGACTGTTGAGTGTGTACTCTGAATGATATAAATGTGGTGTCTCCAGTTTAGGTAGTCATCAACAACAACACCCAAGAAATTTAGTACAGTTCTGTACAGTACTTTGTTCACTTTTGATAATTATATTGCCAGTGGGGTGTGGGTCCAGTTCTGAGGGTAAGCTTTTCTTTCTGTGAAAAGATTGCATAGTGAGTACAAGGTTTATATTACATATTATCCAGTTACTGAGTTTTGTTACCCGGTAATTCAATATTTTTTATTCTTATATTGATAACTTTTATCAGGGCTTTGGTGGCAAATTTGGAGTGCAGAAGGATCGAATGGACAAGACTGCTCATGTCTTTTCAGAGCCACAGGGTGGAATTGGAACTAACTATGAACCAACCAAGCCAGAAAAACCAGGTACTGTATATTTATACTATGTGCTTCTATGATATTTTTAAATAAGAGAGACATAGGTACGCTTTTGGTGGTTTCCAACTAATATATGATGTGTTTTGTGTGAATATCTAGTATGCACTTGATTACTGTATTGTTAAATGTAACTACAGTCAACCCTCACTTTACGCGGTTAATATAACCCACAGGGTACCGCGGAAAATGAGAAACTCGTAAAGTGAACAACATAACATGTGGGATTAATTGAAATAGAGACCGGGCCGACCCCCAAACTCCACTTTTTGATGACACACAACTATGTTGTAGTAAAAATTTTATCTTAACTTTATGATGGTATGCACACACAAGTAATATAGAAGAGGTTAGGTTAGGAAAAATAAGGTTAAGTTAGGAAAAATAAAGGTTAGGTTAGGAAAACTAAAAGTTAGGTTGAACACTTACGTTAGTCGAAGAGATGGGTCGGCGTACGGGGATGGAGGCTGGTTCCGAGGCAGAGGGCAGGCTACTGGCCCTCAGGTGAGTCACCATCAGTCATCCACACTTGTCAGGGCCTCCCTGACAAATCCCTCAAAGTCATCTTCACTGTCTCTACCTCTGTCACTATCACTGGCTTGGGCTGGCTGTGGTGGGTTGCGGGCGAAGAACTCTGATATGCTTTGCTGACGGCTGGTGTTTATGTTATCGTGATAAACCTTGAAGTAGGGCTCCATAGTCTGCAACAGCTGGGTAGTGACGATTTCATACCTGTTTGCGTCATGGTCGTCGGAAAGGAGGAGCTTGATTTTCTCGACACACTCGATGGCACCCCTAACATTACTATGGGATAAGCGGTGTTCTTCTTGGGATGACGCACCACCTGCCTCTTCACTGACGTCATCATCATCTACCATCCCGTCGGTAGTCACATCAGGATCCCTTATCACCTCCAGGATGTCGTCGTTGGTGGTCTCGGAGAAGCCTGCAGCTGTAACACTCTGCGCAGCTTCTCTGGCAAGGTCCACTGCTACTGTAACAGTCTGAACCTCACCAGTCACAGATTGACTCTGCCTTACGCCCGGAATGCCTTGCAGCACGTCTCCATGCGTGACGAACAGTTGCTACAGACAGCTGATCCCATGCCTCCACCAAGAAGTCCACAGCTTTCTTGATGTTAAATATTCTCCAGAATTGTTTGAAAAGTATTTTTTGCTCTGCCAACTGTTGATCCTCGTCTTCTTCGCTCTTGCTATCGGTGGTGGTGTCACTCAGGTTACGCAACTCTTCCCTGGTGTTGGTGTAGTCGTTCAGGAGCTGGAATTTTTTTGTTGAGAATGCAGCTTTTACATTGCAGATTAACTCTTGGTCCATGGGCTGTAATATAGACATAGTGTTGGGAGGAAGGAAGACCACTTTTACGTTGGGGTGACGATCTAACAGTAGGGGCGAGTGTCCTGGTGCGTTGTCCAGCAGCAACAAAATCTTGAATGGCACATTCTGTTGCTCACAGAATTTCTTTACATCGGGAACGAAACAGTCATCAAACCATGGGCCTTACGTGCGGTCAGCCAGTGGACATTTAGCTTGGTCATGTCCATGTTCTTGTAGGCGTGCGGCTTGCGGGCTGTGTGGATCACCGATAACTTGAGTTTACAGGTACCGGAGGCATTGGTGGTAAACAGGACGGTGATGCGCTCCTTCTGCATCTTCCGGCCCCGAATCTTGCTGGCATTCTTCACAACGAAGGTCTTGGAAGGTAGCTTTTTCCAAAAAAGACCAGATTCGTCCATGTTAAACACCTGGTCGTCGGTGTACTGTCCTTCCTCCATAATCTCACGTAAAAACGGAGGAAATTCCCTAGCCGCAGCACAGTCAGCACTGGCTTCTTCACCACCAATGTTTATATTGGTGATCTTGTTCCGCATCTTAAACCTCTGTAACCACCCAGAGGAAGCATTAAAGGGTTTGGGCTCTGTAATTCCCATCTTTCGTGACACTGCAGCATACAGTTCACGTGCGTACTCCTTAACAGAGCGGGTGTCGACCTCCATGTTCCGTCGCGCCTGACGCACCAAGTAGCTCACAAGTAATTTTTCTGTCTTGAGAAGCACCTGGTTGTGAAAATACTTGATCATAGAAGCACCTGTAGACTTTGTGATCTTCATGTGCTCCTTTATCTTGGCTGCATCCTTCTTTATCGTCCGGATCGTAGATTCGTTCACACCATGCTGGCGCGCCAAATCAACCTGTCTTGTTCCTTTCTCTAACTCTTGGATGATCTTGTACTTCACCTCGTAGCTTAAGGAACGTCGTGTCTTCTTTGGCTTAGGGCGGCTGGGTCCAGGCAAGGAAAGGTTTCTCTCTGGGGGTGGTGGTCCGGCGGAAGCCATTTTACAGAACAATGGATGCACGATTACACGGTGTGGCCTGGAGGGATGAAACTGCCGCGGCTAGGTCAAGCGTCGTCTTTCCTCCCTCCCTCCCTCCCTCCCTCCCTCCCTCCCTCCCCCGGGTGGACACGTCATATTACTTTAAACCAATTACAGCTAGCAGCGGAGGGAGGTAGGGATGCATGGCCAATCACAGTCCGATACGTCATATGACGTCAGTAATAACGCAACAGAGACATGCACTGTGCAACCTTACCGCGCGGCTTGGCCAGGCGGAAGCAGAGGAGGGAGGAGGCGGGAGCAGGCGAGTGGGGCGAATCTAAAAATAGCGTCGAGCCGGACACTCTCCGCGTAAGGGGGTACACGCACCGCGGAATGTGAACATCCTGGGCTCCGGCAGGGCACCGCGTAAACGTGGAAACGCGGAATGTGGGACCGCGTAAAGTGAGGGTTGACTGTATTTTCATGATATTATAAAAATTTATATGATATACAGTAGTACTTGTGCTTCATTAGGCTCCAACCATAGTGAGCAAGCACTATTTTTTCTGTCTCTTTTTCCTCTTTTCCCATTTCTAACCATTGTTTTCATACATGTGCATCTTTAATTTTTGACACTGGATGAAGTTATTTTTAAACAAAACATAAAAGGTAGGTGTTCATCCTGACCTCAATTTCCACCTAGACTACAAGTTGAGTTACAGTTTAACATCCATTTCCACTCATTTTGAGGATTCAGTTATTTCAGTTCTGCAAAAAATATAAATAAAATGTCTGTTAACTCCATATTTTTTCTTGCGCTTTGTCCACTCTGGTTGTACGTGCCTCAAATATTATTTATGACATGTGAGCCGAGTGTGTGTGTAGTGGTGGAGGAGAAGTGATTGTGGTGGTGTTAGGGAAATGATTGTGGTGGTGCTAGAGAAGTGATTTTGGTGGTGTTGGGAAAGTGATTGTAGTGGTGTTGGGGAAGTGATTGTGGTGGTGGTGCTGGAGAAGTGATTGTGGTGGTGGTGTTGGAGAAGTGATTGTGGTGGTGTTAGGAAGTGATTGTGGTAGTGCCGGTACTGGAGAAGTCCCTCCTCTGTACACCACTGTTTGGCCTTAAGCAGCTCCAGTGTGGAGGCATGTGCTGGTTCCCTTAGCAAGGGCGGATCCAGGAATCTCAAAACCAGTGGCGTACCGTGGTTGCACTGATGAGGCATGCAGAACACCCACATATATCAGTTATCAAATCAAATATCAAGTAGCATATGGCCTTTCTCTAAATAAGGGTTGTCAAGCATTTATAAAAACCAAAGAAACTGTACTAAAAATAAAATATCTTACCTCAAATCATTTTGAAGTCAAGAAATATTTACTTGTTGTTAGGTGTTTTCTTGAAGGGAAGGAGAAACACTGTGTAATAGCCGATAACTTTAAAGTAGAGATGCTTACTCCAGGCCTGATAGGGAGTAACTGGCCGCTGGCGTGTAGACAGCAGACTCTCCGCTACCAGGGGTTGCCAGCTAGCGTCAACATAACAATAATGTCTACATCTTACAACTCCTCCCAAGATTGGATGAGGGCAACAAATATAATGGCACTTAGACAATCTGACTAGAGACAAATGCAAATAACATAAACAATGGGAAATGCCTAAACCTACAACCTAATAACAAAAAGAAAAAGTTTAAAAGGAAATGACATGACACAGCACATACCACAACGGCATATATAAACAGGAAACATCACACTAAAAAAAAGTCCGATAGCCATTGAAGCTTTGTTATATGTCTCCGGGGATGGGCTGGCTTGAGCTACTGTGGTACAGGTGACGGTGGTGAACCAGCAAAACCTGACAGGGTGGGCGTTGGGATGGGCTGGACTGGCGAGGGCCGGCCATGACCCTCAGGTGGCCACGGGTCCTTAGCGAAACGCGGCCACTACCATCTATCCGCACTGTGTGCTGACTGTTCTGGAGGGCCTCTATGACAGTCCCTGACCTGTCCCAGGCTTTAGTGACCTGATTCTGGACCCGGACACGGCTGCCAGGCACCAAGGGACAGCGATGGCGGATGAAACCCCCACGCTGTCGAAGGACCTCCTCGTGGTCTTGAGCCATCTGAAGTTTTCATCTGTGGAGTGTCTCTCCATTGTCTGTCGATTTTGAAATTCTGTTTGGCCTTGGGGACACCATCACGGAGCTGTTGACCTGTTGCCAGCTGGGCCAGGGACTTGTTTACGCCACGCAGGGGAGTGTTGAGATACTGGAGAAGGGCGAGAGATACCGTGTCGTTATCGAGGCTCCCATTAGCCCGGTGTTGTTACGGTGCACCCTCTTCGCAGTCTTCACCGTGGCATCTGCCCTGTGATTGGACTGGGGGTATTGTGCAGAAGACAGACGGACAGCGATGCTCCTCTTCCGGAAGAATTCCACCACTTCCTCACTGACCAGGTTAGTGCCACCGTCCGTGGATATCTGCGCAGGTGCACCCCACCTTGTGAAGTAGCGTCTAAGCTGAGCCATAATCTTGCCGAGGAGGTGCCACTGGGAAGTGAGCGATCCGGCTGGAATATGTCCACCACCGATGCTGAAAGGGGCATTCAGGGGGTGGCGTCAGGAGCAGTGGCTCAGGTGTGTGGGTGTTGCAGGTGTCACAGGAGGACCGATGATATTGCAGATCGCCCTCCAGTCCTGGCCAGTAGACAGTTTGCCGGCCCTTCTGAGCATAGAGTCAAGACCCTGGTGGCCTTTATGCAAGTTAGCAGCCACCTGGTGACGGAAGCTCTCAGGGATAACCAGACGTACACACCCTTGGTCGAAGGTGTAGGTCACCAGGCCACAAGATGTGGACAGCTTGTCCCTGACATTGTAGAATGGCCTTAGGCAGGCAATCTCCTGCAACTTGCGGGGGTGCCAGTCGTCAGCCAACACAGGATCCTCGAGTGACTCTCGGAGGACCATCTCCACTTGTAGGGTGGGATGGGAAAATCATTAAAGTATTCTAATGTCACACTCTCCCCAATGTGACGTCATGGCATACCCACAGCGTTTCGACCACAAGTCTCTTAAGTCAGCTGGGTAGTTGCCTGGCTGAAGTCATCCACTCTCACTGTCACCCATAGGATAGTTTAAGGGTAGAAGAAGCTATTTTTTGTACATAAAGTATGTGCTATTATATTTTAAGATGTGCTATGTATCATTTTCATTGTTTATTTAAGGAGTTTTTATTCATTTTTGGTCTATTTAAAATACAAAATAATGAAGGATTGGAACCTTTTCCCTTTTATTCATTGTTAAATCTACCTATGGCACCAATTTCCCCAAAATGAAGTGAATTTCGTGAACATATCCACTTCATTGCCAGAGGTATACTGTACACATCCACATCATTCACTATCATACTACAAAGGGCCATGTTGACCCAGTGCACTTTATTACCAAAGTATGTTCTATGGTGATGCCACATGGCTGAGATCATGTAATTCAATAATAATTAATCGATCAGTACCAGTGGTGTTTTTTTTACAGTGAGAGGACATCAGTAATGTTCACATTGTACTCTGTTTTGGTGTGTATGAAGTGATTCTTGTTAGATTTTTTGTGACTGTAAAGTGTTTTGGCCTGGTGATTACCATCATTCATGTGGATTATTTACATCGTTTAAGTGGAATATCGTAGATAAGGCGATTGTAGTTTGGGAGATAACTGTATTTATATTATATTTTCTTTATTTCAAGTCAAATTAGAGCTTTGAAATGATATTTTCACCACTTTTATGGTTTCTTATGTAACCAAACACTGCAGCAGCTGGTGCTCGGCCTCAAATTATGAATGAAATTTTATTATTTTTGCGGAGATGTGCTTTCTGCATTAAAATGGTATAGAGTGCATGATTTATTATCACCATATTGAAATGCTTTGTTATCACAAGGATTCATTCATAAATGTATCTGTGTTGTGCTTCCTCTCACCAGCGTCAGTAAAGGCATCAAGTCTGCGTGCCCGTTTTGAAAACTTAGCTGTGAATGAAGAAGATGAAAGAAGGAAACAGGCAGAAGAGGAAAGGAAGAAACGCTATGAGGGTGATGCAGCAATGATTCAAAAGGAGAAAGTTAAATTTCATGAACAGCAACAACAAGAGGAGGAGAGGCTTAGGAGACAAAATGAAGAGGAGGAAAGACTGAGAGAACAACGAAGGAAAGAGATGCTGCAACAACAGAAAGACCTGGAGATGGAGAACCAGCTTAAACAACAAGTCAACTTGGAACTAAGGTACGTATGTTGTTGATAAATATTTAGATTGATTTTCCTTGTTTGGTACAGAACAGTTATCTATGCTGTATTCTCTTAAACTTTTTTTATTGTCTTACTGAATTTGCTATTTATCCTATTGAAGCTTACTGCACCTGTTTCACCTCATTAATATATGTATGTGGAACTGGAGTCATGGTGATGGTGGGATAGATTTTACGTATACTGTTACATTGACCAATTAATGCCTGGAATGTGTTACTAAAAACGAAGAAGTATTCAAAACACCACTAAGTTACGTAATTATGACATAATTTCAGTGGAAATTTGAGCTAGACAGCAACATTCCTTACCTATAAGTAATATATTAGGGTTTCATTTGGGATATTGGTAATAGAACAAATTTTGATTGTGTACTCATTATAGATGTTTTAAATTAATTTATAAATAAAAAAATAATTTTAATTATTGATAAAAAGTACAATAAGGTACAGTATTGTACTTACTAATTCATTCAGTTTTAATTGTGTAAGAGAGCAATGGGTTCGGGATATTGAACCTAAGTTAAAACTTCTTCGAGATACACTCATTCGTGTTCTTGTGAATTCTTGCCACTTTGCCTTTCGGCTATTTCAGCCAACGTTCATCTAATGAAAGGTATTTAAAAAATGCGACCCAATCCTAACTTGGAGGTCACCTGTATAATAATTCACATTTTACAATACTGAACAATATGTCTGGGGTTTACAAATGTAAAATTTGACTTGAGAATGAGGACCAGGAATGTAATACATTCATAAGCAGAGGACTACCTGTGCAGTATAGGGAGTACAACCACAAGTAATTTTTTTAAATCTCTTTATTTCTTATTAAATAAAATTAAATGTATCAACTTAGAAGCATAGATAGACAATCCTTGAAGTGAATATGTCACATAACTCAAAGTGATACAATAACGATCATACTATATCCAGAATATGTCAGTTTATCATATCATATATGATTTCTTTGTGGTGCATTGACTACCAGCTGCATGATGTTTCCAACCTTATATTTCATCAGTGGTTTTGTTATTTCTGTAGTTCTATCTTCACTAAGCTCACTTTCAGTACATCATTATGTGCTGTCACAGGAAAAATAGTTGATCTATTGTGTTTCCTCTCAAAATACTGCACTATCAAATTGCTGCTACAAGTTGACCCTCTCTCATCCTGGTAAATAGATAGTTGATAATTATTCTAAGCTACACTTAGCAGCCTAATACCCCATAATATTTATTTGTACGGTATATAAATTTGACACACAACATGGTGAACATATTAGTGAATAAATAAGTAATGAGACAATAACACTTAATAAATATATAATAAGTGAAAAAATTTGTGTTTGTGTGTGTGAGATGATGATGATGATGTGTGAAAATATTATAACACCACTTCCACATTTATGAGTATATATTACTGTTCTTTAATATTTATGCATATCAGTGACATATGCTTTAATTCTTTTGAATGTTTAGACAGTGTGAAAATCATGGCAGTGATGTGTCCATTGAATGTAAAAAGGATTCGTTGGCAGCATCCATATGACAACTGTTGTTTATAATCATTTGTCTGGATTGCCGGTAACGAATCATCCAGCAGCAAGGTCATATTTTTCTTAATAACATTCTTTTGCCATGTTTTAAATATCTGATACCAATCAGTTTTATAAAGTAAATGATTCTGAGGCAATCTGCAGTAATACATCTTAAATAACTGGTCATTAAAAGAAATCTGTCAACTGTTTACCATACAGTGTTACCAGATCACCTGGCTCAAATCATGCACATAGGGTTGAAGTTAATTTATGCTTTTAACTCTACATTCTCTCCAGTACACACACACATACATAACATAATGGTTGCCCCTCGTGTAAGGATGGCTGGCCCAAGGGCCACCTAGGCATAAATTTATTTAAGGTGTAGAAGCTGTTGCCAACACAACAACCACACCTTAAGTTAACAAGCTGCATGACCCAGTGTCAAGGAATAGTCCGAGAAGACCGGACAACTCCCCAACTGCACTGGCTAACCATTATCCTGGAATGCAATCTGCAAATCGATTAACTTCCAGGTACCCAATTACTGCTGGGTAGACAGAGGCAAATGCCGTAAAGAAACTAGCCCATAGTTTCACCCTGCCCTGGGATCGAACCCAGGTCTGTTCGCTTGCGAGGCGAGGATGCTGACCATTACACACACACACACACACACACACACACACACACAATTATAATGTGTTACTGAATGCTAGTCATCGCATTGCATCTAATGTAATGGTCATATTCCTATAGGGAAGCAACAGCAAACCCAACTCCAGCAGAGGACCTGGGATCTCAGAATAAGATGGAGCAAAAAGTGGCAGCAAAGAAGCAGGTAAGTACCCTGTAATTCAGGTACTGTATCTCACAACCCTGTCAGCCTTCACACATGCAAGGTCATGGTTGCTAGACTAGTTCATTGATAAAGATATCCATTTTGTGTCACTGATAGTGCAATAGTTTATATTTTAGAATGGATAAAAAGTGCCTTTTGGATCACAAAATATATTGGCCAAAATTAATATTTTATTATTACAACAATTAGTTTCATGTTCGTATTTATTGTCAATTCACAGAAAAGGTTATATTTACTGATGAAAGTTTATGATTAATTAGTAGCTAGAGATCATTTTCATATATTTAACTTTATATTGTACTGTACGAAGTTCTTTTCCAGTTTTCATAGACTGTCAGGAATTATGTTAATGGGTACCATTCTTTGGTTACGTATATCAAAATGGTTGTTGTTAGTCACATGCCATCGTGTTTTGGGTTTTTTTTACCAATGAGAGTTCAGAAAAGGATTGATTCTTTCCTGAAAGTGTGACATGAGAGTTTTTTAAAGATTTTCAGTTCTTAGTAATGAAATTTTTTTTAATCAATTTAATTTTACAAATTTGTTTTGTAGTATAATGTTGTTGTGCTACTTTCTTTTGGTCATTTACTTTTCAGTATACAGTAAACCCTCACACTTCCGGACAATTAGGGAGGAGAGGGCATCTGGATGTGGCAAATGTCCAGATGAACTGGGTGATGAAGGCGCGTTAACAGTTATCATAATATTGTACATGGATTGCATTCATAATAACAATAATAATATGGTATTAATAATAATAGTAATGGTATTAAATAATAATACAGTAATGATAATACAGTAATAACAACTATAATAATACAGTAGTACCCCGATTTACGCGGTCAATTGAACCCACGGGGACCGCGGAAAGTGAAAACCGCGTAAAGTGAACAACAGAACATATGGGATTAATTCCAATAGAGACTGGCCCGACCCCCAAACTCCACTTTTTCCGACACAATACCGATATTGTAGTAAAAATAACATCTTAATTTTATGATGGTATGCACACACAATTAATATTTAAGAGAAATACAGTCGCCAGGTTAATGTCCATTCAAATAATGGACTCAACTCCCCCCTCTTCCCAGCTCACTGGCTCCTACCTCTCTGAGAAATGTTTGGGTGAAAACACTAGATTTTAACGTTTAGTAATAAATAATACCTCAGACTAAAGTTAGGATAATATAATTGACATTTCTGGATTCCTTGCAGGTCAGGGAATATTTTGAATGTAAACTTCATATATTTTGCACAAAAGATAAAATATTTGCTTTGTGTAAACCAAATTATTACATTAGATCTAAAATTTGTATGTCTAATGGAAAATCCATGATGTTTATATTCAAAATGATCATCATATTGTAAGAATTCCAGCAATGTAAATTATATTCTGGCCGAGTAATTTGTATGAATTTTATGAGCTAAAACAAATATTTTCAGTTCATAAAAAAAAAATTATTCTTCACAACACTATCTGTCAATCAAAGTACCCCATCTTGCCTCCCCACCCCTCCTCACACTCACGCCAGCTGGGTCGGTTGGTCCCAACCCTCCCCCCCACCCGTCACCTTCCCTCCCTACCAGAGAAATGTTTGGGAGAAAACAGTATCTTTACATTTTTAGTAATAAAAAATAACTCAGACTGAAGTTAGGATAATATAATTGACATTTCTGGATTCCTTGCAGGTCAGGGAATATTTTGAATGTAAACTTCTTATATTTTGCACAAACTATAAAATATTTGCTTTGTGTAAACCAAATTATTACATTAGATCTAAAATTTGTATGTCTAATGCAAAATCCATGATGTTTATATTCAAAATGATCATCATATTGTAAGAATTCCAGCAATGTAAATTATATTCTGGCCGGGTAATTTGTATGAATTTTATGAGCTAAAACAAATATCTTCAGTTAATAAAAAAAAAAAAATTCTTCAAGGACACTATCTGTCAATCAAAATACCCCACTTCCGCCCTAGCTGGGTCGGTCCCTCCCTCCCTCCCTCCCTCCCTCCCTCCCTCCCTACCAGAGAAATGTTTGGGAGAAAACAGTATCTTTACATTTTTGTAATAAATAATAACTCAGACTAAAGTTAGGATAATATAATTGACATTTCTGGATTCCTTGCAGGCCAGGGAATATTTTGAATGTAAACTTCATATATTTTGCACAAACGATAAAATATTTGCTTTGTGTAAACCAAATTATTACATTAGATCTAAAATTTGTATATCTAATGCAAAATCCATGATGTTTATATTCAAAATGATCATCATATTGTAAAAATTCCAGCAATGTAAATTATATTCTGGCCGGGTAATTTGTATGAATTTTATGAGCTAAATAAAAAATTATACTTCACCGCGTATATGAGTAGATGCACCGTGGAAAGTGAAAGTCGGTTCTGGCGAGGTACCGTGTAAATGAGAAATGCGATAGAAATCTGAGAAATCGCGGAAAGTGAAACCGCGTAAAGCGTGTAAAGCGGGGTAATACTGTACTCTACAAACGGCACGCGGTGAGTAGTGACGGGAGATGTGGACAGGGTCCTTTTTAGCAGCGGGGGTAGTAAACATGGCATACGGACTGAGAGAAAGAGACTGGATATGAATTTGCCACATCCTGATGTAGTCTGGACCAACCGAAATCCAGATCTGAGAGGTCCAGAAGTACAAGGGTTTACTGTATCATGAAACTTTGTAACATTTTCATTAATATGGACTGGATATAAATATTGTCAAGTGTAAAGTATTAAAATATATTTTAGTGTGCTGATGGGGTAATTTATATGATTAACAGACAGTTGACCATAACTCAGATCATGTTACAAAGGATATAAAAAGGATATAATGGCTTTCTGCAAAGTTTATATGTTATTCAGTTGGAATGATTTAATTATTTTTTCTTTTCACTGTACACCGTAAGGCATAAATGTTATTGACATAGATTATTAGTTAAATATGTTTGTCATGACCTTGCATGTATTGGCAAACAGGTGTGATAACCAACAGTTTTCACCCTGCATTTGCTATCTCTTGTGCTATTGGCTTTATCAACTACCAGATGCTAATTTATGTACATTATTGTTATCCCAAGCAATGTTCTCATACATGAATCTCCCTCTTGAGCCTTTCATGCAAAGCAAACAAGTTGAACCACATGTGTTACATAATCAGTTGTAAGAAGAACAAAATTACTATACTATTGTTGAAATAAATATTGTCTGTATTTACACTGCATCAAGAAAAGTAATTGTCTGTCTTTTTTAAATTTTGCCTGTTTCATAGAATCAAATATTGTATGCAACAATAATTTTCTACTGAAATACTACGTCGTATCAAGCATTAAAATTAAAATTTCACCTTGCTTTTCCAATGTGAATGGAGTGGCTATATTGGGTCATCTAGGGAGCAGCTTGTGCATCCAGTTTTGTATGCTGTATAGACAAATAAAAAGATATTTATATACGGTATGAATAATTTCAAAGTTAACCAAGTTTGATATACAGTACAGTATTATAGCTGACTATGTGACAATGGTGATACTAATACTTTTCTCAGAGACTGCATTGACAATACAATTGTTTGTGATTGGTAGATTTCATTATAGTTATGGTTCATTCATATGATTATAATTTTATGTCAATGTTGTGATTAAAATACTATACTAACTTGAGATATGACTTCATAGCTACCAATAAAAAACAACTAAGTCTCATTCAATCAATAAGTTGCTTTGAATTACCTAAGCATTACATTAGAAGCAAGCACCTAGATTAGCTCTTGATGTGTTTTGTTGGTGTATGTTATAGAGTGAGAATGGATGTATTGTATGTTAGATTTTTTATGTTCTTGCACCTGCACTATTTTTGTTATTGTTGCCTTTAAACTATTTTATAGGCATTATTATAACTTTTACATCCATTTTTGTGTGTGGAAATTATCATATAAATGGTGCTGTTAGTTTTGCAGTTAGTCCAGCAAGGCTTAACTACACATGCAGTGACTTTAACATACCACACTGTGTAAAAAAAAAAAAAAAATATATATATATATATATATATATATATATATATATATATATATATATATATATATATATATATATATATATATATATATATATATATATATATATATATATATATATATATATATATATATATATATATATATATATATATATATATATATATATATATATATATATATATATATATATATATATATACTTATATATATATATATATATATATATATATGCTATATATATATATATATATATATATATATATATATGTGTATGAAATAAAATTATGTACAGTAAGACCCTCAAGTTTCATAAGTGCCACATAAGTGTTAGTTCACAATGATTTCACTCACAAATCAATTTGTTATTTTTTTTAAATCTGTGATACCCTGTTCAATACTGTGCAGTACTTTGTCTTTCAGCAAAATTTTAATGATGCAAAATAAGAAAGATACTGAATATTTTTGCCATATTTTTTGTGTGATTTAGAGGTACAGGCATATCTCACTGTACATCAGGCACATGTTCTAGAAAAGTGTGAGTTCAGTGAAATAATGTATTGTACAGTATTGGGAACACAAGTTTATCATATAATACAGTACTATACTGATTGATATAAATAGGGGTTGTCTTCCTGGGGACATCTGTGATCAAAATTTTCTCACCAGAATATTAATTAGATACCAGGTACCTAAATTATATTATTCAAAGTTAGAATGAATACAGTATTTAAATTTGAAATACCCAATTCCTTACTCTAGTTCAACTTGAAGTCATTTTAGTAGCAGTTAAAGGTGTCATGCTTTGAGCACATTCTTGGAGTTTGTTTCAGTTCTCTTGAGTTGTTTTCACCAACCAGGCAGGTACTCTTAAGTGCTCTAGTGATGATAAAACTCATTCACCAGCATCAAAATGCCTCAAGACATACTTGGTTTTTATTACCAGAGGCAGAAATATTACTTGCCGGGTGTTTTCCACTTATTTTATAGGGTTCTGATAAGGTTTTAGCTCAGTGAAAACAAAAGAGAAGAGGTGAAGCAAATATAGCAGCAACAGGTAGCCTGATGTGGCAGAGATTTTGCAATCGCTCAGTGTTCTCAGGTTACCCAAAGTAGTCCATTGCTCTTGTGTTTATGTATCGTAAAAGTTTTTTAGAATTTTTTTGTAAAAATATTTTATTCTTTAATTTATCAACAACATAAAGCAAAATCTAGTCTAGTAAGGCAACTCAAAACAAGGCACAGTATATCTGTGTCTATACAGGAACATTTTTAGAGGCATACCCAGTACAATAGTTGTTTAATATATAATTCCCTCTTCGTAAAAAAACATTAAAATGTATTTTTTTAATTGCAAATTAGCTTAAATGTGCTAAATTTCATCAAAAACTTCCACTTATGGAGACGTGCTAGATCATTGTATAGTAAGTACATATTAAATTCATCTGATGTGCTAGATCATTGTATAGTAAGTGCATATTAAATTCATTTAAGTTTATACTGTAACTTTTCAGTATATGTAGAATTTAGGCTCCTGGGGTTAGTGATACTGTACCTTGGTAGTATTATAAGGTGTTTGTCTGTAATAATTGTGGTTTATGATCCCTGGTTCCCTATACTGTATAATTGTTCTTCAGTGCTCTCCTCCACACTTATACTGGGGTATGTATTTACAGTACAGGTATTTTTTGTAGATGAGTTAACATTGAAGGAGGAAGGATATTTGGAGGTGGTGGCTGGGCCTGGTAATGGGAAGTTGCTAAACACTTGCAATAGCTATCTAAATTACTTAAAATACTGTAGTACATTAAAGTATTTGTCAACCGAAAACCTACTTGATAAAATAATAAGTTTACGGAAGATTTGAGCATTCTAACTAGGAATTTAAGAATTGGATAGTTAGACAATTGATTCAGTGGCTGTGTGTGTGTGATGGTGTTAGTGACAGTCTACGTGTCTGCATGTGAGTTTGAAGATTAAGTTATGCTGTATGTCAATTGTAGGTGAATTATGAAACTTTGAAAGCTGATAAGTAGGCTTAACAACATTGAATATTGGAGAGCAATGAAGTAATTTAGTGTACAGAAATTTACAGAAACTAATAATACAGTACTATATAATACTGTACAGTGAACCCTCACTTTACGCGGTTAATTCAACCCACGGCGGCCCTCGTAAAGTGAACAACATAACATATGGGATTAATTGAAATAGAGACCGGGCCGACCCCCAAACTCCACTTTTTCAGACGCAATACCTACGTTGTAGTAAAAATAACTTCTTAATTTTATGATGGTATGCACACACAATTAATAATTAAGAGAAATATCAATAATATTAGGTTTTTTAACACTTACATTAGTAGAAAAGATAGCTGGGCACACGGAGATGGGGGGTTGGTTCCGAGGCAGAGGGCAGATTATTGGCCCTCACCTGTATCACTTGTATCAATTGTATCACTATCCACCACAGAGGCTTGCAGGGCCTCTTTGTCAAACCCCTCAAAGTCCATATAAGTCCATATCTTCACTATCATTTTCACTATCACTGACTTGGGCCGGCTGTGGTGGGTGGCGGGTGAAGAACTCGGTAATGTTTTGATGACTGGGCGACCTTGTGCACACCCTGCTCGCGCCGCTCTCCGCGTAAAGGGGTACACACACCGCGGAAAGTGAGCATTCCGGTTTTGGCAGGGTACCGCGTAAACGTGGAAACGCGTAAAGTGGGACCGTGTAAAGCGAGGGTTGACTGTATAACCAAACTGAGACAAGTACTTTACTGCATAGTGGTTTATTACATGCCCTCCACTTTATGCAATTATCTGTTTTATGGAAGCCTATTGGTCCCAAACTATTTGGTTGACAAATATTTTACTGTATACAGTACTGTACAGTATATTATATTTATTTTTGTCACTAGTGCAATTTAAGTACAGTAATCCCTATCCTAAATTACTTTAAATGCTGTAGTACTGTATATGCAAAGCATATGCTCTTCTTAACTACAGGGTATTTGTATCAATAATACAGTTAGGGTACCGGTAATTAGTTATATGGTTTATTATTGTACAGTTGCCACAGGTATAGTGTTCCGTCCTTCAGTGGCCTTTCTAAACATGTGACCAACAGTATATTTTTTCCGGTAATATTTGTACTCAACATTTGTGTTAAGCGATATAATAGATGTAATATCTGTAAAGAAGGTTTGACTATGATTCCAACATTACCACATGTTCGGAAAGGCCACTGAGGGGTGGAACACCATACCTGTGGACAACTGTACGATAATAAACCATAAATACTAATTGCCGGTACCCTAACTGTATTATTGATACAAATAGTCAAGAAGGGCATTTGCTTTGAGTACTATACATTTCTACAGCATTTGTAGTGTCAACATTAAAAGGACAAAAATAATATGGTGATAGCATCTGGACACTTGCTACTGCCTGAGCCTGCTAGCCATTATTCCACTGTACTGAGCTAGCAATGGTGACAGGTTCTGTGCTTGCAATTTGTGTCTGATAACTTTCATTATCTATTATACCTCTGTGTCATGGGAACTACCCAAGGTCCATTGTACCCATGTCATAAATCACCAATAGCTGGCAAAGTAGTCAAGTTTGTCACATTCAGCACCTAAGGTATGTAAACTTAGGGGTCTTACTGTATATACATATGTATGTTTGTGAATTTGTAAATATAGATTCACACTGGTAAAGTAGTTTGAGTATAACTGAATTATTATGTATGTGCATCATTAATACTGTACAGTAGTTGCAAATGTGATATGTAGCAAGTATTAGTAAATTGAGTTAATCAGGGGTTAAGGGAATTAGATTAAGTGATGCTGTATTGTTGAAATGAAAGAATTTAAAAGTTTTCACCTATTAGTAATACTTAAAAAGTTTTGTAAGTTACATTAGAACTTTTTTCCTAAGCAGAATATGAGACCAAGGTTTTTCAAACTTGATACACTATTAATGTGCTTTGATCATAAAAATTATATGCTGTACAGGTATTTGAATGGTGATTCATCTTTTCACTTTCACATTACTCAGGTACACTCTTATGTTTTCAATTTATTTTTACTTGGACAGAACTGGTATTTGCTTGTTTACTCCCACACCATTGTATTTAAATAAATTTGTGCAGTGAAAAGGGTATCGAACTTTCATGTGCAGCATAATAGTACCTCACAAGTCCAGAAATTAGAAATTAAGAAGTCTTAAAAAAAATGCAACTTTTAAAAACAAATTATTTATGTGCAGACACTCGTCAGACCCAAAAGCCTACTACTACACCTTTGAACCCTGAACACTTTGTGGGGTTAATGGATCCATATATCTCAGTAAGAAAACTTAAATTTTCTCGTACTTTATTGCATTTCTTGCACTTGAAGTCTATTACCTCCTCTTTTCACAGTTCAAAGTTAAGTAAACATAACATACAGTGTGTGAGCTTGCATCACAACCTAATGTTTTTTCTCTGTAGTGCACTGAGGGTACAGTGAATCAAAACCACATAGATCACATTATGAGAACTTGCTCAGTCTCATGAGTTACCTCTCTGAATAAGCTCACAACTTTTACAGTTAAAGTACCAGTAAGTGCTTTTTTTTTTAAAAATCCCAAGTCAATCTGTGACTAAGTTTCTTGTAAGGATTTAACAAGTACAGTTTGTCTTCTGAAACAAAAATATAATTTTATATTATATAAAAATAAAAAAAGCAAAATGTCATTTGGTTTATATTATGAGCAAAATTTTGAATTTCTAACCAATCCAAATTTAAGCATACCACAAATCAGTCTTCAAAAATCAATTAGGATCTCTCCACCTTAGGGGAGGGATGCAGAGCCCTCCTTGTCTTTGAAAATTTCTGATTGATGTTGAAAGGCTGAATAAAGTGATCATAGAGCACTGAAAACCTTGGTTGTCAACCTCAGTTACAGGCTGTTACAAGTACAGGTATTAAAAATTTAGCAAGAGTATGAATTAAAGCAAAGAATGTTTGCACTGTGGACTTGGATAATAAAAAAATTTATATCCAAATATCATTCACCTTAATCTTCTAAAACTCAAATACCTGCAATAGAAACTGTGTGGTAAGTTGTAGCCCAAATATTACCAGCAATAAAAATAAGTGTATTCTCAACAATTATCTTTCTACAAAACAATTAACAGTATTGAAAGGAGACTATCCAGGATGCATAGTCTTGTTGTCAGTCTGGAGTCTTGGGGGGGGGGGAGAAGTATGAACTTATATTTGCAGTCAAAGAAGGTTCCAGAGGTAATGAGTCAGACTTGACCTTTTCTACTCATTGGATTCAGAGTCAATTTTTGGTTCTTGGAATACAATGATCTTAAATCATATGGGTGAGAAGTAATATTATTTGGCAGTTTCTTCTTAGTCAAACTTTCTTTGCTCACAGTGTACAGTGTAACCTGCCATTACACTATGTGTTCTTCCCTAACAATGTAGAGATGGCATATGGTGGGAATATTCTCACTGGTCACACTGATCCATAGATCATAAATTGTTCCTTATATATTCCGAATTTAATTTTATCCAGTACAGCACTAGTACGGTATTTAGTAAGAGATCTTTTGTACAGTGTTCATCAATTTCTAGTACAGTACTCCATTCATGACTACCAGATAACTTCTTGGTATGTACATACCTAGTAATTTTCATAATAGGCACACCCTTGGTTTCACATATTTTGCTTGAGAATTTTTGTTGTTGTTTTCAATCGGTTAAAAATTTCACTGTCCATTATAGAAGCTGTATAATTGGCTTTAACATAAATATTGTATGTATACAAAATTATGTATTTTATGACATAAATTCAACTTGCTTCATCTTATGGCAAGTCATATTAGTTAGTATTACTCTTTCTAAATTCTCTCCTCATTATCTAGATAAGTTACAGTGTTTTAGACGTTAGTTAACCCTGTAATTTATCAAGTAATTCACATTACTGTATAACATTAGCTGGAAGGAAAGTGGTTTGATTGATGTATAATTGTGTTTGAATATCCGGCCATGCTTGAATGCTATGTATGCCCATGCTGAGGCTGCTTGGACATTATATATGCGTTAGGCTGAGCGCGAGGCAGCTGAAGAAGCAGCGGCCAGGGCAGAGAAGGAGCGCTTGGAGGCGGAAGTACGCAGGCAAGAGCAGCTCCTTATGGGTGACCCACAGGTGATCCTCAGCAGCATTCATCTCACCTTATCATACTCTTTCATTCTTCATGTTCATTTCATTGTCATGGAATTGCATTATAAATGGCAACATTCCTCATGCCTGTAATTATTTTCATTCTTAGACCTTAAATATAAAAAAAAAAAAAAAATCTCAAATCAACTCTGTTTCAAGAGCATTTTAAATTCAGTATTCTTCCTAGTACCATTAAGAAAACTAACTTGGCAGTATCTTTCAACTACTGTAGTTTTCTCTTGAGTTTCATAATCCTTTTTTAAAAAACTACAGGCATTGAATACTACCTCAGCATTTCCTTAGTACTATATGGTTCTGTCTTGCTATGCTTTCCATGTTAGTTTTGGCTGATAATATTTAACATAGGTATAATTTTAACTTTACCTAACATTAAACAACAGGTGTGGTAGATTAGTTTTTCAGTTTATTAACGAATTTCTTCTAAGGGATAGAACAATTAAGCAGGGAAAAATAAGAAGCATCTCATTAGATGATTTTACTTTTGACACTTTTTCTAAAATTTTCATATGGCTTAACTGATGTACAGTATTTTTATTTTTTTTTATGATAAACATGAACCTGTACCTGTACCTGTATAGTATGTTGGATGGCCATGTGAGTGTGTGGTGATGTACAGTGGCCAAAGTGCTGAGAAGATTTTGCATGTGCCATCCTATTGTGAATGCTGCGACTGGCTAACAGAGTATAGAAGAAAAAAAATAATTATTTGCTAAAATTCTGTGTTTATTAGATGCCTGCCTATTGCTTTCATTGTAAGGAATAAAGATTTTTATTTGATATTAGTTTATGCTACTGCTATTTTAAATACATTTTTACATTTTTGTTTGTACAGTATATAATCCAGTTGCTTTTGTTGCATACATATACAAAACTTAATTTAAATTTTAAATCTACAGATTTGTATCCTATGATAATTATCTATCAATAAATATTTATTCAGTATTAAGTTTATAAAAACTTGGATTAATGTCTTTTTATTGACTTGACGCTAAATATAGTAAGTGCCTTGTGAGCAGTGATAAATCTGTTTCAACTTGATTTATCCTTGGCACTGAGACCCACTTGGTCTCTCATGCATTCTGAAATTCACAGTACGTACAGTATTCTTTAAAGTGTAGTCTACATATCTCCAATTTTAAATAATTCCCCTTCCTATTTCAATTCATTGTCTTTGCTCACCTTCTTACTTGTACTTCCCTGCAAAATTTCTCCTCAAATATTTGATGAGTTATGGTAATTATGGCTATAATGAACTAATTAGTGTACACTCAGAAAATTAATGTTCTCATTTTTTCTTTTCAATACAAACCATCGATGATTGAGTAACAAGGACCAATCAAATGGCTACTGAAATCTCCAGACCTCACTCTTCTCAACAATTTTCTCCTCTGGGGTCACCTAATGATTCTTGAATGATCATGGTAGACAACAGCTTTTAGGGGATCCCAGAAAAAAAAATTGTTAGGTGTGAGGACCGTAGACCTCAGTGGCCTCTTGATTGGCCCTCATTGTCGAAATTTTTTTAAATTTGTTATGATCACCTTACCTAAAAATAAAAAAAGAACATAAATTATCCTATGGAGTGCAACTTATGAGACAACCTGTACAAGACTACATATGTTAAACTCAATTGACTTTCATGTGATGTCTGCATCTATTTTGTGAGAATTGTATGTCTCAATGTTATTCAAGTTGAGGTACTATTGAATAAAATATTTCAACTGCAGACACTCCCGGGTTACGGATTTCCAACTTTTTGGATACTCTCCCGTAAGTCCTATTTAACATGAGCGCCAAATAAAGTACAGTAATTCCTGGGCTGAGTGGAAATATTTCCAACCATACCCCACCTGTGAGGTGTATGTTATTATGGTGATCTTTTAAGTCATAATTTTCAGTGGATATATGTAATTTTCTTCATTTTTTTATTTAATTACAGGCCATTGTTGTTCATAGGTCAAAAAGAGAATTACTGTACAGTACTGTACAAGGTGACTCTCCTTTCTATAGCTCATCTATAAGTCCTCTTCATAGGGATAGTAGAAGTGCTGAACGAGAGTGGCACGGGTGGTGAATAGACCGTATTAGATCAGAGTACTGTATGACTGCGCGTAAGGCTGTTTGTTCAGTGAGGGCAAGCAAAGTTGAATACTACAAAAGTCAAGTAGCCTCTTGTGGCAGTGATCGGAAAAAATTGTAGGCCACTTATGAATGGGCTGTTGGGCAAGAGGTTTGGAACCACTATGCTTTCTCCCGCTTCATATGCTTAGCTTGCCTCAGATTTTTCTTTGTTTTTTTTATGACAAAGATATCATGTATAAGAAATGACCTTGGTGGTGTTTCTTTTAATAAAGAATTTTCACTTGAACTTCAACTGAGTTGCACCATAGACCTTACTCTTTCATTATTTTGTTTTGTAGGGGTGAGCAGCATTCTGCTCTATATTATTATTATTATTATTATTTTTTTTTATGGGGTAGAGCCCACCTGGGCACAGGTCATCGACCCACAACTGGGCCTAGGGGCGAAAAATGAGAGTTAAAAGAAATTAAAAATAGAAAAGAAATGGATTATATTAATCACATCGTGAAGATGCCGGAAAACCAGCTTTTGAAGTGAGACAGATTGTACGAGTATGGAAACACAGAAGATGACAGAGCATTCCACAGTTTGGCTGTGTGAAGAATGAAGGATGTACTATAACGGGTTATTCTAGTGTGACCGACATCCACACAGAAACGGTGGGCACCGCGGGCAAGACGAGTGTTACGAGCCCACGGCCTTGCCGGCGGTACACAGGATGCCAAATCCACCGAACATTGCCTGTTAAAGTACCTGTAAAAGAGAGAGAGTGAAGCAACATTGCGGCGAAGAGAAAGGGAAGAAAGATTAAATTATCAACTAAAGGAGGAGAGTCTATAAGACAAAATGCCACCCTATCTAACAGTTGGACAGAAGAAGAGCCACCCCAGATATGAGAGCAGTACTCTAAGTTAGGACGAATGAATCCCTTAAAAACTTGAAGCAACTGCTCAGGAGTGAAGTAGCTACGGCATCTGTACAGCATTCCCAGCTTTCGGGAGGCAGCTTTAGCAATGTGGATGTGTGGCTTCCATTACATATTAGAGGAAATGGTGAGACCTAGCATATTTATTTTAGAACTTGGCAGAATGATTGCATCCTGAAATGTGATTGGTGGGAGATAATCGAATTTGGAAAGTGTAATTGGTAAATACTGAGTTTTATTACTATTGAATTTAACCAAGTTTCTACCTCCCCATTTGGAAATGGTGCACAGATCCACATTGATATATGAAATGATGTCAGCTCGAGAAACAGATCTAGTTTGAGAATTAGGGGGAAGGGAAAAATATGAAGAAGAGTGAAGAGTAGAATCATCAGCATACGAATGGACAGAATTCATCATAGTGTGATAAAAAGAAGGAAGAGAATAGGTGAAAGAACAGAACCCTGTGGGACACCACTATTGGTAGAGAAAGAGTGAGAGGTCGATCCCTCGACAACAACTGCCATAGATCGGTTCTCAAGGAAGCTAGAAATTAGAGAACAAGTGGGAGAGAGAAACCATAAGAGGGAAGTTTAGAAAGTAAAGACTTGTGCCATACCCTGTCAAATGCTTTGGAGATGTCGAGGGCCATAACGATAGTTCCCCATAATCCCTAAGAGAGGATGACCAAAGATGGGTGCAGTAGAAGAGCTGATCACCAGTAGATCTTGCCTGGCGAAAGCCTTCTGGTGATCCGACAAAAGAGAAAAGTGTTCAAGGTGACGGAGAAAATTTGAGTTTAAGATAGTTTCAAAAATTTTAGAGAGGGATGAAGTTAGGGCAATGGGGCAATAGTTAAAGGGATTAGAATGGTCACCCTTCTTTGGGATGGGCTGAACCAAGGCATACTTCCAAGAAGAAGGAAAAGTTTGGGTTTTGAGGCAAAGGCAAAAGAGGCGAGCAAGCACAGGGGCTAGAATTTCAGAACATGAGGGGGTATTCCGTCTGGTCCATGCGCCTTACTCACATCCAACCTGGATAACACACCAGCAACCCTACGAGTGGAGATTATAGGAAGGTGCATAGATTCAGTAGGAGGAGCAGGGGTAGGAGGGATGGAGTTGGAATCATCTAAGGTGGAGTTACAGGAGAATAAGGTGCCAAAGAGATTGGCTTTATCAGGGGAGAGTTGGCTATAGAGCTATCAGATCAGAAGAGAGGAGGAAAAGAGGGAGTGCAGAAGTTATTTACAGATGTTTTTAGTTAAGGACCAGAAGGATTTTCGAGAAGAAGAGCTAGACAGGACAACGATTCCTAGAAGTAATGAAAGAGGCGTGGGTAATAGGAGAAGGAGATAGTTTCATAACTTGCTATGCCGTATCTCTCTCTCTACATGCAAGAGAACAGGAGCGATCAAACAATGATTGTAAAGTGAAAGTTTTGGTAGAAGATGGGATAAATGCACTCCTACCACCCTGTATAATCCCAGCAATAATGTCAGCACATATCGAGACATCCCGAGTGGAAAAGGAACATTCATCCCAAGGAAAGTTGGAGAAGAATTCTCGCAAGGATTGCCAGTTTGCCCTCCGATAGTGCCATAGTTGGTGTTCAGAGGGGGTGGGGGAGGCGGTCGTGCCCTGTTTGATTTAATAGAAATAAGATTGTGAGCAGACTCTAAGGGGGCAGAAATTGAGTATGAATAGTGTGAGGGGTAGAGGTAAAACAAAGATCAAGAATGTTAGTAAGTTAATCGTGTCGATCAGGAACACGTGTAGGGTGTTTAATATTGTTCCAGATCATTAAGTAGGGAAAAAGAGAGTGCCTCAGCTCCACCTGGATCATCCCATGCTGAGTCAAGCCACTCTCTGTGATGTACATTGGAATCCCCTAGGTAGAGGATCTCTGTGTTGAGGTGTGTGGATAGCAACGACTCATGGCAAGAAGTGAGATAGTCAAAGAGTTCCAAATGGTTGGTAGAGTTGGGAGAACAGTGTAGGAAACAAAGAAACATAGTCATAGTTGGTAGAGATATTTTGAGCCAGATGACATCATAAAGAGAAGATTCAAGATCTGTGAGTTGAGCTATAGGTATACGTGTGTTGCAGTAGGTGCATACACCTCACTTAGAACGGAAAGAGGTATAAAGGTTGGAGCTGGAGACTTGAAAAGGTTTGGGTGAAGCTGCTTTGGTCAGTTGAAGTTCAGTTAGTAGTAAGAGGTCGGGGGAAGAGGTTAATAGATGGTGCTCCACAGAAGGTAATTGGATCTCAGGCCGCGAATGTTGGAGAAATGAAGTGTGAAAAAAGCCGATCATCCGGCAACCGCGGTGACGTAAGTTGAGGTCTCAGTAGTTTGATGATGAACAGGTCGACCCTGGGGTCCACAACCTTCCCAACCAGTGGGACCCATCCGAAAAGGCCCCGCTTTAATATTATTGTCAACTTATAACATGGGAGAATAAAAAAGTAAAAACAATAGAACAGATCAAGAGTGAGTTCAGTTATATATGTTGTGTTGTCAATAGTAAGAGAGACAATTGAGACCCTGCAATTGTGTGTAAATGTGGCAGAAAGACAGATTAGCAACCTGGGACTTGGTCACAATTTTTGTGATGCCATATGGTAGCAGGGTCTACCATTAGACAATACATTTTGCTTTCAATATCATCCCAGGCAGTAGTACCTCCCTGTTTGGTAGCTGCCTATTACCTACTACCATCTGATCCTATAAACGGGGGTGGATCCAGGAATATCATAAGGTGGGGGGGGTTCCATGAATTTGTGGATGGGGGGAACATGGCGAGCACAGCAAGTCCACCCAGCTTGGAAAAACCATTACAATACTTTAAGGTAGCTTAAAATAAAGAGAATATAATATAAAATTAAAATAAGAAAAGCATGGGTGTATGTGTGAAGGCAGTGAGCATAACTGATTGGCCACACTTCCTCCTGATGTGACGTCGTGGCATACACAGCGTAATGTGGCCACATGTCTATGAGTTGGCTGGTTGACTGCCTGGATGATTTGTGTTGCATCGCCCAGAGGATGGTTGGAGTGGGGAGGATTTTTTTTTTTTTTTTTTTAAATATCTGCTATTGTATTATGTGATATGCTATGTATCAATATTATTGTTTATCATAGTACAGGAATAAATATGGGAGCTCATCCCTTTTGCACATGGTATTCAAACATACGGTTGTAGCAGATTTTGCAGGAATTTTTATTTTTATTATTTCATTTTGATACCAGTTAGTTGAATCTGTGGTTCTCCTATACGAATATATTTTCTTAATTTCCAAGGCAAATTAATGAATTGTAATGATATTTCCACAACTTATGGTTTCTTATGTAAACAAACACTGTGGCAGTCAGTCAGTTTTTTATGCCAAAGAAAACACAGGAGCGCAGTTTTAATCAGTAAAAGTGGAGTAATGCCATGAAGCATTATCACCAAGCTGGTTTAGACAACAAATGATTGATGGCCAAATTCAGTTATGTTTAGTTCGGTTAAAACAGATGGAATTTAGAGATTTCTGAAGTTTGGAGGCACAGATAACACTGCCCAACAAAATTCAACTTTGAAAAAAAAAAAAAAATTATGGTCATTTTCACTAATTCGAACATGCTTATTACAAATCTGAACTCTATTTGATTCTATCACGTCAGATTTTCTTGTAGGGATGTACAGTATGCATATTTTTGTCAGCTATAATATGCCATTTGTATTATCATTTTCGAAGATTATGTTGTCCAGTAAACAAGTACAGTAGTAATTTACCGAAACTTTTGCTAACGATGCTGAATGATGATCATGGAGCTACGCGATGGTGGGGAGATGCGGTTAACAAAGCACCAAGCACAGCAGGACTGTAGTTTGCGGGTTGGCCGTGTGGCGGCACGTGTTGCATAGGGTTAAATATTGTTTCTTAATAAAATGTCAACGACTTGATGTAGAAAAATATAATTTGCATTGCTGGAATCCTTGCAAGACAGCGATTAATTTGAGTATAAACAACCCATAGTTTGCACTAGATATTATAAAAAAAATCCAACCAATTGATATTGATGGATATTGTTAAAAAAAAATTTTTTTATCGTATATAGCAAAATGGTCTTAATTCATGACCATCGTTAAAGCGGAATATCGCTGAACGAGACATTATTTATCGAGGTTTACCTGTCCAGTATATTGATAGCAGCTATTGGTGGTCAACAACACATATGACTATTGTTGTTTTCCCATAAATGGTGGGTGAAACACCAAAATCGATCCGATTTCCGAAATCTACTGTACACCCTTGAATACATATAAAAACAACCATCATGTGTTCGTTTACTTTTTTGGGGGGGTTGTATGGTGTAATCAATGCACTGCTGTATCTTTATGTACAGTATCGGCACCAAACCTAAGCAAAAGTGAAGGTACATTCATTAATTGCAAAATAAGAAATAAGTTTTTCTGTTGAGTCTCATTATAAGAATTATAATGAGCTTTGTTGACTTTGAGCATTTTAAATCTGTATTATAATGACACCTCATTCTTCTTACAGAAAATTACTTCAGGAAACTAAATGCTTTAGTTTGAAGTATTTACTGTACTGCACCTTATATTTATTGATGATTCCTTTGTAGAGGATGCACTTGTGTAAGAAAAGCTGTAATGGCTAAATAATCTCATACATTTCTCCTCCCCCTATATTTTATTTTATTTTTATAAAAAAACAAAAATAATTCTACACAAAATCATCATACTCGCTATGTGTTTTCTCATATTGTCACTTAACCATTAGTCAGTGTTCTTCGTTATGGTTAATGATCAGATGAACAACAGATTCAGTCTGGATCCTTGTTTCATCCCGAATTGCTATTTACAAGCAGCTGTTATTACGTTCTTTAGAATGTAGGAAGTAGCAAATGAAATCTTGCATATTGTCACTTTAAGCTTGGGCATGTTGTACAGAGATGTTTGGAAGTGGTCAGGCCATTATTCAGAAAGACTGTTTATGTTTATATTATGTACAGTACACACCTTTTTTTACTTCGTCTCAGCAGTCAAACCCAAATTTGCTATTCAGTAATGCCGAGTGTATTTTCACTGTACTGTACTGTAGTCACTTTTTTATTTAGAGTAACAAAAATGTCAAAGAATGTTAATTAAATATGTACCAGGGTATATATATATATATATATATATATATATATATATATATATATATATATATATATATATATATATATATATATATATATATATATATATATATATATATATATATATATATATATATATATACACGTATATACACGTATATATATGTATATATATATGTATATATATATGTATATACCTTATTGTAATTCTGTATATAAATATTCCTTCTGAATCTGGATATTCTGACCAGCTAATTGTGATTGTTTGTTATAGTATTGCTCCTAATATATATACTACTCTATTGATCTGCATAATGCCATTTTTGTGACATTGTAGCATATCTGGTTTTCCATTTTTTATTTAGAAATTAAACTAACTTCTTTAGAGTTGCATGCGCAATATAAATAATTGATTAAAGTAATGCTTCGTATTTTTTTCTTTGGTATTAATAACTAAATTGTACTTTTCTCATAGAATTACAGTTAATATTCTCTGTAGCTTTTGCATATGAATATGAATGCAGTCATTTGAGACAAAGCAAATTACAAAATGCTGTAGTATCATGACAGATTATTTTGCTCCATTTCCCTCAGTGATTTTTGTACTACTCTACCTCTTTGTATTTAGAGTCCAGCTGCTGGAACAGAAAATAGGCCAGAACCACCGACACAGGAAGAATGCATGGGAGTAACTGCATATGCTCTCTTTGACTACCAAGCAGGTCAGTAAAAATTATTAACTAGTACAGTATTCATATGAAGCTAGTAGGAGCGTATAAAAGAAAAATTAAAAGCACTGTAAATGATGTATGTCTTGACGAGAAATAGTTCTTCATTGTTAATTTTTTTGGTGTGGCTACAGGTGGAGAATGTATGCACTGCATCTCAGATGGCAAATTTTCAATACAGGTATATAAAATGTGCTAAAAGTTAAGAGCAAGGGTCTAAGTCAACCTGCTGCTTGCCAAAATATATTTATAGAAGAAAAATTATTTCTTACCTCAAGAATAGGTCAAATCAAGTGTAAGGATTGCACGTTTCATATTCAGGTTATTCTCAAAAATTTCTCATAAATAAATACCCTGCACACAGAACAAGGATGCCATCTTTGTTTATGTCAGCTGAAAGAGTCTGAATATTTCATAGATACAGTATTAATGATGCTATTCCTTTTCATGATAAGAATATCTATAAAAAAGAAAAGTAAATACAGTATTACCCCGCTTAACGTGGTTTCGCTTAGCGCGTTTTACCGTATACGCGGTGCCTCGCCAGAGCCGAACTTTCACTTAACGCGGGTTTTTTCCATGTATACGCGGTGAGTGTCCGGCTCGAGAGCTATTTTTAGATTCGCCCCACCCGCCACCCTGCCTGACTGCCTGTTTTAGCTCATAAAATTCATACAAATTACCCGGCCAGAATATAATTTACATTGCTGGAATTCTTACAATATGATGATCATTTTGAATATATACATCATAGATTTTGCATTAGACATACAAATTTTAGATGTAATGTTTACTCTGAGTAAATATGTTATCTTTTGTGCAAAATATATGACATTTATATTCAAAATATTCCTGGTCTTACAAGGAATCCAGCAATGTCAATTATATTATCCTAACTTTAATCTGAGGTATTATTTAATACAAAATGTTAAAATTTAGTTTTTTCACCCAACATCTCTTGAAGGGAGGATTGGTGGGGGGAGGGTTGGGACTGACCGCGCGGTTGGAAGAGGGGGGGGAGGCAAGGTGGGGTACTTTGATTGACAGATAGTGTCGTGAAGAATTTTTTTTTTTTATTAACTGAAGATATTTGTTTTAGCTCATAAAGTTCATACAAATTACCCGGCCAGAATATAATTTACATTGCTGGAATTCTTACAATTTGTTGATCATTTTGAATATAAACATCATAGATTTTGCATTAGACATACAAATTTTAGATGTAATGTTTACTCTGAGTAAATATGTTATCTTTTGTGCAAAATATATGACATTTATATTCAAAATATTCCTGGGCTTACAAGGAATCCAGCAATGTCAATTATATCTTCCTAACATTAGTTTGAGGTATTATTTATTAAAATTTAGTGGTTTTCCCCCAAAAATTTCTCAGAGAGGGAAGAGCCAGCAGTGTAGTGTGAGAAGAGGGGGAGGGAGTGGAGTCCGTTATTTGAATGGACATTAACTTGGCGACTGTATTTCTCTATTTCTCTCAAGTATTAATTGTGTGCATGTACCATCATAAAATTAAGATGTTATTTTTACTAGAACATAGGTATTGTGTCGGAAAAAGTGGAGTTTGGGGATCGGGCCAGTTTCTATTGGAATTAATCCCATATGTTCTGTTGTTCACTTAGCGCGGTTTTCACTTAACACGGTACCCTGTGGGTTTTATTGACCGCGTTAAGCGGGGTAATACTGTACTGTAATAGTAGGATTTGCCATTTGTGTAATAAAGTTATTAGTTTGGTGGTTTCCTGGGAGCACAGTAATGTCACCATTGTTCTTGTCAGGCACACTAACACTTACAGCAAATGTTATTACTGTACAGTATTATTAAATTATATTTTGGTTTATTGTAAATAAGACAAGCCATCAAAACCTACCTAACTTAACTATCCTAGGTTAGAAGTACAGGTGTTAACTGTTATACGATGGGGTTAGGGACTTCGAAAAGCCTTCACAAAATGACCGATCATACAGTTTATCAATATAATAACTTAAGGGGAAAAATGGGTTCCATTCCTGAGACCTTCAACGCCAGAATTAGCACTCGGCGGCTATTTTTCAACTCATAATTTTGGATGGACAAGAAATTATTTATTTATTTATTATTTATTACTGTTAAATACGGTACACACACAATCTTTCATACAGACTGTGCAAAGAAATATATCATAAGGTCAAAAACATAAAGTGAATAAACATTTCTTACGTGTGTGGACATCAGCACGGGGGAGGGGGGGGGGTCTAGGCTCCCTATCTCATGTCCCGTGTGGAGGAAAACAATTGCCAAATGGCAACACAGTATTTTTTCTTTTCTTTTATTTATTATTATTAATTTTGTTAGTCCTCATATTTACTGGTACAGTACCATGTATATACAGTATTACAGTACAGTATTTTATGTACAAGCAGTAGCTTATTCCACATGCAAACCATCCTCTGGGCAACGTGACACAGTTCAACTGCTCAGCCTGGCAATTACTGGGGATTGGCAGAGCCTCCCATGCATCCCGTGTGGGTCACATGTGTTATGCCATTTTGAGATTGTGACATCATACTTCAGAATATTGCAAGTTATTGCACATCACTTTTTCATGGCAGTGACAATGCGGGAAAAACATTCTCATAGCCATCAGGTAACGACTGTTGTAAGTCTGAGCTTAGCCATTGAATAGCAGTATTTGATGTTATTTTTAAACATTGTACAGCTGATCAATTGTATATCAATCAATTATATAATGGTCAACACCTGTACAGTATGTTACATTAGGATTTGTTAGATAGGTTCATATGGAAAGGAAGGAAGATTGGTTCATCTTTGTTTATGTGAGCAGGAGGAGGAATCTGAATATTTTATAGGCATTAATACAGGAGACTCACGCCAATCGTGTATTTCCCATCTGCGGATTCTGGGTAGCCACAGGTTTTACTCTGTACAGTACAGTACAGTACTGTATACCATTTCACCAACCACGCTTAGCACAAATCTCAAGTACAAATGTTATACAAAAAATATATTGTTGGCCACATGTTTGGAAAGGCCAACGAGGGGTGCAACACTATACCTGTGGGCAACTGTTCATATATAAGAAGATTTTGTTAATCTCATATGTGTAATATTTAAAACCTCATATGATTGGCCACAATCCACTTTTCTCTATTTCTTGGGCATTTAGTTGATGTAAGCTGCAGATTCAGTTTTGTAATGAAGTTATGGTTCTAAGTTATACTGTATGAAATATGGAATAATTGAGTGACTGCTTTATTATGCCTGTATGGAAATGTCATGCATTTTATCAAAATAATCAAAATTATATGTGTTTTATCATAATTTGTGTAAAACTTTGAAGAAGGCATTGTTGGAACTACAGTGAAACCCTCACTTTATGCGGTTGATTCAACCCACGGCGGCCCGAGTAAAGTGAGAAACGCGTAAAGTGAACAACATAACATATGGGATTAATTGAAATAGAGACCGGGCCGACCCCCAAACTCCACTTTTTCCCGACACAATACGTACGTTTTACTAAAAATAACATCTTAACTTTATGATGGTATTCACCCACACATAATATAGAAGGGAACAGTCAATAAGAGAAGAATAAACTGAAGGTTAGGTTAGAAAAAAACAAGGTTGGGGTTAACACTTACGTTAGTAGAAGAGATGGGTCGGCGTAGGGGAATGGAGGCTGGTTCCGAGGCAGAGGGCAGGCTACTGGCCCTCAGGTGAGTCTTCATCGGTGTCATCCACACTTACTAGTACCTCCCTGACAAATCCCTCAAAGTCATCATCACTGTCTCTGCCTCTTTCACTGGCTTGGGCTGGCTGTGGTGGGTTGCGGGCGAAGAACTCTGTTATGCTTTGCTGACGGCTGGTGTTTATGTTGTCGTGATAAACCTTGATGTAGGGCTCCATAGTCTGCAACAGCTGGGTAGTGAAGATTTCATACCTGTTTGCGTCAAGGTCGTCGGAAAGGAGGAGCTTGACTTTCTCAGTACACTCGATGGCACCCCTAACATTGCTATAGGATAAGCGGCGTTCTTCTTGGGATGACTCACCACCTGCCTCTTCACTGACGTCATCATCATCTACCATCTCGTCGATAGTCACATCAGGATCCCTTATCACCTCCAGGATGTCGTTGGTGGTCTTGGAGAAGCCTGCAACTGTAACACTCTGCGCAGCTTCTCTGGCAAGGTCCACTGCTACTGCAACAGTCTGAACCTCACCAGTCACAGATTTACTCTGCCTAACACCCGGAATGCCTTGCAACACATGTCTCCATGCGTGACGAACAGTTGCTACAGACAGCTGATCCCATGCCTCCACCAAGAAGTCCACAGCTTTCTTGACGTTGAATGTTCTCCAGAATTGTTTTAAAAGTACTTCTTGCTCTGCCAACTGTTGATTCTCGTCGTCTTCGCTCTTGCTATCGGTGTTGGTGTCACTCAGGTTACGCAACTCTTCCTTGGTGTTGGTGTAGTCGTTCAGGAGGTGGAATTTTGTAGCAGAGAATGCAGCTTTTACATTACAGATCAATTCTTGGTCCATGGGCTGTAATATAGACGTAGTGTTGGGAGGAAGGAAGACCACTTTTACGTTGGGGTGACGATCTAACAATAGGGGCGAGTGTCCTGGTGCGTTGTCCAGCAGCAACAAAATCTTGAATGGCACATTATGTTGCTCACAGAATTTCTTCACATCGGGAACGAAACAGTCATCAAACCAGGAGAGGGACAGTGTAGAGAACATCCACGCCTTACGTGCGGTCAGCCAGTGGACATTTAGCTTGGTCATGTCCATTCTCTTGTAGGCGTGCGGCTTGTGTGCTGTGTGGATCACCGATAACTTGAGCTTACAGGTATCGGAGGCAATGGTGGTAAACAGGAGGGTGATACGCTCCTTCTGCAACTTCCGACCCCGACACTTGCTGGCATTCTTCACAACGAAGGTCTTGGAAGGTAGCTTTTTCCAAAAAAGACCAGATTCGTCCATGTTAAACACCTGGTCGTCGGTGTACTGTCTTTCCTCCATAATCTCACGTAAAAACGGAGGAAATTCCCTAGCCGCAACACGGTCAGCCCTAGCTTCTTCACCACCAATGTTGATATTGGTGATCTTGTTTCTCTTCTTAAACCTCTGTAACCACCCAGAGGAAGTATTAAAGGGTTTGGGCTCTGTAATTCCCATCTTTCGTGACACTGCAGCATACAGTTCACGTGCGTACTCCTTAACTGAGCGCATGTCCACCGCCATGTTCCGTCGCGCCTGACACACCAAGTAGCTCACAAGTAATTTTTATGTCTTGAGAAGCACCTGGTTGTGGCAATACTTGATCATAGAAAGCACCTGTAGACTTTGTGATGTTCATGTGCTCCTTTATCTTGGCTGCATCCTTCTTAATTGTTCTGATCGTAGACTCGTTAACACCATGCTGGCGCGCGAGATCAACCTGTCTTATTCCTTTCTCCAACTCTTGTATGATCTTATATTTAATTTCGTAGCTTAAGGAACGTTGTGTCTTCTTTGGCTTAGGGCGGCTGGGTCCAGGTAATGCAAGGTTTCTTTGTGGTGGTGGTGGTGGTCCGGTGGAAGCCATTCTTATGGAACAATGGATACCGATATACACGGTGTAGCCTGGAGGGGTGTAACTGACGCGGTAGGTCGAGGGGCTTGAACGCTCCCGCAGCGGGGCACGTCATAGTACTACATTAAACCAATCACAGCTAGCAGGGAGGGAGGTAAGGATACTTTGCCCAATCACAGTCTGCTACGTCATATGACGTCACCGATAACGCAACAAAGACATACACTGCGCAAACTACTCGCGCCGCTTACACAACATGGCGGGAGAGGGCGGGAGGTTTGGATCCAAAAATGGCGCGGCGCGAGAGGACCGCCAGCTGCTCTCCGCGTAAAGGGGTACACGCACTGCGGAAAGTGAGCATTCCGGTTTCGGCAGGCTACCGCGTAAACGTGGAAACGCGTAAAGTGGGACCGCGTAAAGCGAGGGTTGACTGTACAGTACTGTATATCCCTTTTTTCTTATAATAGTAAGTCATTACATTTGACATTGGGGATGGGTTCATAAAAAGCACTCACTATTACTTCTATGTCAATAGATGATTGGGTTAGTGATCTAATCCCTGATAACATAACCCCTCAAAATGTCTTATGTTTTGATTGGATGTAAAATTCTTAAATTAGAGTCACATCCCAATTCCTCAATGGTTGCCTGTGACTTTGAAGGTGTAGGTAAATGAGTTTAGAGCATAGTGATTATTTTATTGACAGCAAAGTATAGAAGTATCATTATTTCTTTTATTTCAGCCGATACTGATGAAATTTCTTTTGATCCTGATGACATCTTAACCAATATTGAAATGGTAAGTACACTCTTCATCTGTATATACAGTATAGATATGTGTTCCCAGATTAATAGATGGGTGGTTCTGGTAGAAGGCCAGCTTTAAGAGGAAGGAATAAAATAATTTGAGGGAGACATTACACTTGAGTATCAGGAATTTGAAATGCCTAGAGTTAAAGGCTTTTGAAAAGCACACAATTTTGAAAATTTGATTTACTGTATCTCCTTCAGAAGTCCATATACAGTACAGTACATTTGATACAACTCATTAATTTTCATTGTGACAAAATGTAAGTAGATGGTAGTCATTGATTACCTCAGGAAGTTGTGACCCTGCCTTGCCAGCTATTCCTATTCTGTGGGTTAGCATTAGGAAGGGCATTTAGCCATAAAACTTTGCTTCAACATGCCTGATGGAAACTAGGTCACCAGAGCTGTGCCCATCCCCTGGTCCCTGCTGCATTTTCTGGGCTGGTTTCATGGGTTTGTGGTAGTGAGTGATGTGCAGGAGGTCATCCCATCGTGGGTTTATACAACAGCTGCCTTTAGGTACTTGTGGCTAATCCACGCATACACGGAGTGGTGACTTGTTCAGTAATTTGACCTAAGGGATATAGTAAAGGTGAAGTTAATGAGCTGTAATCACATACTACGTATTCGTACTAAATTTTAGAATTTGGTTAATGAAATGAGATTCACTCTTAGCAGTAATTTTAGTATTACCTCTCTATACTTCATTGAATGAGTGGTGTGTGTAGTTTCTGGATGACATTGATTTAGTGAATGACATGGAAATTAATACTTTGTGTTGTCATTGACTGACTTTTGTTCACAATTTCTTTGTTTTTACAGATTGACGAGGGATGGTGGAGAGGATGGTGCAATGGCCAATATGGGTTATTCCCAGCAAACTATGTGCACCTTCATAGCCCAACTCAGTGAGGTCAGAGACTCTGGGAGGTTAAACGCCATCCCAGAAACAGATGACGAATGGCAGGGTATAATAGAAGTTGCAGATGATGCTTGAATATTAACCATGAGAAAATATCATCAATGGAATAATTCTGATTTAAGGATATTTTTCCATATTGAAACTAGGTACATTTCGGTGGCTGGCTTAAGATTTTTCAGAAGTTTTAGAGAGAAGTGGAAATAATTTCCACAAGGGTAAGTATGTGATTAAGATCAAATTGAATTTCACAAGCCACCTTGAACAAGAGCTATGCATATAATATTTGGGAAGCATCAAACCTCTCCAGAGAGTTGTGATTGTTATAAGTAAAACTCAAAATATCAAGTGTCTTGTCTTCTGTGTGTTTTTGCTCACACAACACATTGTCACAATTTCCATAAAGGGGATTATATTTTGAGAGCTGCAGGTTTAATTTGTCTGTTATATACTTGTTGCTTGATGGCCAATAGGACTGTATTATCTTAATGGCTCACCAATACTGCATTTGCACATCTTCTCAGCCTTACAATTTATTGATAAAATGTGGATAAGTTGTCTCTTTGGTGCTTTTTATTTTTAACCTCCTAAAATAATGTATAAATGATCAGTAACTACAAGTGTATTGTTGATTATAAAAATATGGTGTCCCATACTAAAAAAAAAAAAAAAATCAGCACATGCCAAACTTTGTCCATACACTTGTGTTACTGCATGCTAATGTATATCTTGTACTTAGCATTCCTTTCTCCTAATTATTTCATCTTTGTTCTTCTGGAGCTCCAACCTCCTCCTATTTATTTTACCTGCTTTTTTAAATAATTAACACAACCTTAAATTTAACAAAAAAAATAATAATTTGTAATTAATTTATCACTCTCTACACAGTAAATCATATTCCTTTATGATATAGTATTACTCAAAACTCTCACTCTTAATTAATATAACCCATCTCTTTATAAATCCATTTCTCCCACCTACAATGTATTGCCTGTCAGCATATTATTTAATGTTAGAATAGTATAATTATTTTATGTTAGTGGAAAATTAAAGGTTTTATTTTACAGTAGTTAATAAATATTTAGCCTCAAGTGGAAAATCACAGATAAAATTATTAAAATATAATACAATATTTTAATTAAGCTTTTCAATGAGTAGCAATATACTGACAATATGTAGTTGAAAATAGGTAATCCAGTATGTATAACTGTGATCTTTAACTTTAAGCCATTGCTGAACATATCCATTGAGGGTACCATAATAATTGTTCTAGCACTAGGATGCCAGGTGATGGTTATATTCAGCATCTGGTTAAGGTCAACTTTGATGTATATTTCTTGGTGTCATAGCATACATCTATGAATTGTTAATAGTTAAGTACTATTTAAAAGATTTAGATTTGTTTAGATATGCTTTGAAGAACTTATCTATCTGTCAGTATTTTGGGAAGTTCAACTGAATTTGAAGCTCGGTCCTCTGCAATATAATGAATACCTCATTTATGATTTGAAGGTACAGTATTCAATTTCCTTCACTAATTTTTACATGAAATTAACCATGTTGCCTCCCATTCTTGATTTGAGGCATGTATCCAAGATGCATGTTTGTTAAAAAAAAAAAGAAATATTGTGTAAAGAACAATAAAATGTAAAGAATTGTAAACTGTTTATAAGTCTAAATCTCATACTTATTCTTGAATGGGTGTCAGTTAGGTAGTTGTCATCAATGGTGAAGAATTTGTAAGACCTTGAGGGCCTCACACTACTGTACTATACTGTCTCACTGTCACAGGTTCTTTACCACAGTGGTAAAAAATATATGAGTTGGACATTTGATTAAGGGAATATATGCCTAATTAGTTCATGTAGTTATTTTGATTATTTGTGGCTTTTAATAAGATTGAAAGTTTAGTTTCAATGTCAGGTTTTAGATGCTGCTTCATATTTCACAATATTATTTAGTATGAAATAGACTTATTATTATTTAACTGGAGAAGAAACTTAAAATAATTATTATTATTTGAAGATGATTTTAGCGATGGTTAATATTTTGCAAATTTATTAGTTATTGCACATAAGGTATTTTTATATAATCAGTAACAAATGTGGTAAATATCAGGGACTAGGATGTGTCAAATATATAATAATGGTTAAACCAAATTATTCCTACTTCAAAAATGGCTTCCAGTTAGGGACTGTTTGTGTATGGTTATATAAGTGTCAGAATTGACACTTTTGAGAGAAGAAAATACTGTATACCAGGAGTAATACAGTTTTATAAGACTAAACAGTACAATACTGAGAGATACTAACAGTCCTCTACAAAAGTTTTTATATCAGTCTCTGTTATTTGTTTGTTGAATGAATAGATTCAATGAAATAAGTAGGATCTTACCTAGCCTATACATGAATTTGAATTTTTACAAAACGGTTTTATCATTTCCACTCAAAGTTAAGAATTCAAAACTACAGAAATCTTTCATATTTACAGTTTGAACACATACAGTATAGTATACTGTATATTTACTTATTATTAAATCTAGTATTTAGAATTTATCTCTGAAAAATTCATAATAAATAAGAAGATTTTCATGTATATTGGATCTTTTTGCCAGACTGATGTTTTTTAGAGTATCTTTCAAATTTTTTCTTGTGCCCATTTGAACTCATCCCTACATGTAATGCAGGAAAACCAGGCAAAATATTTTCCAGTCCTTTTAGTCACATACATCTTTGATTTTGTAGTGACAAGAGGGATATGGTGAAATATCATAATATATCAAAAGTAAAATGTGATGAGTAAGCTTATGAGAATGTGTATACTGTACATGGTAGAGGAAGTAGGAAGAGCAATTCACTTTAGCGAGTTTCAGTATTTAAAAACTGGTAAGAGAGAGGTATATAGCTGCAGAGTACAAATATGTGTAGCTTTTACATCCAATCTCAAGAAACATGCAAAAGAATTACTTTTTCAAAAGTAATATGTAGCAATGATGACAATTAAGAAGAAAATAGTAAAAAATAACAACAATGATTGCCTGGCTATTAAATTCACTTTAGCACAAATATGTATTGAATTCTAAATGTAATAGTGATCAATTGGCTAACATATCCAGTAAATAACTTGCTCAAAATAAGTGCACAGTGCAGGAACCAGATAAAAGGTATTACTGTATGCTGAAGTACTAAATAAAAAAATTATTGTATATATGTTTGGCAAACTTTATTTTCCTTTACATTGAAAGATGAGTGATCTGTATATTCCACTCTTCTACACAATGCTTTTTTTTTTGAAAGTTAGGGTTGTAAATATTTTCCTGTTAATAACTTATAAGTGGAAACAACAGCAAGATAAATTTACATACCCTTCTATGTCTTACAGTAAAATTATTGTAATCTTTCTGAATATGTAAATTCAAAGAGAAAATGTTCTCATGCTTTAGCTACAGCATGAAGTCAAATCAATACTGTATCTGGGTTTTCAGTAGTGAGCAATTTAAAACATCTTGTACTAGTCTATACAGTACTATACCCATCTCCAAACATTACCTAATTATGCCAGTACAAGCAACGATCCAAAGTAAACTTGTTACTGTACACATAAATCATCTTCACACTATATGAATGCCTACCAAAGGAAACTGTAAAAGCAAGGTGTTGAAAGTTTGAATGTTGATACTTTGCAGAGAAGGTCAGACAGTAGAAGGGTGAATGCCTCTTGTTTACAGGAAACTAGAAGGTGAGGACGACCAACAAAACTAATATATTGATGAGAATGACAGTACAAAATCTTGTGGATGGGTAGTCACTGGGACTAATGAAAGGACATTGATTGCTGAAAACTGAGTGGAGAAAATGCTCGAGGGGGGGCAAAGGTGGGGTGGAGTATAGTACAACAATATCCCATCATTATTTATATAAATGTTTCTCAAGGTTAAGTTAGGTTTGGTTTGGGTAGGCTTTTGACTTAGTTTTTAGTCTGAGGGGATTTTGTGCCTACATTTGGAAGGGGGATAAGACTGGCTTCCACAGTCAGGTTTGGTAGACTTAATATTTTTTTTCTAGCTCATAGCAGTAATATTACTTTACAGTACTGTACTGTACTGCATAATGAGCATGATACATCAACTATATATGAATGAAATCATTAAGAGGGGGTTACATGAAATAATATTTTACAATATCTTTTATTGTGTACGATAATTGTAAACGTCTTTGCTGAATAGACAATTATACAGACTAACACCAAAAAAAGTTTGCATATTAAAACTTACCCCTAGTATACATAGACAACATCACAAGTATAATAGCCCTCAATAAACTCTACACTACTGTACTGTACAGTATTTTGTAAACTGTATTTGTGGATTGCATATGTCAATATTTATACAGCAGGGTTGGAACTTGGAGACTTGGAATTAGTACAGTACATACAAAATAATGGAACAAATTGCTATAGAAAAATAGGAAACCATAAAGTGAACATGACATTCTTTACATCATTTTTGTTTCTTATTCTTCCCAAGAGCTATTGTGGAATAAAAACTGTAAGTGCCTTGGATCTTGTTCAAATTTATCAATTATTGTACCCTGTAGTGTACTTTTTGAATGGGTTCTTGTTTATTCTCGTAAATCTTTGTTCAATGAACTCATTCTTTTTTACCAGGTTTTTACCCTCCTCCTTGTGCTGCAAGATTTCTCCACTATGCATGTTGTCACAGAGGTCAGTGCAATAATTTGCTTGTTTAATAGAAGGAAATAGATCAGATTGTGTGAGCAAACCCTCAAGTTCATCTTCAAATCCATCATCGTGATTCTTCTTTTGAAACCAAATTTCAAACCAGGTGTTTGCCTCAGCTTCTAAATTTTAAATTTCATACAATTTAATGGTCTTTGAAACGTGGCCCTTAAATTCTTCTTTTGTAACCTTTCCCATTTTAAGTGGGTGAAGAGAATATAGGCCAATATTTGGCTTAGTTTCAGCTTCAAATCGGCTTTCCAGTGAAGATACGACAGTCCAAATTTGGTGCATAGGCTGATCTACGAAAATATTTTTCCATAGTTGAATAGCTGGGTGAATGGTCTGCTCTACAGCATAAGACCTGATGTAACCCAAGGATTAGAGACTTTATAGTCCTTGATCTAACCTATCCAGACCTCACAATCCGCACCGGTTTATCTGACCTCAGAAAATTTACTGCATTAATTCCTTGAGGCCTTGACCCAACCAAACACAGTTTTACCTTGACAACAGCTTGATCCTGGTGCATAGCAGATGTAATAGTCCACAGGTATTGTAAAGTAATAAACTAATTCCAAAATTGAAGAAAAGAATGATTAAAACAACGATAGTGCCACAGAAAACTTTATATAGATAGGGCATTTTTATTCCTTGTTATGTATATTAATAATATAATTTTTTTCGTTAATTGTGTAGTAGGTTTGAACAAGGTCTATTGACTTTGGTTATATATATATATATATATATATATATATATATATATATATATATATATATATATATATATATATATATATACTGTTTCTAATCCTTCCTTGCACGGAATGACAGAACTCAGGAATCATTTGAAAATTAGAATACCTTATAAAAACAAGTATGCTTTTATGTTTATTTTATTTTAGGTAAAACAAACATCAGTTGTTGGTGCGTACGGTCTAATCTGTACAAAAGTAAATAAAAATTTTATCTCTATATGAGAAAGTACAAAGAAAAATAGAAAATAGTTTCCAAACAAGCACTTGCTCTAACCATATACTGTACAATTATTAGTTGTAGTGAAGAGGATAAAAGGGAAAGGAATCAGTGTGTTGTGACAGTGCCGAGTGTGAGCTCCTTCACCAACACTGGAGTCGGTTCAGGTACACTCAGGAGTCAGTACATGCCCAGTACTTGCCAACAGTGAGTAAAAGAGACGTGACCGATCGCCCAAGCGGCTAACGAGCCGATCAGTGGTGAAGAAGATGAAAGTAAAGTAAAAAAGTACGATGGAGTTAGAATAGTGACGTAATAATGACGTCATAAACGGATGACATCAAGAAAAACGATATCAAGAGCTCAGCTTAAGTTACACTTTAACTGTTTTGTATTTCTGACATACCAGATTAATATTGTGCATAAGAATACCAATATTTATTAAGTTATAAAGTAACATATTCTTTACGTGGATTAATGGTACCGTTTATATAATGGTCTGGCCGTAGCTTGGTGCGTTCAACGGAAAGGAGACAACTCTCGACCAATCAGAGTCCAGCATTGAGTTTCTGGGCCACTCTTGTAGAAGGTGATCTGTGTTGTGAGGGCGAGGGTCACGGTACACGGTCCACCACCAATTTGTAGTAAAGATTTTACGTGAACTGACGATATGAAGGTACGGTCTTCTTATTTAGTTTATACAAGAATAGTCTGTGAGTGTTCTGAAGATAGCAAATATTGGTAAATTTACAAATATTCTACCAGCCACGTAGTGATGTTTCTGTGACAACCCATCTGGATGTCGAGGGAAGATAATGGGTATATTTCTGACATTATTCTTATTCTAAATGTTTCCTGTATTTTAGAAAAAAAATGTAGGGATAGAAAATAGGTACATTATTTTTTTGGAGAAGCTTTCATGAAAACGTTTGTGAAAATGAGGTGTATAATGTGGTGGAAACCACAAGGTAAAACCCTGGCATAGGGGTATCATTTAGAATTTTGTTTTTAACATGTGCACCGTGATTTTCTCTTGAACAGATGATTTATATAAGTCTTGTACAAATGTGCATACATAAAGTAGGTCAATTTATGGTAGTAGCCAGGTTTCGATTTTTCCACAAAAATACGTTTTTCACATAGTTCAGACTATTCTTAGACATTTTTTTTCAATGGCATTTCCTTCGGAAATTTATATATTTTTTTTAATATTTTAAGAGATAAAACTACCAACAGTATTACTTTGTTCTTTAAACGGGACAGGGCTTTGAAATCGAAAGGGGAAATGTTGGGTAAAATACTAAAAATTACACCAAAGAAACCTTTGAAAACTTTGCAAAACGTTTGCTAACCTTTAAAAATGTTAAGAATCACTTTATTATGAATCCCTCATCTGAACACCGAAAACATGAATAAGGAAAACTTATGCAGTCTTACAGCGGTCCGACTAATTACCCAAATGTACCCAAATGTAGCCGCAATGAAGTCAAATGATGGTCGTACAAGCGTAAATCGGGCTGTGAATCACTTCTCGATTATTATTTGGTGTCATAAAGTCACAAAAAATTGGTAAACTTAATTTAATCTGAGTTGTTGTGTTAGGTTAGGTGAGGTACATGCACTTGATCTATTAACTCACATTAAATTAAGTTTACCAATTTTTTGTGACTTCGTGACACCAAATACTAGTCGAGGTTAGGTTAGGTACATGCACTCGATCTATTAACTCAAATTAAATTACGTTTTCCAATTTTTTTTTACTTTGTGACACCAAATACTAGTCGAGAAGTGATTGGTAACCCTATTTATTCATGTAGGACCATTATTTGACTTCATTGCGGCTACATTTGGATACATTTGGGTAATTAATCGGACCCATCTACAGAGCTGTAATTGAGTCGATTTTTAGTTTTTTACAAGTGGACAACCATGGATTTTTTAAAAACATCGAAAAAACACATTGCTCAACAACCTAAAAGCACCAAAACTAACCTAAACTACTTGATTGGTAATAAATTTCAGGTAATTATATAGGACTAACCCGTGAGCGAAATTAATTGAAAAAAATTATAAAAATGCTGGATTTTCATTTTTATATTATAGTGGACACTGCTGTAGTTGTGGGAATATGTAAAAAAAAAAATTATGTTTTGAAAATAAACGCTACTTAACATTTGTGGCTATGAAGAACAGACCTAACCAACCAAACCAAACAAACCTACCCAACCTTACCTAACTTCCCTGGTATATTAAACAGAAAGAACTTACTATGATATGGTGAAATTTGAGGCATTTCTGGACGTGAGATGATACGGCTGCATTGCCGCTATGCAGCCCTGGCAGTTTAGTCCTACAGTAAAAGTCCAAAAATCCGGATGCCAGAAATCCGGACCACCCGAGAATCCGGACTTTTCGAAAACTCACTTTTTTTTTTTAGCGGGCTTTTGTGTGTATGTGTGCATGCGTGAGCGCCACAGCTGCACAGCGACAACAAGCGACCACGTGGTCGCCACTTTAAAACGAGCAATCAAACTGTGACAACATATGAAATTTTGAGTCCTACTCTTTCCATTTACAGAGTACTGTACAAGCCCATAATAATGGCTCCTAAAGTAGTTAAACTACGTTGTGTGAAGAGAAAGAAGAACACGTTGAAATTGAGTAACAAACTTGAAATAATTAAGAAACTTGAACGTGGTGTGAGCAATACTGTTCTAATGGAAACATACGACATTGGAAAGTCTACAATTTATGACATAAAAAAGGCAAAGAATAAAATTCTAGAATTCACAGCTTTTTCTTTAAAACTGCTCGTTTTGATAAATGAAGCATGCTATATTTGCTAATGAATAAACTATCAAAATGTACCTGTTCATCTCTTCTTTATTCCTCCTTAAATTTGAATTTTAAAAGCACTGCCTGAGAATCCGGAAAATCCGAAAATCCGGACTGACCCAATCCCCAAGCAGTCCGGATTTTTGGACTTCTACTGTATATATTAACCAAAATTCATAAGTTTCATTGGTTGTCTACTTGTAAATAAAATACCTGGATGTGTGTCTACTGGGATATTTACACAGTCGCATCTAGGTTAGGTTAAGACAGGTTAGGTTAGGATATGGTAATTATTGACGACTGACCTGCGACTGACTTCATGTAAAGCGATTTTAAAAACGTTGTAATTTAACCTTTTTTTTATAGTGGACACATGTAGTGGTGAAATTTCAGTTATGCACTGGTCTTTCTCTCGCTGGCATTAACATGTTTTTTTGGAGTGTTTAGACAATTCTAAGACCCTTTTCTTCCATGACATTTCCGCTGGAAATTAAGGATAACCGAGATATTAATTTTTCAATATTATTAGGTTTGGTCAGTCAAAAGTGTCGCCATTTGTTGTTTACGTCTCGCAGAGAAGGTCTGACCACCCATCACGCAGTGCTCTTTACTTCCATGTTGGCTTCTTTAGTGTCTACAGCGCATGTGCAGGGGGTGGTGTGGGGGGGTTTCTTATTGGCTATAGCGATAGGAGGCTTATAATAGGGCAAGTGTGTGTGGGTGCGTTGGGAGCGGAGATTTGACTTTTCAGTACCAGAATAACCAGATATGGCTGAACAGGTGGAAAGAGCTGTGCTGACATTGTGATAGAGATTATTTTACGTCAGTTGCAGAGTTTCACCAGAAAAATAGTGTTAGGTTAGGTCAGGTTAGGTTTGGTTGGTAGGTATTTTATTTGTGATTTACTCGAGATTTTTTTTTTCATTGAGATTGATGGGTTGGGGGGGGGGGGTTACCTTCAAAACTATTGATTTCCGGCCAAAATGAATATAAAATTTGTCCAAAACTCGTCAAATAACATCGGAAAGAACACATTTTTAATATCTAGACAAAAACCGGTGCATAAGTGAAATTTGACCGTTGTAGTTTGTATAAATGTGTTAAAAAGTGGTTATTTCTAAATTAAACCTAACCTAACCTTAGTGGGTATGAAAAACAGACCTCACCAACCTAACCAAACAAACATACCTAACCTTAACTAACTCCTGCCCCCTGGATCCCCCGGTATATTGAACAGAAAGAACTTACTATGATATGGTGTAATTTGAGGTTGTTTCTGGATTTGAGAGCAACCGGCTGCATCAGCGCTTATGTAGCCCGGGTGGCGGAGTGATTTGTTATTGTGATGGCGGGAAACGGCGAGCCACAGCGTTGTGGGAGTGATGAAGAATTGTGGCGTGGTCTAGGTGAATGTGGCAGAACAGGTAGCGAGCGAAGTAGTGCTTGTAGTGGTGATCCCTGTTGCCAGCCCTCAGAACCCAGGACTTTATATCCTTCCACAGGCATTCTACAGTGTTAGTATGCACTGCAATAACAGGGTAAAATTTTTTTTGCTGTGGTTAACGGTTTGTTGGCTATAACCTAAGCACCCCAAGTTCGAGTAAGCTTTCCAACAATCACTGTAGATAGTGGTACCTGGCTGGATAAATTTCTGGAAAAGAGGAACTAGGGTGTCGGCGTCTCTTTTCTCAACTGGCACAACGTTTGATGCTGTAAAAAATCCAGCGGCCATGTTGGAACTTCCTCTTGCCACACTTCTTTTCGTCCAATTTCTACGATTGTATTTAGGTCACCAATAGGTTCCTGGTTTTCCATGTAGTGTATACAGACCTCACTGCAAAAATGTTTCCAGTACACAACAGACTTGGCACTCAAACCCACGTCTATTTCACAGTACATGCACAGTGGTCCCTCGATTAATGAACGGTTCAATTAACGAAATTTTGGTTAACGAATTGGCTCCCATAAGGATTTTCAGTTCCATTAATGAACAAAACTTCAATTAATGACAGCCTTACGAGAAACATGCTTTGTTATGCGCATCAGCTGATCGGCTAGTCCCCCAATACAGTAATCGGTTCTATGTTTACATTCGTTTCCAGTGGAGTAAATATCAAGAAAGTTGTGCTCTTGAATATTTTGGCATTTTTTATATTAAAATTATTGGTCATTCTAAAATTTAGTTAACATATTGATAATGTATACAGTACAGGGAACAGTTTTTGTGCGCCCATCAGCTGATCGAATCACCCAACAACGCTTCTCAGTTTAACTTTGTTTACAGTGGAGTGAACATCCAGTTTGTTGGTCTCTTGAATATTTTTGCATATTTACATTAAAATTATTGGTCATTCTGAAATTTAGTTAACATATTGATAATATACAGTGCAGAAATTATTATGAAACATGAAGAAGGCATTAGAACCAATGCACTCTGTAAAGAATATGGCATGTCATCATCGACTGCCTCTACAATCAGCTGTTTGATATGTAAACAAAGTTGCCGGGAATATGATATACACACCTCAAAGTAAGTTAAAATATAGTACAGTAATATATTGTTTTTTATTTATTTTTGTACAGTATACTGTACAGTACAGTACAGTACTGTATTTAGTTTATTTTTAATGTTTTGTTAATGCTATTACTGGTACTGTAGTGTATCCTCATTGCCTTTAGTGTAAGAATTTTAAATGCTGTATGTATTTGATGTTTAATTTTTTTGACTCCTTGAATATTTTTAATACTGTACTGTTTGTTTCATTATACAGGTACGTATAGTACAGGTATCTGTCCCTTTCTATATGAATGGGTTAGGTTCCTGAAGACCATTTTTAAGTGCCTTTTGGTATAGTGAATAAAAGAACAGGTATGGGAAAAATGGGGTTCAGTTCCCCAATGGCAAAAAACCCCGGTATACTTGTATCATGCCCCAAAAAACATTAAATCAGTTCCCCCCCCCCAAATGCTACCTAGCTACTGATAAGTAGTACTAAGTACAGTACACAGCTGACTCCCAGGGCATGTAATTTGAATTTTTCCCAAGACCCAAATTTGTATAAGCTGGGAAAGCTAATTTTCATATCTTGAACGTTTGTATAATGAGGGATACCTGTACTGTACTACTAAATATAAAATGAAGACAATTGATCAGCTGAAAACCTGCCAGGTCTCAGTGACTCACCTCCTGCCCGTTGGTGAATGCAGTACTTTACTACAGTAATTCATTACATGTATTACAGTATTTTCTCAATTTAACAAACTAATTCGAGCCACCCTTTCCGTTAAATTGAAATTTCCGTTGTTTTTGTTTGATTTAGCGAAATAGTTCACTAAATCGAGCATGATTCCATTACATTTCGTGCCAAATCGCGCCACTTGGCGTGTGGGGTTTGTTTACATCCACTCAGTCTGTGTTATGCCACCACTGTGTGTGTTGTTCACTGCTACTTCTCGGTCAACTAACTACAGTGCTTAGACATCGTGCTGAAAGTCTCTCAGAAAGAAAGTGGTGTGGGGGAGAAAGTCAAAAGAGTGCAGCTATCAATTGGTAAAACGTTTGGAAATAATAGAAAAAATTTAAACAAACACCAAACCCCCTAGCTTAAGGTAAACCATGAATAATGTTTCTAATGGTTCTATGTATGTCATGTGTCTCAGGTGTCTCTGTAGGTGTGAGCGTATTAATGGAATTAATCTTGATTTAGCGAATTAGTTCACTAAATCGAGCAAAAAATAAAAAAAATACTTCTGCTAAATCGAGAGTATACAGCGTACTTTAGTTTATACTAGGGTTGCCAGAGTCTTGATTTCCATATACTGTATGGGACATCAATGGAGGGGGTTAAGAAAGATAAGACAAATAAACTTTTATTTGAAGAATAATGAGATTAACAATTTAATGAAAATTTTAAATAAAGATAAAAAAATTTTATTTTATGTTTTATATGGGTCTGGTCTAACTTTCACGAAGGTACGGTATTGTTTACAGTAAATTTATATGCTACGTGAACAAAATCAACCACTTTTTTAATGACATTGTTTATATAAAGCATCAGGTACAGTACAAAAGTAGTCACTGTCAACAGCTAGCCAATATAAACACATCACTCAACCTCTTAATCAACTTTACCTAACTTTACCTGGCTGGCTGTGGCCCACCATAATCATACTCTTTGACCTTTGGTTCATGTTCAGTATATGTCTCTTTTAAGATGCAAACTTTTTAATACACATATAGTTCACCGCTGCTGCCACACCCTACCACAAATGAATAAATTATCACGTTTTGTAAAGTAAGATAAGAAATTTGAACAAATTAATAAATGTTACTGTATTGTTAATTATTAAATAAAATTTTATATGAGGCATTTGACTCGAACAGGGGTGAGTGGTTATAGAGGTAAGACAATGATCAAAGTCACTCTTACAGGAAAATTAAGCATCCTGACACACTTTCTGGGACAAGTCAATGAAAAAAGGGACTGCAGTGTCCCGCCTGGCAATCTTGGTTTATGCAATATTTTTTTATATGTATAATACTTTGTATATATTTTTATGAAAGTTCCACTGGATTTACTTTCACGTAATGTATTTTGTGGGACGAAGGAAGGCCGAGAAATGTCACTAGCCTATTTCATCCTTTTAATGGGAAAAATTGAATCCGTTTACTTGATGATTCCAAAAATGCATCCATGGTGTCAAGTGAGGACTACCTGTACTGTGTTATTATGGCATTTTTCTCCTGAGCAGAGGTTCATACACATGAACTCTTCCACACAGAAACAACTTACCACCTACTGTACTGCTACATTATATTATTTATTGGAGATAAAATTAACCAGGCTTACATACCCATTATCTAACCTAATCTGCCTAAACTAACCTGGAATAGATACAGTAAGGTTAGTTCGTCCTATATCCAATAAATCGTATAATATAGCAGGAGGCGGTTAGTTTTTGGAATGTGGTGTCATAGCATGTTGATGTAGATTAGTGTTCATAATGGATATACATAATTGCAAATCCATCATAAAATATTTTTATGGGATTTTCGTGCGGTAAAAAAGGATATATTTTCTGTTGAAAATTTTTCTGGAGTTTCTGGTTAATGAATGCTGCTGCTGTCAAGTGCTATTACCAAAATATTTTGTTACCCCAAAATACTGGTACGTACAATACAATACAGTATTTCTTATTTTATTGCCACTTCCTGAACTTTTGGTGTATCTCTGATTTTTTCTTTAACTGTATTTATATTTTATAAATATGCAAGGTCTTGACAAATAGATTGCAGTCAAGGCCAAGCCAAACCATAAGGCTTTCTACTGTTGTGCAAAATCTAAATTAGACATGTATGGGTGGATTAGATCTGAGACTAGAAAACTGTAACTACAGTACAGTATTTGGACTCAGATCAGGACAAGGTGGAGGCATTAAATAAACTATTTTCCTCCTGTGTTTACAAGGAGAAATCCACCCTGCTTTGGGTGCTTGGGGATATCAGGGACTGTCATGCTGGTAGGAGACTGCTTTGGTCACATGTGGCTGACTTGTGGCCCTCTCCCCATTGTGATGACTGCCCGGTCCTGGTGGAGTGCCCCAGTCTTAAAGATCTTTGCTGTAAGCACCCTTCCAAGTGCTGGAGGGGGGGGGGGGTTACCATCTCTCCTTGGTGCTGGGGGAGTTTTATCTATTAATATGTAAATGTTTTTATGAAAGTTCTATGCTTTTTATTAATATAATTTTTTTTTACCTTTCATTATTTGTTTTTAGCCTTCTAGGCTTTTAGTTTAATTTGGCGGCATATGACCGAAGGTGGTACATCGCCAGGGATGTAATTCTGCAATCAATCAATCAATCAAATAAAAGAAAAAAAATGCTATATCACTAGTTGGCAATATGGTACCTTAGTTTCCCTACACATGGGGCACAGGAGACTGGAGCGGCAGAGATTCCCGAGTCTGCTCCCTCATCCTCCTGTAATCCACACGCTAACTCCCTTGCATGTAATAAATGTTTATTCCCTTTATGTTAGTAATTTTTTTCACCTTTTTGACTCGTTTTATAAAAATAATTGTGTGTGCATGTAAAAGTAAAAAAAAAAAAACATACAGGTATTACAGTATTGTATCGACCTGAAATTACGAGTTGAAAAATAATAGCAGCTTGGCTCCCAGCTTGGCCAAGTGGGTGGAGGATGAGACCCTGACGACGCACCCCTTACCATCCCACCCCCCCTCTCCCTCCCATGATCCATGCACTAACTCCCGCGGATGTAAGAAATGTTTATTAAATTTTTTGGACTTTATGATAATTATTTCTTTTATTTATTTTTTTGGGGGGGGGGGCACATTCTGTATGAATGATTTTGTGTGCATGTCACAGTAAAAAAAAATATCTATCCAAAATTATGAGTTGAAAAATAACAGTAAAACTGCTTGACTTGGTAGGGTGATGTAGCTACAGGGTCAGTCTAACTTGGTGACATGCCATGTCCACACATACACCATGATATTAGTTTTTCTTATTTTATAGCAATATGCCATCTCCAATCTCCAGAGATATTATTTTTTCTAAGTTTCTTTGCAAATACTGCATTGAATATGGGTGTTAAGATATCAATTGCAAATAAGCAGAGTTGTGAATAGCAAGGCAAACCTGTATACTGTATATATATATTTTTCTTTTTTTCAGGCTGGAGCGTATGAGTATGATGAAGATGGAGAGAAGGCACAGGGTGTGTCTAAGAAGCCAAATGGATTACCAATATGGGGTAATGAAAAGACTATGAATCTCAACCCTCTTATCTTGACAAACATTCAGTCATCACAGTATTTCAAAGGTAAGTTAAAGGGAACATTAACAATATTTTAACAGCATGTTTTATGCTTATTAATATGTACAGTACTGTAAAAACAAGCACTTTTTTCTAATCAGATCTTAACTAAAGATCTTACTTTCCAGGTACCTCATTTACAGTTTTGTATAACAACATTTCGGTGATAAATTCATAAATATTACCATACAGTATATACTGCACTGGCATATAAGGTGACTTGGCATATAAGACAGGCCAAAACTTAAAATTTGTATTTATGGTAAACTTTCCATATTACTGTAGGTGACTGTGAAATGTGAACCTTAGTCATATGGTGTAGGTTATCATCATGGGTGACCAATGCAACCCAAACGTGTTGGCAAGATTTTGTCCATTATCTGCTGAAATCTGCAGCCAATGTGATAATGTTGCTGTATTGTAAACACTAGTGACTACCCCAATGACATTACTGAGGTGTCAGTTATTTTATGGTACCTCACAACAGCTTTTACATCAATCTTAAGCCCCTACTTCCTTTATATTTTAGTTCCTTTAATTACAGTGCAGTCTTTAAGTACATGTACTCAGCATGTTTCATTAGGATATGGGTGAAAAAATGCATTACTAATCAACCATTTTTTCTTGTCTGTACAATAACAGCTGAATGATAATTTTGTAATAAAAAGACAGTTTATAATTATGAAGGTGGTGATGAGTGATATGATGGTGGAAGTGGTGCTGCACCAGTTTTTTTGGCTGCTGCCTGCTAGATGCAAGTGTCTGCTAACATCTACAGCCTCAAAATTGTCATTATCAGCTGTTTATTTCTTTTACCTGCAGTAGTTAGATGTTACTCTGCACTATGTTGTTACAATGAAAACTTGCTTCAAGAGAACCAAGAGATTTGTACATTTCTACAGCCCACCAGTGCCACTCAGACACATACACATATGACCATATGTTCAGTCCTCACAAGTTGCTTAACTGCTTCAGGCCACTACCACATGCAGACATTTTCCTTGACATTTCTCATCTAAAATGTCTAAAAAGTATGTCTCATAAGGAGAGAACAATGTGTATCCACAGTACAGTATTAACGAAATTGGCTATGTCATACGATTCATTAATGATATTATAACCTGGTTTAATATTTTGGTATTTTATGTAAACTGTGAGTGACAATCGCTCTGGATGCTGTCATGTAGTACAGTATTTACTTAATAAAATAAAAAATTTTCCTCTATTTCCGTCACCCATGATGACAACCTACTGTACTGTATATATATGATTTAGGGTTCACATTTTATAGTTTTGTACTTGGTGTCTTAAGACAGACCCTAGTTTTTGGGATTTTATATTTATTTATTTTTAAGCTTCAAAGGTCGTCTCATACACCAGTATAAACAGTAAGTCTTGGCTCTTACTCACACACACTACAGTAGGCACTTGATATTTGCTTGGGTTAATTTTTCGAAATTTATGCGTAAACCTTAGTTCAATGGGGCTACAGGGGTTAGGTTCCTGGTGCAACATGGGGGGGGGGGAGATGATAAATGAATACAGTACAACAAACACTGTCCTGTACCAATAAGTAATATTTAATTTATAGAAATAGTCTGGGGTTTTTTTTTTTTTTTTTACTTATCTTTGATGATGTTGCTGATGATGATAATGATTTGATATGTTCCGTGATGGTAAGTAGTGTGAAATTTACATTTCAGTGTGCTTAAATTAAAAAAAAAAATTGAGATAGGCATCAGTTATGGTACAGTATACTGAACAGTAGTACAGTATTTTCACCTTTTTTGCAGATTTCCACACACTTCTGTCTCTTGCAAGTTTAGCCTGATACTAGGCTGCAAATTATTGTACCATATAAAAAACTATGAATGCCACAAATGTGTCACAAGAACCAAGTTTCCTGAAAAATCAGAAATGCTTATTAAAAGATTGTCAACACATTAAAACATTAATTCTTTAACAACTTATTTAGAAAAAATAAACATAAAGTATGGTAAGGTGAATAGGGCAAACGGAACAGCAGAAAAGTAGTAAGGGGACTTAAAAAAATAAGGGTATGGAAAGTATGGAAATTAAGACCAGAGATGAGTGTTGGGGAAAAACACCAAATTAAGTTATTCTGTGCTAATGATTAGCTATGTAATATGTTTACAGTATTTTATTCTTATTTTTTGTTATTGTTATAATTTCTTCACAGTAAACCTTTACCAGCTGAAAACCTACCATGAAGTGATTGATGAAATATACTACAATGTGACTCACCTAGAGCCATGGGAGAAGGGAAGTCGCAAAACCTCAGGCCAAACTGGCATGTGTGGTGGTGTAAGTATTTTCATAACATGTTACATTTAGAATTTTATGTTCAGCAAGTCTCACTTTCTCTTGTTATATCAAATCCAGAGCATGTTCCTATTCAAATAGGTGAGTTTTGTAGATAGAAATAAGCTGTCTTGAAATTTTCTTCTGCTGTAACTGTTTTGTAATCCCCAAGGCCATATGTGTCTGAGACTGAGGGCTGTATTCACAATCGTCATGTCCGACGGTAAGCGCGACCATCGGGAACCCGAAGCTCGTGTAGGGAGAGGTTATTCAAGAATGTGCATTGGGCACTATGGTAGCCTACTGTTTCGACATCCCAGGCATTGAGTACCCCAATAATATTTCCTCGAACACAAAAAGAATGTAACCAACATTAAAAATATTCACATCATATAATCAAACGAACATGAAAAGTGTTAAGAGGATATCTCCGGGATTTAGAATTTATTGGTCTCTGGTGTTTATGAGGTTTGTTTGGCATGCTGTCAGTCAGCTGTCACAACAGCGCAGGAGATATGGATAGTCATGAACGTAGCATGTCACTGTCTTTTAAACAGCATAATGTTCTATGTAGCCTCATTCAAGAGAAAGGAAATATTATACAAGACAAGACATCTGACCCCTGGAGCTGTGATAAGAAGAGAAATGCTTTTGTTTGTTGATGCACAGCTGCATGCTCATGAACAGCCGGGAATATTTAACACTTGTAAATACAGTAACTGACAATCATTGAATGTACAGTACAGTGACCCCTCTGTTAACGAACTCAATCCGTTCCAGAAGGTCGTTCGTTAACCGAAAAGTTCGTTAACCGAAACCATTGTTTCAATGGGTTTTTGGGTAATTGGTTCCAGCTCACCGAAAATTTCCTAAATTCAACAAAAATGGTAGAAAAGTTCACTTACTTTGAGGTGTGTATGTAGAAGGCTCCTGGATGATGATGATGATGAGATTTAGAATGGGGGTGGAGGAGAAGGAAGAAGAGAAGGCATTGGGGTGGAAGAGAAGTCACCCCATGGAGCCATTTCACCCATAAAATTTTAGCTCTCTTGGTGTAATTCAAGATTATTTTCTTTAAATCAACACTGCACTGCATTATATATTGTCAATATGTAAAATATATTTCAAAATGACCAATAATTTGCTTGGAAACACAGAAAAAAGCGTTTAGTTGAAGAGAGTCTCAAGCAAGATGTTACCTCCAGTGAAAACAGAGAGAGACTAACTCCTGTTTGCTGTGTTAAGAGGCTGGATGCCGCGCATTAAACTAGTCACTTTACCTTCAATTATGTTCAATAATTGTTAAAATGACTAAAAATTGAATATTAAACTTTTAAAATTATTGAATAGTATAAACTTCTTGATATTTACTAAAATAGTAAGGAATTTAAGCCCTAGAACCGATTAATGTATTGGCGGACTGATACTAAAGCTGGTTGCCCGGTCAGTGCAAGCGAAAACATGTTGAGATCGGTTCGTAAGCACTTCGTTAATCGAATTTTTTTTCGTTAACCGAATTGAAGATCCTTATGGAAGGCAGTTCGTTAACCGAGGTGTTCGTTAAGCGAGGGGTCACTGTATATGGAAACAAGACTTTGTCACCAACAAATTCATTTCCTATCAGTTTTGAATATTTTCTATCTCAATATATCAATATTTGGAGGGTGAAAGATTTTTTTTTTTTTAAATTCATCGGGACTGCTATAGGAAACCCAATTCACCAGGACTACCTTTGGGTCTGTGGCCTCTCTAAATAACCACACAACGGTGCTCCTGATCAGTCAGGTGATGTAACAACCATGAATACAGCCCCGAGACCTTGGCACAGGAGACTAAGACAAAGAAAAAGGTTTTAAGACCCACGTGACTGGAACAGAGCAGTTCAGTTGAGAAGTCAATTTCTATTTATTTAGTTTTTCAGTCAGTTGTTGATCACACTAAAGCAATAAAAGTATTGCGATGATAATTGTTGGACTTTTGATATAGCCAAAGTTATTCTTTCAATATTATGAATTATTTCTTGCAGGTACGAGGAGTTGGGGCAGGAGGCATTGTGTCGACGGCCTTTTGCATTTTGTATAAACTGTACACCCTTCGTTTAACACGCAAACAAGTTACTGGGCTACTAAACCATGGTGATTCTCCATACATCCGAGGCCTAGGGTTTATGTACATAAGGTAAGACTGCAGTCAGATAATGATGATTTTGCTTGTTTATTTAGATACATAGGTGTTACCGCAAGCAGTAATGAGGAGAATGACACATAAACAAACATTATGTTAGGCTGTAAGTCATGTCATGTTTATTGGGTGTGCCTGCCCGCATACAGTATATACTATATAGAGTATTGAGATGTTGGAGGTGGAGAGACCCAGAGGAGGTTGAGGTGTTGGGTGGTAGTAAGGGGAGCTTATTTGTGTATAGACGCCTGACCCAGCAAATTTGGCCAGCCAGGGCTGAGCATGCAACGCCGGGCAGGGACTGGCACTGTAGCTATCCTCATCAAAGGCCTGATCACGTTTGGCTATAAGCGCCTTCCGGGCGTTTAAAGTCTATAGAAAATAGTATATAGAACTACAGTACTAAGTTTATATTGGTACTCACTGATGGGCGGAGGTGGTAGAGTGAGTGTGTGGTGGGTAGTGGAGTGAAGGAGAAGGATAGCAGAGGAGGAGGGTGGGAGTGGAGAAGGGCGGGAGAGGAGGAAGGTGGTGAGTCACTGAAACTCTGTGGCTGCTTCCTCCTCCTCCTGCTCTGACTGGGGTTCCTCCTCCGTTGTTGGCGGGAATGTCTCGACAGCAACCTTATCTGAACTGGCAGCTTCACCAGTCATCTTTATGTTGTGAAAGTTATACCGACGCTTAAATTGTTGAAACCAGCCTCGGCTGGCCGTAAAGGTCTCTTCCTTCAATCCTTCACCCTCTTCTTCCTTTAAGTTGCCAAACAAGGATCTGGCCTTAATGCTGGATAACCATAAGGCACACAGGGGCATTGCGTTGATTCTGGTCCTCCATCCACATTGCCAGCATCTTTTCCACCTTTTCTATCACAGTGCTTCTAGTACAAGTTGTCTTAGTAGCACTCAGAGAAGAACCACTTCCAGCACTAACCTTAATCTTGTCAGCATTGGTCCGTATAGTACACACCGTTGTGGGGGTTAAACCAAGCACAACGGTCTATGTCCACAGCACGTTCCCCTTTTTCAAATCGGGTTAATACATCCATTTTCGCAGCAAGAGTAATGGTCTTACGTTACCTCTTCACTACACTAGCATCAGTAGCACTTGATGGGGGCTTGGAAGCCATTTCAAATCATTTGAGTACAGTTTTAGAGCAAAGGCACTTAAGCATACACGTATGATGTGAAGTCGTAACAGAGACTGGCTTGGGGACGCTGTGACGTTCCACGAGTGAGGGCAGCGTGCCGAGCCGAGAAAGCGTAGCGCGGCCAGACAAGAGCGAGTGATGCGCCATAGAAAGTAGTCCATGACAACGCAAGACAATGTCGTATTGGATCACCGGGACGTTTAACGAATTTTTGGTCTCTAAAGTTCAGCGACGTAGTACCAAAACAACATTAAGCGGGACGACGTTAAGCGAGGACTTACTGTATCTTGTCATTCTATTTCTTAGTTTGTCTTAAATTAAGTTATTTTAGATGTATATAAAGACTTAGGTTATTATATACTGTAGTGGGATTTTAAATGTTGTGCTGTAAGTACAGTACAGTATACACATAGCATGTGTTCCGACTTACATACAAATCCAACTTAAGAACGTTCTCAGGAACGGATCCCGTTCATAACCAGGGGACCCCCTGTACTGTACACAAAGCCATTTTGATTTTTCTTTTATAAAATTTGTATTTATAATATTTTTGTGCATAAATTGACAATTTAAGCTGTTTCTATGCTGTACATGGTTTGTGGGAGTTAACACAGTTGTTACCTTGGGTAGGTTACTTAAGTAGCTATAGAAAATGGGCTTTACATATATGTACAGGGGGGGGGGGGGATACTCGAAATTTGCTCTTATGCGAGGCTCTTGGAACGTAATCCTCACGTATTTTGAGACCCTACTGTACCCAGTCGCATAATGAATAATGTATTGATTTATATTGTGAACACTTAATATTTGGGAATGTTTATTGATGATAATATTGTACTGTATATACAAAACTTACCTAACTTTACCTTGCCCTGCTATACCGGTACTGTCCGTTGCTTCGTTTATGTACATAGGTTATGAATTCAAGATCTTTTTTTATCAGTAGCAGTACAGTATAAGTGAATGATTCATTAAATAAAGGGAGAGTTTATTTTTGCTCCTTTTTCTTGTCATGTTACAGTATGTCAAGAAAATGTTAGTACAAAAGATATTAAGATTTGAGAGTTACATTCTTGAATAATAATGTGTTGGACAAATCCATTTTGGGAAAACTTAAATTCTTACAGGAAAAATAGGGTTAAGGGAAGTTGACTCATTAGATTTTCAGCCAATGTCTTTATCATAGTTTTTCTTTACTGTACCACCACTAGGAGACTGATTACAGTTAAGTGGTATCATGTAGTTAAGGGTACAAATCAAAAAAAGTAAAAAAAATTAGAAAAATAACAAAAGTCAAGCAATTCCTCGCCTTCCTCAGCATTGTAAACAAATTGAGTCACTAGCCAGGGCTGGCATTCAGCTGGTACCATGGAGTAGAGGAGCTAACCCACATATACTGTAATCATATTTATCAGCATTTGACAAATAATTAGTCTTATTTATTTAACCTTTTATAATCAAATCCATGTTAGATAAATGTACATTGAATGTGACCCTGCTTAACAGTATGTAAAATCAACTGTAGACATATGTTTGTTTTAAGGTTTCATTAATTTTATTGTAGATGGCATTATGATTTGCAAAACTTAACAAAAAACTTGTCCCTAACTAGGTATACACAGCCACCTGCAGATCTTTGGGACTGGTTTGAGTCTTACATGGATGATGAGGAGGTAAGTGTCGTCGCCATCACCAGTCCCCACTCCTCCCACTCCTCCTCCTCCTCCTCCTTATCCCTATCCCTCTCTTCCTGTAACTTACCTGCTCCTTCTACATGCCATTTTCTGATGTAATGAATTTTTTTTTTCATATTATTCACATCATGTACATCCTTCATGGCATTCAAAACAAGGGAGCACATGCTGAATTATCCCCAAACGTTTCAGGTATCGACTGTATAATTTTAAAGTTAGAGACTAAACAACTTCACTTCAAGTATTTGTTAAGATTTGTACATGGTGGTTTGATAATAGTGTACTTAAAACTTCAGCATGAAAAATCACTTGTGTTGCCTCTGGAAGTGTCTTTACAAAGGAAGAGTAAAAATTGTAAATTAATTTGAGTTTAAGAAAGTAAAAACAAAGATGAACCAAATGAAAAATGGAAAAATTATAAAGATTTTTGTCGTATTTTAGAATAACATGAACTTAAGTGAAATTTGGAAAACCAGGTATTACTGCATTTGGTTAATTTGTGGCAGACCATCAAGTTGTATTGAGAATTCTCTACAGAAAAGAATTTATTAGTGAGAAAAGTGGACTTGGTATTAGTTCTCTGATAGTATTGCTTCCATGGGTGAATAATGCCATTTAGCTAAAGATTTTTTCAATTCATGAGGTGATATAAATTAGTGCATTTTGTTTCTTTGTTTGCTTGATGCAGGGAATGCTGTACTGTAAAACATGGTTATTTACCACTTTATAAACAGATGCAGAACCTTTATTATGACATTTTTATTACTGATATTCATACACTGCCTTAGGATAACCTCTCTTAAATTGACTTGGGCAGTGTGTACTGTACAGTATACACTCACATATATAATAGGCCATTGATAGAAAACAGCTCTCTAGAAAATAATTTAATTGGGTACTAGCCTTTAAATTTTGATGAAAATTTCTATGGCATTGAGGTATCAAATAGATAGTTACTAGTTAAACCCTAATTCCAATTAAGAACGAAGGATTCTGTTAGAGTTGCTGTTTCTGGAAAAATTAGGTTGAAGAATCACTGTGAAGATTGCTGCAAGGCCTACATTTCTACATAGAAGAAATAGTTCTTTTGGGTTTGGAAGAATTTCTGCTTTTAATTAAATTAACCGGTCCTCATTCTCTGTCAAAATTTTACTGTACAGTACATATATTGCATTATCTATACTCTGTCAAGCTTCCACATGTCTTCTTCCTTTAGCCTTATCCAGACAAGTCTCTTCCTGAAGCTATGAAGACCGAGAGGTCCAGGTCATCCATTCATTACATATCTATTGCTCGCTAATTCCATTATGTTCTCCCTATAATTGCTGGTTCCACCCATCTCTTATTATGCAGATCTCCCTACATGCAATACATGTTGTAGATTACCTATTCCATCCTCTTTAATCCCCCTTACATGACCATACCATCTCGGAAATCAACTCTCCACCATTACAATTCACTTTTTCTGCCTCAGTCATTCTGTACATCACATACACTTTATTACTCCTCACCACTTCCATTCTGTTAACCCCAAATGCAACTGTTAAATTATTTCTTTAGTTTGAGTTTTAGATCACTCGAACATCGCAGGTCTATGCTCAATGCTATTTGCCAAAGTAGGAAAGTTTACATTATATCTTCAATCAGGGGCAGGGAAACTTTTGAGGATGAGGAGCCACATCGGACTCATGAGAGCTGCTGTTCTTCAAAACTAATAATAAACTTTGCAGATTTAAAGGGTATGGCAACTACCCTGGAACTTCCTCCAAGTGCAGTTCCTCAGCGATGGGACTCTAACCATGTGTTTTGGGCTGGGCACGATTTTTCAAACTTCGTAAAAATACATATTGAAAAATAAAAGATAAAAATCGAAGCAATAAAAAAAAATCAACATGTCCCTTTAAAAGACACTGAATTAAAATATGGTATGGTTATAGGTCACAGTTTTCCCATCCCTACCTTAGAGCCTTCTTCACCTCCAAGCTTACATCCCTTCCCCTAAGGATACTGATCTTGGCCATCGCATAGCTTAACGATCGTATATAGATCTATCGTGTAATGGTCATTACCTGTATGCCACAAAAAAAATCTTGAGGTCAAAAACATAAAGTAAATGAACATTTCTTTGTGCACCAGCCAGAGTTAGCAGGCTGAGGGAGTTTTTTTTTTTTTTTTTCTTTTTCTTTTTTCCCCAACTTGTAATTTTGGGTAGATAAACGTAATTTTCTTTCTTTTTTGTGCTGTTAATGTACATGCACTCTCAATCTTAAATACAGAATGTGAAAAAAAATCATCAGAAAGTCAAAAACATAAAAGGAATAATCTTTCTTCGTGTGTTAAGAGTTTACGTTGAACAGGGGGAGGGGTCTAGTAGCCAAATGGCAAAACTTTTATTTTTTATTTTTATTTCTTTTTTTAAATGGTACAGTATTTTTTTGATTTGCAGTACTCCTCACATTTATTGGTACTGGGGTATATATTATTTTATCTTATTCCTCATTGGAGTTGGTAACTGTTCATAACATCAGCTGTTGTGGTAGTGGTCATGGCCAAGACACATTAGTGTAAATCTGGAGTCTCCCTACAAATTATGTCAAGGATTATACCTAGTATTTCTCAAAAGCTAGGGTCAAACTGTACAAGAGATATATGAAAAACTCGGGATTTTTTACCCCCAAAATTTGGGGTCAAACTGTATATATGAGATCAGTTATATGAGAGTATATACTGTATTTGGAATTTTGTAATAAAGTGGTAATAACTAACTAAGTATTGGTTTTTCTCTACTTGTCAGTAGAGAAAAACAAATATTTCCCTGCATTCAACTGGTTACTAAAATTTTTGATAAAATCCAAGTTTTTCATTATTTTAGAGTTAATACTTTTTGTTTGAAATTATTTCACTATTATTGTTCACCCATGGAATATAAGACTTGATTGTATGTATTTTTTATATGTTAGTGCTCTTATCTTACTGTCCCCTCATGATCTTTCCTTTCATAATATAACCCTTTTCCTTCATCCTCAACCATTTTTCCCAGTCCTTCACCACCCCATTGCATCCTATATTCCTCTCCTATTCTAACTGGTGATGGTCTGGCAGTGGAACGGCATCCACACACTTTACGGTGAGTAAATATCAACCTTTGTTTCTGTTCGGTTTGTGCATGTTGGGAGGGTTTTCCTACATGGTGTTTGTGTCATGGTAATCAGTTTAGCCTGATATTGAAAAGATGGGTAACAATGCACTTTTTGGTGAAATAGTTTACAAAATATTTGGTCTTGGTCCAGTAATTTTGAAATATTTAATTACATGCATGAGTACCACTCAAAATTAATATCTTTAAAGGAAAAGAATAAAGAAAACAGATTGACTCATAATCCTAACATCTGCTTATACAGTTTTCTCTTTTAAAAAAGTGGCCTCCTCCAAAGTGAGAAGGATATGCTTAGTACAGGACCCTGAAACAAGTGTTTGGCACTGTATTCAATAGGAATTAAAGCCTTCTAAACCCTGCTTATTACTGGATTCTCTCCCAGGTTGTATGGGTTGTAAATACACTACAGTGCATCATTATCCTTGACCTCAGAGTTTAATCAAGCTGGGATAGCTGGCTTCATTGACTGGGACCTTAATTTGATCCCTCATTGAGTCATATTTAGAAGATTATTTCTTACTGTGGCATGCACTGGGTTGGTTATGGTCCCTGACTATCAAACACCTAACACACAAAAGGTTTCTACTTTTTTCAGTGGAAAACTGTATGACATATGTTATAGTTAGGAGAACATTTAATTTTGTGTGAAGAACACTTATCAGACACATGATTTGTGTGGAGGGTAGCTAAACCCATCAATAGTACTGTAATATCAGAAGCATGAGTACTGTACTGTATTCTTAAAATAATGTGAGATTGAGCAGTCTAGTTAAAAGTTGGATTTTGATGAGTTTTGAGAAGAGTGCGCTAGGTAGGCAGGAAACATTTGGGTATAGGGATTAACCGTGCTGTTCTCCCCAGGCTAAGTGGTGAGCCGCTGCCTCCTGAACGCCAGGTGACCTCTGGGTTTGAGCACCACAGGTTTCTACCCGAGACTTCATCATGTTAGCTGTTTAGAGACATTGGTACATGCAGGGAGGCTGCTACCTCATGATGCCCCTTTAAAGAAGATTTTATATCATTATAACATTCTTTATTATGGGTAAAAAATCATGGATGCTAAAAATCAAACTTTATCCTGTTTTTTATTACTTTATAAGACCGATAACTGTTTTGTTCAATAAGTTTTACTAGTTGTTCATTGATGTCCTCAGTGATAATTAATGTATAATAAGTCATCCCTGCCTGTGCTGTGTTTTCCATTCAGTATAATGCCCTTGGGGTCTGTAATCAGAAAACCCTCCCAGAGCAGTGAGTTGTCAAGTCATGCTCTTTCAAGTTTTATATGTATATTCTCTGTATACCTTTGATTTGTTTTAAGGAGTTACTTACAGTAATGCTCATTTATTTATTTATACAGTATACTGTATATATATGTTTAAGATTGTAAAGATTGCTTGAAAGATCATGGTTTAATTTCAATTTCAATTGTTAAAATTATTATAGAATCAAGATAATCTTGCCAGATTTAAATTTTCTTGGCATTTGATTTGGTAGTTTATTGTCTACTTAATCGAAAGGATTATAACGTCAGGACACAGACAAAGCAGAAAGAGGGTAGGCTGAACATCCATATTAATTTTGCCTCTGGGAATGGAGAAGAATTCACTTTCTCTAATGGCTCAAATTTCAGATAGAAATTGGATTACATCAGTTTATACAAGCATTATGCATGCTTGTTTGTGAATATTTTTTCCTCTGAGACATATCCTGTGCAACCAAGCACAGCAACTCTGCCCATTTAAAATTATTGTAATAGATTTGGTTATTCAAGAGATCAGATTTTGGTATTTACATTTAACACCTGTTTAAATACTTCCTTGCAAGTGTATAAAGGTGTTATGAATGATCTAATACTATTTTCTGGTACTTTGAAGGATCCAAACTGCATTGAAACAAATTCTGTATGATTCCAGTATTTGTTACAAATGATATTTTAAACTTGCTGCGCTACTTCAACTCCATTCCAAGAGCTTATTTAGAAATTTTAATAGTAGATGTATTAGGAAATTGAAATTGTCATTATATATAACTTGGAAATTATTTTTATTTTCTATTTTGTTTTTTTTTCAGGAAATTGATGTGCGGGCAGGAGGTGGGCAAACAACAACAATTGGACAGATTGTGCGTCAGATGCTATCCAAACTAGATTGGTATTCCACCCTCTTTCCTCGCATTCCTGTGCCAATCCAGAAGGACTTGGAGAAGAAATTAGCTGATCGTGCTGCTTCCAAACCAACAGTAACTGCAGCATCTGTTAATTCTGCATCAGGCAAGAATGACTGGTATGGTACCAAGGGTGAAACTGATCCATCCACTCGAGAAACTGTACGAGCATATGAGTAAGTAGACATAATGATGTCATCTTCAAAAATGATTTGTTTAAAGTTACAGGCAGAAGAAAATGGTTGGTTAATATGAAATGAATTTTGGGAACTATGGTTTTTTTTTTTTTTTACAATCTCTACTGATGTCTATTTTAATGCATAAAATGCAAATCCCATGATGTTACAAGGGGAAAAAAGCAGTTTAAGGTACAAATTCTTCATGTAAATGCCCTGATCTTGGCAGCAAATTTGAGTCTGGCATACTGTAGCACAAATAATGTATGACAATGCATACAGTACACGTCACAAACATCTCACACCCATTCTATCATGATGAATAAATTTGTGAGGTGCAAATGGATCCCGGGTATCTTGGTTTTGTTTGAACCAAAGTTTAAGGCAACAGGGAGGTGATTTACAGACAATTGAAGTGAATAAAAACAGGACTGAAAGGGCAAGAGCAAAAGATTTGGTACTACTGCTGAGTGATGAAAAGCAGAATTGTATAATGGAATACAGTAGACCCTCTATATAGTGTGATTTGGTATTATTATTGCATGGTCAAACTCCAAAATTGTCCGACATAGCTAAGCCCAGAAAAATTTAAATACAGTAAAGTGATCACTGCATTCATCACATTACAACAAGTGTGTTTAGTATACAGTCGAGGGTATTTTATATTGACTGAATATTTTGTTATACTGTACCCTACAATACTATGGGCAAAAAGAGGAAGGAAGGTAAATTAGACGCTACTGCAACTAGTGGTATTGTATTAGAAAAAATGCATATATACAGTACTATTATTTTTGATGAGAAAATTATAGTAATCCCCTTCAAAATTCCCTGAGTCACTCATCCTTAAAATAATAATTTCACTTCTCAACTATAACTGCTGATCAAATGCAGTATGCAGAATTTTTTTTTTACTTTATCATCATTGCCATTGTTCACTGTGTTGATACAGTACATTGTTTCTGATGGAAAGACTTTAACTATAAAATGGAACTTCATGATCAAACCACCATTTTTTTTAATTTGTATCCGATAAGACACAAACCATATTTACAAGAAAATTTATGGAGGAAAAATAGTACAATTCATCAAACATGTATTGCAAGTGGTTTTTAGTGGAAAAACATAAGAATTTGTGCACTTACTGGTAAATGCAATAGATACTGGAATAGTGTAAGTAATCATAAGTTCTGGATATGTAATAATAATCATGCATTTTTGTGGGTCATTTACAGTGAACGATAGTTACCTAGTACAATCAGTTCTCGACTTACGACGGGGTTAGAGACCGACGACCTGGTCATAAGTCGAAAATGCGAAAATAATACATAGAAAATCTGAAATAGGTGTCTCTTTTTCTTCTCAGCACCACGAGAACTCTCACCTTTACGCTTGCCAGCCATTTTACAGGGAATTACAAATGAAAATTTTGTCAGTACACAGCGTGATCACTAACGTTGGGACTCAAAAATACGTAATTTGAAAAAAATTTTATACGACTGTGGCAGTCGTATATGTCCAGGTGGTCGTAAGTCGAGGAGTACCTGTATATGCTTGTGATAGGCTATCCTTACCAATAAGCTCCTTTATCCTGGATTTTTCATGTTGCTGCATGAACAGAACCTCATTTGCAATATATGTTGCTTTAAATATACAAATACCTGATGCAAATGATGGATTTATAGATACAAGTACGTACAGTGGCCTTGCAAGTTTCAAGCTGTTTGAATTCCGCATCTTGCAAGTTTCATGCTTACCTCTAAATTCCCCACCTTGCGACATCTGTGAACTTTCCTCCCAAGTTTCACGCTTCCTGTTTGAATAAAATGTGTTTTGTACTTTCTACGCTTTTTGGGGGCTCTCCGAGGTGCCTCGGACTGCCCCTCTAGTCACCAGAGGTATTTTAAAAAGTCTGGAAAATCCAGCATCAGTCTGGATGGTTTTATAATAATAATAATAATAATAATAATAATAATAATAATAAAATAGCAATAATAATTAATGGCTTTTTAAAAGAACATGACATCCAAAAAGCTGAAAATATAGAATGAACAGAGATGATAAAACTTAATGTATAGTGAAATTGGGGAGTGGGTTACAGTACTGTACTTGATTAACAAAGCTTCCAGTACAAAAAGATAAGAAACATGGAGTGAACATACAAATTAGCTACAGATGAGGGTAGTGGAGGAGCCAGTCTCTAAAACAGCTTTGTGATTTGATAGTGGCCCCTAGCACAGTTCTTGTTATGGTTTAGTCATATGCTAAGGGCAGTCCTAACCGCTCCCTCTATTCTTTTCCTCTCCCATCACGTAGTCTTGGTAGGTGAAGTTGGGAGTCCTCGTATCTCTTCTGATGTGACTGTGAGTCTTCAGTTGATATCTAGTGTTTGTAAGGTGGTAGGCGGAAAGAGCGATATGGGTTGTGACCACTGACCGCGGGGTTTCAACTAGTCGCTGTCTTTTACTTGTTTTCATTCTTTTGAATTGAAATTGTCACTTTTTTATATCGGTTGTGGGAGGATATTGATAAATCTTGGTGGGGAGGAGATGGGCTGGCAGCTGCGTTCATTGTCAAAAATGACCACTCCATGTGAGCAGGGAAGCACCTAGTACGTTTTCACTCCATGGGAACTGAAGACAACATGTGTGTGTACGTGGTTGAATGTCTGCGTGCGTGTCTCAGTGTAAGTCTTTAATGGGGATGGATACTTCAGGGTTTTAAGAAATGGGTAAAATAATGTAGAGAATATACATACGGGAAGGTACTGTATTCACTTTGGAAGCTTTCCTGGAGTGAGAACTTTTAGCAAATCAACTTACAACAGGGTCACCATAGTATTTGATGTGGATAAACCTTCCTAACAATGTTATTTATCACGTTTGAGCGATGCATGATGGCTCGATTTGGCTACTTGTACTGTACACTTAGACAACTAATTAATGAGTAAACCAGGGAATATGCAGATGCATAATATACTACAATATTATTTACTAACCAATTATAAATACACTACAGTTTAGATAAGCAGTGTTATGTCCAGGAACCCCCTCCCCCCTTTCTATAGAATCACTTTTCAGACTTTCGCAATTTCCGAACTAGGGTATGCTCCTATTTGTCTGGTGTATCGAGATGCTACTGTATTTGTTATAGTAACACAAAATTTCTATTTGTATATTTTGGGGTTCCTTAGAGGATTACAGTACATGTGACCTTAAGCATATGTAAATATTGAAAATTACCATCCCTTGCCCAACAATATTCAGTAATATAAATGCATAAGGTGCAGGCTGGTTTTTTTTTGGGGGGGGGGGGTGTCTTTTAGGCCAGCAGATATGGTATAGCTTTATAGTAATATCTCCGTTAGCTGGAATCCCTCAAAATTTGGAACTCTCTGATTGCAGAAATTGAAATTTGCTCAGAAAATTTTTTCGGAAATTACGGGTTTGGGAATGATTATCTGAGGGGTACATTTTCTGGAAAATTCCATTAAAATTTTCCCGGTACAGTAAAGCCTTGAATAACGACGGTAATGTGTCTTCAAATATTGCAGTGCAAGGTGAATATTCGTATCGTGAATCATTAATTAACATTAAAATTAAGCAATAATGAGATTTGTTTCAAAGTCTGGCCTTTTCGTATCTTTTGTGTAGCTTTTTACCCTCTTTCCCTAAAAAACAATAAAATTAATTAAAAAATGCAAACTATATTCATTAAATTATGTTTATGAATGCACCTTGTACAGTATAAATCAATAATAATATGGTCACACAAGAAGAGTTGGGACGCCATTATTGTTGTCAGTGTTTACACTCATGTCAGTTATCCATCTGAAACTGAAGAAAATAAGTCCCTGGTTGTAGCTGTAGTAAAATTACAGAAATGTAATGGTAAAGGAAAAAAGTGAGACTGCACAACGCCAATGTATGTAAGTGCATAAATGCGAAAACATATCGTCACATCTCTACATAAGAATATGAAAGCAACACTTATTACTGCTCATATATGTTTTAAATAATATTTACGAATGTAAAAGAAAAATTCTACTCGCCAATGGTGGTAAAGTCTAAAACATAAGGACAGCCAGTGAATATTGTGAGTTTTTACTCAGATGACGAAGTCATCAGGTTCAATTCTGGCTGAAGCTGTAGCTTTCCATAAAGGTGTCATAGCTGTTGCTGAAACTGTTAATGAACCTGTAGTTGTTGCTGAAGCTGTTGCTAATGCTGAATTTAATGGAGTAGCTCAAGTTGATCTGTTAGGCCTTCAGATAGTAAAGCTGTCGAAAGAACCTTGCACAGCTGCTTTCTTTTCTCATTTTACATCTTTATGTTTTGGTCATGTGTGTTTTTCAAGTCCCTGTTAATTTTAATGCTTCATCCTGTTAATGGATCCACTTCAGAAAATATGTTCATTGCTTGCTCCATATAATATCCACAGACCTCTCACCTTTTTCATATCGTTTTAACACATTTAGTTTCTCGGCTAAGCAAATACACTTTCTTTTAGCTTTTGAAACAACACTACCATCACTTGCTCTCTTGCTCATGTTGAATAGGGACACAAAAGTGCCGTAAGAAACCTGAGAAAGTTTTTCTCCTTTTCATGTTCAAATACATGAAAACAAAAGGTCTGCCAAGCAGCGGTTGTTTATACTAGTGATGCTTGCGTCACCACTTACAAGCTCAGCAGCCTCCGTGCGCAAGGCTTGTTTTTTTATTTGTATAATACATATCGGGATTTGACTATTTATATGAAAATGTAATTTAATTTAATTTTTTATTCTATTTTCGTCGTAAATACAAAGGAAACTACCGTGTAAATTTAATTGGGTCCTCAATTAACCAGGGTTTTAAATATGAATCGTCGTTTTCAGAAACTTTCCTGTACCCGGAAAACTCCGAGGAGGGGGGATTTTTTCCCCTGGTTTGAGAGATGAAAATCAAGCGCATTTTCCGGAATTCCAAGAAAAAATTTTGGATCCCCGAAAAATTTCGGGATTGGGATTTTTTTTCTGGGTTTGAGCAATGAAATACAGTAAGGCATCATTCTAGAAAGTTCTGGTACGGTTCCCGATAATATTCCAGGCTTGGGAGATTGTTTCCAGATTTGAGAGATGTAATGCGCAATTTCCGGAAATTCTGAGAGAATTTTCCAGGTACCTGGAAAATTCTGGGGATGGGGGATTTTTTTCCAGGTTTGAGAATGTCGTCTCGTTACCCGGAATTCTTTCGTGCCCGGGAGTGTTCTGCACCAATTGTTCCAGCTAATGGAGATATCACTATATTATATATACTGTAAATATAACTCAAGCTTTTTCTGCTCCCCTTTATTGCACTTATCACTCAAACGTGTCATTTTGTCACTTATAATAAATTTGTTTCCTTTTACAGCTCAGGGAATAAAGATTATGTCTCAAGAGAAAGAGGAGGTGACCGGGAACGGGAAAGAGAACACGAGCGGGACCGTGAAAGAGACAGAGGAAGAGATTATGAAAGAGATCGAGGGAAAGATAGAGAAAGTGAACGGGGCTTAAACAGAGAAAGAGATCGGGAATATGACAAGCGGAATGAAAAATCTCATGACAGGCCCCGTGAACAACCTCGTGAAAGAAATGGGGATCAAGAAAAAGGTCGAGACCGACAAAGAGATCGAGAGAAGGATTGTGACCGAGAAAGAGACCATGACCGTCACCGACATAAAGACAAAGAGAGGAAAAAAAGTCGCAGTCGAAGGTAAGCATTTTTTCCCAAGTACAGGTACTCGTAGTTACCATAAATATTCCCAGCAAAATGTGGTAGATCAATGTAAATTAAGTACCGTAGATGCAAATTTCTTTGTATATATTAACCCGTCCAATGCGGCTGATCTGAATTTCAAATGTACCCTCGTTGCGGCACCTTTGATATACAATGGGTTTCCTTTTCATATATGCCACATCCACAGTTAACTGCCGGACGCAGACTGTTCCATATGTGACCTGTCCACAATGGATGGCTTAAGAAAATAAACCTATATGAAAATTGGGAACGATACCTTACTGATGGGTAACCAGGTAAACCAAGAGAATAAATCTGTATTGTAGATTAGCTTTTGTATTTTTTAAGTATGTTAATTGTATTTTCACTCACAGCCGTGACAAGAAACATCGTCACCGTGGTGACAGATACATGGAAGAAAAAAATCATAGAGATTTTGATGATCTCTTAGAACGAGAGAAGTATCGTATTAAGAAGGAGAAGAAAAAGGAGGGCAGGTATGTTTAGTTGAAGTTTTATAATATGTACACTTTCTTGTTTTATGTGAATATTTTTTTCTTTTCTTTTAATACAGATTTAAGCATAGGGTTGCAAGAACCCTCCATTTTTTTGACGGCTTTACTCCAGAAACCACTAAAACTTAAATATAAAATATTAGATCTCTCCCTTTACAACTACAGACCTTATAAATGGCTCTTATAAACCAGCTGCCTAAAAGCTGAAAGCTGTGGGTCTGTGCTGCTGTGCCATAGCTTGAGTTTCATATAATGAAGGTAGCCTTGGGTTGTGAATCCTGGCACCAAGGAAGAGGGAGGGAAGGTTTTGCAAGGCCTTCCCATTGTTTTGCTCAAATAGTTTCTCTTGGTCCTTCACTACTGTGGGCCAGTCTCTAACAAAGTATTTGAGTTGTTAAAAAACTAGACCACTAGTGACAAGCCTGAGACAATATTTTTCAGGCTTCAAGCAGGATGGGGATCCTTTTATTTCCTTGGTTTACGAAAGGCAATTCACAGTTACATTTGGGGACAGACAGGTTCAATCATCATTAGGTTGTTAAACATGGGTCTTAGTATGGAGTCTAAGGTTTTTCAACATAGTGAAACCAGTGAGCTAACTAATGTCTGTTGCATTCTTCACACCCTGGACCTAGGGCAGATTTATTTTACTTTCCCTTCCTAAGATATTCTTTGCACTCAATCCTTCAGGAAAGGAGTAAGTACAGAGAAATTTCCCTCCAAGGACATCCAGATAGTGCCTTTTGTAGTTGGAGTGTATGACACCTGGGAATCGTGGTGCTTTACTTGGTTCCTGGGGTAAAGGATGAGGGTCATGCTATGGCTTGGTGTTTGTCCCTATCTGCCCATCATTATCCTCTTGCTGAAGTGTATGTGTCCTTCAATCCACTGTGTTAGTATAAATGAGGGGTTAATAAATTTTATTTCATAACAAACATGAATTGGGTGAATCGGATCCCTCCATCCCTAAGGTATAGGAATGCTTTGGAACTGGGTATTGTATTACCATATTTCCTAGTTCTCATGATGCTACAAGTGATAAGACATGCCATATAATTGTGGAAAAATAATTTTTGTGGATTTAATAGCCTACTGTACTGGCAAGTCCAAGTCGCAGGCTATATGCCATCTTGTTTCTCACTACTGCAGCTAACTATCAATTTATGGACCTATTATCAAACATTTGTTGGTTTTATTAATTAAATTTGCCTAATTTAGTAAAAAAGGATATAATTATTAATTATATAGGTATCTACGGTTTACACATTACAAATACTTACTGGAACAGGGCATGTTCACTAGGAACTGTCCAGCACAGGGATTGTTTACATCCCAAGTACCTGTGCATCAGATCAACTGACATTTCAGAGGTATTGCCTTCGCATCATCGCTACTACAATTGACTATCACTGTATGGACCTATTGTCATACATCTGTTTGTATTATTTATTAACATTACCTAAATTTAGTACCAAATGGTATACACCCACCTCTCATTTTACGCGGGGGTTACATTCTTGAAAATCACAGCTTAATTAAAAATGCGTAAATTAAACATAATTTTGCTATAAGAATAAATGTAAATGGTACAGATTAGGGGAACCATTATATACCGTACAGGGTACGACCAATGCTCCCACTTAAACCAATCACGTGGCCGATCTCTTGGTCCGTATGCTGTGTTTACTCCCCCACTGCTAAAATGGACCCAGTCTGCGTCGTCTGCTGGGCCAAGTTGTGAGGGGTAATGGTTGTTTTTTAACACGTATTTTCGGGTCGATATATATGTAACTCCATTTATTTTTACTCAGGTACATGCACACACCATCCTACATACATAGTGTGAAAAAGGTAAAAGAAATAATTGTCCTAAGGGCAAACACGTAATGGGGGGAGAGCACAGAGTGTTGGGGTTGGGGGAGAGTAGCTTGGGAATCGGCGTCCCAGTCGATCTTCGCTACTATGGTGAAGCAGGGAGTGTATGCAAATGGCGAATGTGTTAAACTTTCCATATTTACTGGTTTGGCAAAACAGTATTTTTGGTTGTGACTTATTTATTGGTAATACTTTTATTGATTCCTCACATTTCCTGGTTTTCTTTAAATAATATATAAGGGATCCCCGGGTTACGAACGGGTTCTGTTCCTGAGTACGTTCTTAAGTCGGATGTGTACATAAGTTGGAACACATGCTATGTGCATACCATACTTACAAAACATTGTTTAAAATCCCACTATAGTATCATAGCTTAAGTCCTCATCTACAGTACATCTAAAATCACTTAATTCTGGGACCCCCTCTATATTATTTTAAGGAAACTATGGCTACAGGAGGAAAATTACACACAAAAGGTTTTTTACCTAAATACTCCCTGCCATAAAATATGGCACTGTATTTTTGGTTTTACTGTATTAACACCAAACTTCTATACAAATGATGTGTGTATGTGACGTCACATTGAGGAAGGGAGGGCTGGCTCTTCAGTTATCAGGCGGCTCACTTTTCACCCACTCTCACACGTGTTCTTTATTTGTTCTTATTTTATAGTTTTATATTACATTATATTATATTTATTTCTAAGCTGCATTAGAGTATTTTACTGATCAACAACTTTTATAGCATCAATGCTCCAGAAATGGTTGTGAAACATGGCACTGTATGTGTGTGTGTGTGTCTCGCACACAGGGTGGTGAAATGCGTCTAGTGTGGCAGCACTATGTTAGTGTTAAGGTGCAAGCACTGCTTGCTCCCTCTCGCTTCCAGCTGCCACCGCTGGCGATCCCTCGTGGTGAACAGGGAAGCAACTTGCATAAGTCTTCCCCTGACAATACACAGCTTCTTCACCATCAAGACTCCTGCTGTGCCTCCTTGTGGCAACACAGTAACTGGGTGCCTCGTGGGCCCAGGCTAGACCAGCAGGGGATCTCGGAGTAGCAGTGGGCCTCAGAGGGATGGTGCATAGGCCCACTGGCAAGTGGACACATTCTGGCACCTGCCAGCCATTGCCTCGCTGCCTTGCGGATTAACCTTGGTAGGCATAAGGCTACAGGAGTAAACCCCGAATGATAAAATTGCGTTGGAGCCCTGCATCAGGCAGACATGCTTACAGAGCTCCAACAAGACCCCAATGGTGGTATAGGCGTGGAAATCTAACGACTACCGCCGGCGGACGAAGGCAATGCCTGATGGACAGGCTACTAAAGCGAAACTCAACAAACTGGGCTATCGGCAGTCCATTGCAACTCTCCTTCTCCCCAGTCGTTGCAACACTTGCACCACTGGATCAGGAAAAGGGAGAGCCAAGATGTGTGGTTGCAACCTGCGCTCCTGCCTCACCACATAGATCAGCTCACGCACAGCCATTATCCAGTTCATCATACCTATCATCATCATCATCAACATCCCTATACCCCCAAAAGTTCTATGGCGACAGAGATAGGCAGAGATGACTGCCGGAGTCTAGTCACAACTCTGCTCATGGGCGGCACAGATAAGATGGTCGTTTATGCACTGGGATCTAGGCGGCAGTGCAATCCGGTCCTGTCTGTGCGACTGGGCAGCCCTTTTGAAGAGCCACTCTGCACACCCAACATAGGGAGGGGGCTAGAAAAGGTGCCATAAACATAGCCTGCCTAAAAACCCAACCTGACTGGGCAATCACACCCAGTAAGGTCATCCTTATGTGGTCAAAAAAACAATCAAAATCACCGATCCAAACAAAAACAAACCATACCATGTCTTATGGTCGCTGCATGGAATGTCGGGACTCTTCTGGATACTGGCACAAATGAGCGTCCTGAGAGGCGAACTGCCATTGTGGCAAAAGAGCTGTCAGCCATCAGTGAGTCCTGGCTCCCAGATGAGGGCCATCTCACAGAACGGGGGTCTGGCTATACCTTCTTTTGGAAGGGTAAGTCTGCTCCGAAGAGAAACCGCATTTATGGAGTTGGCTTTGCCATCCACCAACGCATCCTACACAGGCTAACCGAAATGCCTATTGGGATCAACGAGCACCTCGTGACGCTTCGAGTCCCACTGAATCACTCGCACCATGCCTTTTTTTTATCAGTGCATATACCCCAACACTGGATGCAGAGGATGACACCAAGGAGTCCTTTTACGCCGACAATTGACCGAGTGCTAACTTCTATCCCCAGAGAAGATAAGGTTGTGCTCCTTGGCATCGTAAATGCCAGAGTTGGCAGAGGTGCTAGCATTTGGCAGGGAACCACATGGAGAAAAGGACTACCTGGTACATTTTCATATAAATAATAACTAAATCCCGATATGTATTATAAAAAAAAAATTATTAAGAGAAATGAAGAGCGCCTTGTTCAAAGAAGCTGCCTTGCTAATGAGTGGTAAACAGCAGTCGGAGCTTGGCGGGCCTTTCGTTTTCACGCATCTGGAACAGGAGAAAAAAATTTTCAGGTTTCTTAAAGCATTTTTGCCTCCCTATTCAACATGAGCAAGAGAGCAAGTGATGGTAGTGTTGTTACAAAAGCTAATAGAAAGTGTCTAAGCTTAGCCGTGAAATTAAATGTGTTATAACGATATGAAAAAGGTGAGAGGTCCCTGGATATTATATGGAGCAAGCAATGAACATAATTTCTGAAGTGGATCCATTAACAGAACAAAGCATTAAGATTTAAATAAATGCAAATGACCTCTACATAAAGATGTATAATGAGAAAAGAAAGCAGCTGTGCAAGGTTCTTTCGACTGCTTTGTTATTCGAAGGCCTAAACCATCAACTTCAGCTACACAATCAAACATCATAGCAGTTTCAACTTCAGGTTTAGTAACAGTTTCAGCAACAGCTTTATGGAAAGCTACAGCTTCAGCCAGAGTTGAACCTGATGACTTCGTCATATGAGTAAAAACTCGCGCAACATTCATTGGCTGTCCTTATATTTTAGACTTTACCACCATTGGTGAATAGAATTTTTGTTTTACATTCGTAAATATTATTTAAAACTTATATGAACAGTAAATAAGTGTTGCTTTCATATTCATATGTCGAGAAATAACGATATGTTTTCACATGTACGCACTTACTGTTCATACGTTGGCGTTCCCAATCATCTCGCCTTATTTCTTTACCATTAGTGGTTAGCTACTTTTAGTGTTCCATTTATTAACATTAAATAACATTACTTAAAACATACATACAGGTATTCAATTTTTTTAAATTAAGTTCACTACAGATACAGCCAGGATATTATTTTCTTATGTAGAACCACCGTCACGCATGAAAACAATGCCATCTTGTCTCCTCTTGTGTGTTTTTATATTCTACGTATCTCTCTCTCTCTCTCTCTAAATACAAAATAGCCCAAGGCTACTGTACATGAATTAGTGTAGATGTCACTGTGATTTTATCTCTTGGTACTCATTCTTCTTAACAATCTTATTTACAGTCGAGAACGACACCACAGAAGTCGTTCCCGTGACAAAGAGAGGAAACATCGATATTGATCTACAGTACTTCTTCCCACGCAGTATTTGGAACACAAATGTGGCTATTATAGAACTATTACCCACAAATTTATATGTAAGAGCTCCTTTGCATAGGTTGTACTGAACAATTTATAATGAGCTTACTGATGAAGTGAATAAATTTCTAAATATACTTATTTTGTAATAATTATTTTTATCATGCTTATTTTTTATGTAAATTATGTAGCATGGTCATTCAGGACCATGATATTGCACTTTTTTCTGCCATTGGTTTTTATTTTGGAAAAATCCTTGGTAGAGCTGTAAATTGGTTTGCATGATCTATATAAGAATGTCTAAAAATTATATAGTATAGATTTGGTAAATAGCGATGTACAGGATTTATATATCTAATCACAAGTAAAGAATTCCTTCTCTATCCTCTTTGACATTGTCAGCCTAGGCTGAATTTATGAAATTCCAATCACTTGTTTTGGAGCTAATGAGCTCGAGTTTTCACGTTGATATAAAAAATAATCTTAGACATGTTAAAGATATAGACCTTGTATTCACCATTACCAATAATGTGCAACCACAGTGCATTTCAATGCAGCCTTTGATTGTTAATGTTTTCAGTCTAGAGAGAGAGAATGAGTCATATAGTGCAGTCCCTTTATTTTTTTGTGGAATACATATGCTGTATCAAACTTCTCTAAAAACTTAAGTTGAGTGAAGGTGTTAGATGACAAATATAATCTTGGCATCATAAATGCTTATCACTATATGTAGGTGGTTATTCACTGAACATGTTTATTATTTTCATAGAAACAAATTATATACTGTTACAAAATAGTTGAATACCCTGCCAGGTTGATTGAATGTCCCCTTTAGTGTGGGGTTTGTATTATATAAACAAATATGTTTGGTGAAACATATACAGTACTGTACAGTATATAAAGAGATTACCTTGAAATATGGATGAGAAGTATATGGCATAGTGACACTGCAATATGGTACAGTATAACTATAAATATCAGGAATACAAACTTAATACCATTTGATGTACATCCTTGACTATTCCATTGTGGTTATATGGACACTTTACAGTTTGTTAAATGGCATACTCCAGGAATATGTTTTGTTTATTCATATAGGATGTTAGGTTTGGATATTTTCTCTATATCCACAATGTTTATTTATGATGGTGATAAAGTGAAGAAAATTATTCACATGTTATAGCATAAGTTTATTGTAATTCGCATGTGTATAAAACTGAAACTTGTCACTGCCCAATTACTAGTAGCAAATATGGTAAATACTTGATTAAAATTAAATGATAAATTAAAAATGAAAAAATATCCAGACAGGAAGAGAAAGTTTGGGATATAGATATTTGATAAAAAGGGGATGGAAGATTGTACAAATTATACAGAGAAGAGTACAAGTTCTTTGATAATAAAAATGTATGTAATAATTGACATCTGATATAAAATTAAAGACTTCAGTGACAATATTTTGAAAAATGTCTAAGATGTCAATGGCAGGAGCTCACCATTATGGAGAAAGGAATATTAAGATTGATCTGGTAAGTGACCCCCTTCAGGGAAATTATCATTTTAAGCCTATTGTCCTTTTGCACCTTCTTGAGCTTAGCAATGCACAGAATTTTAAAACCAGTTTGTGTGTGTGGTTTGAGTGACATTCTTTAATATTGATTATCATTGAATGTATATAATGTTTGTATTTACACAAGTGGTGTGATAATCTTATATATTTTTTCCTTTATAGTACATGAAGTTTTAGTCTCAGGAGAGCACACAGTGCAGTGCCACCAGCTATATATATATACAGTATATATATATACAGTATATATATATATATATATATATATATATATATATATACTGTATTTATATATGCAGAGTATATATATATATATATATATATATATATATATATATATATATATATATATATATATATATATATATATATATATATATATATATATATATACTTACTCAAAACTGTGTGCATTAAGTGTGCCTTCACTTGTGCATCTGTTGGGGTATCTCATGAGTTTTATATGCAGTATGTAATGGGTATGCTGATAAACTATACTAGCATGGATTGTGAAGCTTTTTTTGAAGTTTCAGTAAAGTTTTAAAGATTTTGATATCTGACAAAGAAGAGTACTGTATATATGGTATTTAGATAGTTATTTTAGATGGAATGGATAATGGCATACCACTGAGAGATAAAACACAATAGTACAGTACTCTGTTCACTTAAACAGACTAATTATTCCATTGAATGGTCCAAAACACAGTAAATGTCATTATAATAAAGCTTTTGCAACACATCTCCACCAAGTACAGTACAGTATAACCTTGTATACTTAGACTGTCCCTAGTTGAATTAACGTAATTGCCATTGTGGGCCAGTGAACTTGTATGAATATCATAACTGAATTGATATCCATTTATCTATCATACTTATACTGTATGGGACAGACACTTGCCTTCCTATTTTTTTTAAATTTTTTATTTATTTATTTTTTAATACAATACAGTAGAACGTCGATTTAAAGCGATTCAATTTATGATTATTGAATTAAAGCGACACCCACAATTGAGGAAAATTTTTAATTTAAAGTGACTCTTTCATATTTTGCGTGAATCATGCTGACGCATCATATTTTATAATTTGCGCCTAATGTTTCTCTGGGCACGCTACACTGTCCTAAGGGCAAAGCTGTACTGTACATGTACTCAAAATAATTTACTAAATGATTTCTAAAATCTTTGTCTATTGCAAACTATAGCATGATTATATTTGAATTAATCACTATCTTATAAGAATTCCAGCAATGTAAATTATATTCTCCCCGGTCACTTCTGTGACATTTTATATAAAAAAAAACTCAATCTAAAAGACATAAATAAACAAATAAATACTTCACTAGACCTTCTGTGCCAACTGTCAAACATGTCATTCACCTCCTCCCCACCCCCCTCCCTCCCTCCCTCCTCCCAGCCCGGGTTTGGTGGTTATAGGCTTACAGTTTTTATCTTATATAATATCATAGTCTAAAGTTAGGAGAATATAATTTGCTTTGCTAGAATCCATGCAAGATCGTGAATACAATAATTTGAATATAAACGTCATATATTTTGCACAACAGATAAAAGTTTTAGCCCTTTAATAAAATTAGTTAGAACTAAAATTTGTATGTCTAATGCAAACTATAGCATATTTATATTCAAACTAATTATTATCCTATAAGAATTCCAGCAATGTTAATTATATTCTCCCAGGTCAGTTTAGTGACATTTTATAAGAAAAAACTAGTCACTCTTAAGGACAGATAAATAAATAAGCACTAGACCTTGGCATCAACTGTCAAACATATCACCTCACCTCCCTCCACTTCCCCCTCCCCCCAGCTTCCCAGCCAGTAAACAAACCATTTTGCATACCTTAATTTTAGCCGTGTTGATTTATCAGTGTTTCTTTTAACATAATACTACCCAAAAAAAAAAAATTATTCTAGGAGATGGGCTGAGGTGCATCTGGGTAGACTCAGTATTTTGTGTTTCTCTCAATTACCAAATTAAATTATTCCATTGAAACAACACTTCGATTTAGTGCGAATTCGGTTTAAAGCTCTCTCTCTTGGAACGTATCTCGCTTTATATCGAAGTTCTACTGTATCTAAAATAGTATTATAGTTGGAAAGGGAGGGGCAAGATTGCTTTGTATCCTCCCTCACTGCTACCAGAACTACACACTAATCTCTCTGGTACTCTTGACCATGGTCGGAAGTCTCACCCCCTTAGTCTTTCAACACAGGTTGCATTAGGAACGGTATTTCCATTTTAGTAAACATTGGGTAGAGCGATTCAAACCCAAATTGTACTCTTAGAGATGTATCTGCTTGCCTACAAGGCTAGTGGGAGTTACTTAGGTGATTGATAAGGCCAGTCCACTGTTCCAGTGCTTCTGCTTACGGAAGGGGTGTTCTCAGTGTGAGATACGGTCGAACAGGGTGGGGGGGGGGTTGTTCCCGCACATGAATGTTTAGCGATGCAATTTGCATCGGAAGACCACGAGAGGGTTAAGTTGCTCAATACAAGGCAAATAATATAATTTATTTGAGTACAGTAATGTACTCTACTTTTACAGGATAAAATAAAGTACTTATGATGGTATGCTGTACATTTTAAAACCTTATTCTGTGTATTATCATCATGAACGTTTTACAGCATTGCTCTACGTTTCCATGGGCTTGTTATGAATTCTTGATGGCAACTGTTGAATAAAACCAGAATGGGGTGTCGCACTCCCTTCTCACCATAGCAAACACGGGGTTCCAGCCCAAAAGATGCAGCCGAGACCGGAGGATGGGCACAGCTCCGGTGACCCAGTTGTCATCAGGCATGTTGAAGCAAAGTTGTACAGGAAGAGGCCCTACCTTGTGCTAACCCACAAGGTAGGGACAGCTGGCTAGGCCGGGATGCAAATCCCTGAGGTAATCAAAGACTACTCACCTGTAGCCTTTGATTGTACAGTACTCAATATATATTTACCTATAAAGTTACCTTCAATATATGTACAGTATGCCTAATAAGGATTTAATATGTACTGTACAGTATACATTAATGATTCTTAGCAAGTACATTAAATCCTCTTATTTACTTTTTTCTAGTTCCATTATTTCACTTAACCGTAGTTGACAAATGCTGATTTAAATTGCATTGGTTCAAATTAACGTAGTTTTTAATAATTCAAAATTTGCATGCTACCGTCACTACTTTGGGCAACCTCTAAATAATTCCTTCACCATATATGGTGAGTATTATACTCTGTTGATTTAGTATACAGTACACTAAACCATTGTTATTCTGGGGATTAGGTTCCAAGGAGTGTCATGAATAGGCAAAACCGTGAATAGCAATTTGTACTATCTTAGTGCAACTACTGTATATGTAAACCAAACAACCAACCAGCTGGGGCAGTACTCATCCCCTCCTTTAACTTGTCTAATAATTCAACTTTATTTGTCAGGGTTATCATTGACTTATGCCTTTTACGTTTCACTCCACTAACATCACTAGCACTGACACTAGGCAGTCTTTTAGGGGCCGTTTTCACACACTAACACTGAAGTTTTGAAAGTACAACACAAGATGCTGCATCACAGGCAATGGTTTAGCACGAACAGAGGAGAGGAGACATTGCGGGCGCGTGGGGTGACTCGTTTCGCTGCTGGAAAAAGCTCGCAAGCTAGCCACCATCTGCTTACCGTGAATCGCAAACCCGCAAATGGCAAGGGTCTACTGTATAGTATATCATATTTCAATGTGTAAATAAGGCTTATTTGAATTTGCTTTGTTACTGTTTAAGATGTCAAAGATTTAAAACAAAAAAAATTCATAGTTGCTCTGCTGGCTTGCTGTGATCAGATGGATTGTTACTGCCCAGCACTATTATTTTTTTTTTCTTAATTGTTGCTCTTTGCTTCCTTTGATAAATGTGTATGGTAACAATTCAACCATCTCTTGAAATTTTTAGATTCTTGGTTTATAGTTATAAGAAAAATACCCAAGAAAACATCAGAATTACATTAGGTAGCATTTCTGTCAGCAGGCTGTAGTCTAACTAACCACCTGGCGCAACACATCAGTTGAAAGAATGCAACTCCTGTCCGAGTTCCTGTATACAACATTACAGCTAGGATTTCACAGTGATGTACACTCGCTACAAAAAGTATCAGTGCATACTGTAGTGTGAACAATTTGAGACCAGTGACGATAGGTATTGGGAAAGGCGAGTTGTTCCAGCCATATGTTGGCAGCCCTGATTGTCAGCCATATGGCAACACCTAGTGGAGGGGGTTATGAGAATACACTTTCCAACCTTCCCGACATATCACAGTGTATACGTATCGTTTCAGAACTCTTCGATCTCACCCTGCACCGATACTTATTGGTGCGTGTGTGTACATATTCTCCAACTTAAAGTATTTTGCAATAGAATTTTCAATACAGTACCCTTTTTTTTTTTTTTTCCCTCTCTCTCTCGCATAAATAGTTTTATTTATATATTACTAGACTTGCTACAATACGGTACTTTCTTTTTGGAAGATATTTAATATTTTTTCTGCAAATATGACCAAAAAATATCCACAGGAATGCATTCCACAAAGAAGAGAGAGGATTTACTTTACTTAATTTTGTTCAGTGGAAGTTAATTACTGGAAACAAATAATTGATATAATTTTCACTTCATTGAGTAGTGATTAAGATTATGAAGGAGTTTGGGAGTGGGGTGTGGCCCATCTTTCTGCCCTCCCTCACTACCCCTAACTTTACACAGCCACTTAATGCAGTAAAAATCATGTACAATATATAGTTTTAGATTAGTACAGCATCACTAAATGAAATAAAGTACTTACAAGAATTATCTGTACATTTGAAAGTTTATTTGGGATGAAACATTAAAAATACAAAATACATCTCAGTAACCTGATGGTCTTCCATCATTTTCATTGCTTATACTGTCTCTAGGTTACAGTTGACCACAATGCCAGTGTCTGTATACTACACTGTAAAATATATTGCTATCTCTCTCATTACCTCGGCATGAAAAAAAAAAAAAAAAAAATTATTGTGTATATACTGTACAGTACAGTGAACCCTCAGGGATTCGGACCCAGTAAATCTGGATTTTGAAGATTCAGAAAAAATTTGCGGGTGCCGGGGGGTTAAGAAGCCTCCCTCAAAAGCATTCCCAAAACAAAGCAAACATCCTTTTAGGCCCATGTAACTAAGCTGTCAGTGCATGGGACACAGGTGCCTGAGTCGGGAAACAGTTGACAATTGTTCGTGGGAATGTTATTTCATTCACTTTGGTCATGATACATTTCTTATTATATTATCATAGGTAAAGGCATGGTTTATATAATTTGTTTATCACTGTGCCCATCATCATATTCAAATTGGACTACAAGATATGTATTTCGATCGTATGCCTGGCAATGGGAGTGAGTGAGTGGCCGACCACTAGTTAGAGCGTCGTAACTCGTCTCCTAGCTCCCTGCCATATTTCACTGGATTTAGTGATTACTGATATAATTGTGATTAATCGTGGCATTGTAGCCAGGTTAGACTCATCACTGTAACCACCGGGCTACTGGGGCCAAGCTGTGAGGTGTCATAGTTCTTTTTCAACTCGTATTCTTGGGTATACTGCATACATGTAACTTTCTTCATTTATTTTTACTCGGTCACATGCGCACATCATCCTTTATACATATTGTGAAAAAAAAAGTAAAAGAAATAATTGGTCTTTGTTGCTATGGTGAAGCAGGGAGTGTATACAAATGGCAACTGTTAAACATTCATTTGGCGTTTATTTACTGATTTGGCAATACAGTATTTTTGTTGTAACTTATTTATTGATATTTTTTTTATTTATTCCTCACATTTCCTGGTACTGTATATATTATTTTAAGAAAACTATGGTTACAGGAGGAAAATGCACACAGAAGTTTTTCTTAAATACGCCCTGCTAAAATGGGGGCGCATCTTATATACCATAAAAGATGGTACTGTATTATTTTTTTTTTTTAATTGTTGTTTTTATACTTTTAGTACATTCGCCGGAAGATTCGGACAATCGGCTTTTTCAGACGGCTGGTCACCCCTTTTAGTCCGAATCTTCGAGAGTTCATGTTATTGATATTTTTGTTCAACACAAACATATTTGACAATAATAGTAACAGTGAGTTATTTAAATATCCCTCCCAGCATATTTACATTAACCCTGTCAATACAGGGATGTCACTTGTAACATCTTATTTGGCTAATGCCAATATGATTTTATTCAGCACAGATGGACCCTGTACACAGATTCGTTACAAATATTAATATACAGTACTGATATCTCCATTAGCCGGAACAAAAGGTGCAGAGCACTTCCGGGAATGAGATATTTCAGGGGAACAAGAAGAATCTCTGAAAGCCAGAAAAAGATCTTCCATTCCCAGAATTTTCTGGGCACCGGGAAAATTTTCTCGGAAGTTCCAGAAAATCCGCATAATGTTATCTCTTAAACTCGGAAAGAAATCCTCCATCCCTGGAATTTTTTCGGGCACTGGAATTTACCAGAATGATGCATTATTTCATCTCAAAGCTAGAAAAAATTCCCCATTCCCAGAATTTTCCAGTACCAGAAAATTATTTTCGTAATTTCTGGAAAATGCGCATGATTTTCATCTCTCAAACCCGGAAAAAGAAATCCCCCATCCCGGAATTTTTTGGGTATTGGGAAATTTTTTCTCTGAATTTTTCAGAAAATCATAACAAGCTGAAAATTTCATCTTTGGGAAAGATTTTCCGAGAAAATTTAAATTTCGGCTCAGAAAGTTTTGGTCAAGAGGGATTGCGGCTACCGGAGATATTATTATATAGTGTAACTTCACGGTGATAATTTTGTTAAATACAAATTCCTCGGAAAAGGCATTAAGATATAAAGCTGTAGTCTTATCACTGAGCTTATGTTATTTTTGTTTGCAATTATATCCCCTAGCGCAGTGGTTCCCAAACTTTTTCTGATCATTACCCACTTTTCATATATGATCCTTATCCATGGCCCCCCTCTCCCAATCCATATCTCTGGCTCAGCTGCTGACTGGCTGTTCTAGTGTGGTGGGGCTTGGGATTTTTATGTGTACATAGCCTCAGCTTATGGCCCCCTAAATTTTGCTGGGGGGCCATGGCCCCCAGTTTGGGAACCAGTGCGGCCTAGCGCCTTTATATTAAAATTATGGTGAATAGATTGTATAAATTATCACTTTCTCTACAGTATTTTACTTCATTGTAAACCCACCAGAAAAGATATTTGATTATAAATTTGTACTGTCCTGTTTTGTAATCCAACCATTTGATTATTTTAGAGAAGTATGTGTACATCCTCACCATACAGCTTACATTAGTTAATTTTGTTGTTATTTGGGCAATACTGTACTGTACAGTACTTTTACCGAAATATAATTACCGGGGAATTTCCAGCTTACTCTTCATACATGCTGACATGTGAGTGTCCAGTGATTTGACACATTACTGTAAAATAAAATTCCTTTAGAACTAAGGCTATTTTTGAAAGATATTTGCACACTACGTGTGGAGTGTTCTGAAAGGATTGATTTGTCCTATTGTAATATATATGCAATTGGCTTATGGGGAGATTGGTGTAGTATTGTGCAAGTGCTTTTTCAAATTTGTGTCATCAGATGTGGGTTTAGAAATTATGGGGATGAAGAGATTATTATTCATCATAAAGAATGAGAGTTTAATTAACCTAGCAGAAGTTGGTGCTGTAAAGGAGGATATGTAGAGATATATTATGCACGATAGAAAATATTTCTGCCTAAGTAGATAAACCAGTGAGGAGGTTGTGATCAGAAGATTTACATGGTGGTGAGAGAAGAGAGGGATTTGTGATAACAATGGTATGTAGAGCATTATATAAAATTTCTACCCTCTAAGAGAAATTTTCACAAGATATAAAACAACAGCCTTTACAATATAGTACAGTAATCATTTTTCATTAAGGCTTCAAGTTCAACTATGATGTTCATCTGCAAGGTGCAAAGTTTAATTGGCGATTTGTTGTATAGTGTGTTATTGCATGAGAATGTTTTAATGTGTTTGAAACATTTTCATGTAAGTCAGGTTTCAGACCTTTAAAGCGGAAGTGTTGTGCTTGTACGATAAAAAACATGATGTATTTTAATTTTAAGATGTTTATCATTGTTTTCCTGTTTTAAGGATTGAGCCTTAAGAATGACAATGCTGGAAATGGTAGTAAGATAGACAGACTTTAATCTTTTTGAGTCACACTTCAAATTTATGTAGATAAAAGTATTCCTTTACTTCAAGATTTTGGTTAAAGAAGTTTCCAAAATGTACAAAACCCTAGCCCAGTCAACATGTTCCTGACTTAGTGTGCATTTATGAATCGGGCTTGAAGCAATTGTATATGTAGCATTTAATAATAATTTTACTGTGAAAATGTCTTCACTATTATACAGTACAGTACTCTGTAAATATCATAAAAAAAAAATTAGTTCTTATTTTTTACTGTTTCATCGTACATACGGTATATTTTATGGGAAGCAAAATACTGTACAGTATTTGTTCTTCAAAAGTTATTGTTTCCTTATTTTGTTTTCCCTTTGAGTGATTGATATAGTTTATACCAAGGTACATTATTAAAGAAGAAACAATGTTTTGTATTTCAGTTACCACACATCACTTACAATTAAGGAATTGGTACCGTATGTGTCTTGGTACCAGTTTAAGCACCCATGGGTTCAGGAATTATACCTGCATGGATCATGATACTTCTTGTGTAATTTTTTTTTTTACTTGGCAGCAGAAGTCTTACAGAGCTGGTGCCAATCCCCAGGGGTTTTATTATCACTGTAAAAAAAATAGCCACATATGTACAGGGTATAAGTATTTTGGTAACCTGACAATTCAACTGAGTATGCTCTGTGTTAACATGCTATATATTTCTGTGTGACAGTTAATGATTCTCTTTGTATGCTGCTGATGCAAGTTAAGGCTATATTTTTTCAAACCACCTCTATCCAATTGGTTTTATATGAAATTTTCCCCTTATATGCAAGATTGCTGGAATTGAGTTAAGCACACATACTCCTTTGTTTATTATCATTTATTCATTCTTATTACTTAAACATGTGTTTTTTTATTGTACTGTACTGTATTATCATGCCACAATGTCTATACAGTATAGTGGAAAAACCAATTACAGTACTGTATTCCCTTTATGTTTCACACAACTTGATAGTGCATCCATCCCCCAAAACCATTTTATGCCATGGTTTGTAGTCATTTGCACTAATGCTTCTTGGATATCCATCCTCCTTCATTTCATCCTTCTGGCTTATCCTTGGTCTTGCCCTCCTACCATATTCTGAATTACCCTGTATTCACTTTTTAAACCGTAATGTATGGATTGGACAACTTTTGTATAGTGAGATTGATCCCAGGATCCAATTTGCTAATTAGATACAATACCCTGTATTAAGTTTTGCAAAATACTGTAAATTTGAAAAATAATTTACCCATTTCAACCATACTGGGTTCCTCAAAAGTGACATTTTTATGGTTGTTTCCCAATAGGAGAAGGATAGGAATCTTCCACATTAAGCATAAAAAAATGTGCCCTGCAATCCTTACTCGTATATTCTCAGTGTTTTAAAATACATGCCAGGATCAACACCTCAGTCTCCAGGTGTCAGAGCGTTTGGTTGGATGCATGCTCAATTCTTCTACTGCATATTTAAGAAGTCTTTGGGTTTGACTATAGCTAAACCGTTCTAGGTGAATTTATTAATCGATATGATGAATAATGTACCGCAAGGCTACACAAGAACTCTTGTAATTTCTAGTTCGTCATAATTTAGCTATTTTCAGAAAGTTCTAACCTCAAAGTTTACGTTTGCCAAAATTGCATAAAACGAACAATTATTTGCTATAGATTCTAAAAATAAGGGATGTTTCACAACCTGTACTGCACCATCCGAGACTCATTTGTACTCCAGTTTCATGACATTCAAACAACAATCACCAAATAAATAAAATAATAAAAAAAAATTTCAAATACCTGTAAAGCCTTAAGGAATCGCCCACAAAAGGAGACACGCTCAAAACTTAATACATATAATGTTCTCTCGCTGTATTAACCTATCCTGCTCATTTACATTAAAAATAGTACTGTATAGTACTGTAAAGTAAATTATCTCAACCAAAAAGTTTGGGAACAAAAGGCTTCCATAAAATGGATATAGTAATTGTGTTAAAGTGGATACTATCATGAACATGTGTCCAAGGAAAGCATGTAATAACCATAGTACTGTACAGTACAGGTACAGTACTTGTGTCAGTTTGGATATATTATTAGTTTATACAAATACCTGTGCACTAAATTGTTGCACTAGTCTCAAACACACTCGATGTTATTGAGTCTACAAACTAACTTTCAAGGTGTCATTGTTCTCGTACAATCACTACACCCTGTACAACTTATCATCAAACTCACATGAACACAAGTAGACTCCTCACTCATACCACCATGCAGTCACTGAGCCAGTTGTCTGATTGTCTAAGTTCCCATCATTTACTCACATGTAATACAGTACATAGAAAATTAAATGAAAAACTATTCCCATGTCTTTAAGTTTCATGTTAAGAACACTTAAATCTTTTGTAAAATGAACTATTTTGTAAAGTAAAAATTAATTATTTTGAAAAGTAGATTATCTATTGTGTAGATTATTATTAATTTAGTGGAAACAAACCACCAGATAAGATATTTTGATATACAGTACCTGTAAATCTATATACTACTGGTACATGTACTACAGCATTGGTAAACCAAGTGTTTTGTTCATCTTAAACACCAAGTGTACAGCCATGCAGGAGATTAAGTAAGCTAAATACACTAATATTCCCTCCAAGACCTTTTATTAAAATATGTTTTATGAATTACTATTTTCATTACAAACCCACCTGATATCTGGATATTTGAGTATAAATGTGGATAACATTTATCCAGGTTATTGCTTCATGGAAGGGGTGAAACATGTGGATGGCAGGCTGAGACTTGGTGTTCACCAAATTTAAAACTTCCATCAATTCCTGTACAGTATAGGGAATTCTCTTCATGATAAGCAGATTACTGTTGTGCCACAAATATTTATGCACTCCTAAAAAGCTTCATATTTGATGAGGAACAATTATACTGAGAAGCAGAAGTGACAAAGGACATGATTTTACATGTTCAACCACATACGACCAAATCAATAAAGCATTTAATAAATTTTTGGTAGAGAAAGGGTTCTTGCATTTAACTGATTTTGCATATGCTGGACTTGTGAATTAACAAGGTAAAAAACAACTTTAATTCTTTTAAAAACAGCATTAATTGGAGCTTTCTAGATGCAGCTTCCATAATAGTAAAAACATCGAGGATAGACAGTTGGCTATTTTGCAGCTGGAGTTGAAGATTCGTATAAAAAATGACTCCCATTATGTGTGATAGTACTACCAAATGTGAAGAAATCCAGTAGCTTCAGGTCACTCATTTTTCGGTCCTGCTGCTGCCATTATTTCCCAGATGGCAATACAGTCAGGGAGATTGTGCAAGACTGCATCAACTAGCATCAGCTCATGCTGTGCAAAACTAAATTTATGATAATGACAAAACTGTTTCACCCCTTACCTTTTCATTTGACCTGAGTATTTCACTCTTTGAGGTGATGGGAATATATGGACAAGCCCAAAAATATTTGTCTAACAAATGTTGAGCTCTTGCACACTAAACTTATGATGGACTCGATCATTTCAATTGCCAAATCTGAGTATGCAATGTTTAATTAATATGTGATCAAACTGGCAAGATCTGCAAGCTGTCATGGCTTCTGCAGAATTGCTGCAACAGTATTTGCACCCTGAACAAGTACCATTGAAGTCTAAAGGGAGAGTGACAGCCTTTCCTAATTGTGTAGTGAAAGTTACAGTGAAGGACGTGTGTTTTTGTCTTACTGTATACGCCTTACATGATATGGTGTTTCATTCTGATGCCCCTTGATGTGTATGATGTCACTGGTAAATTCCGAGATGTAAGCCAGGTGCCATAGGACTATTGGGGAGTGTGATTCATAATTTGAGGAGAAGGTGTAGGTGAGTGGCTTGTGGTTGGTGAATATGGTGAACTGGCGGGCCTCCTGGAAGTGCTTTAAATGCTTAACCGCAAGGTATGCAGTACAGCCAAGAGCTCACAATCAAAGGTGCTGTATTTGAGGTGGGATGGTTGGAGTCGTCATGAGTAGAAGGCGATGGGCATGAGGTGCCACCTTATCTCCTGTTGTAAGATGGTGCCCACTGCAGTAGATGAAGCATCTGTAGTGAGGACGGTCTGAGCATCCAGGGCAGGGTGGGAGAGTAGGGTGAGGTTTGCGATGTGGTCCTTTTTGAAGGTGAATGCTGTTGTTGCCTCTGATGACCAGGTGAGAGGCTGGCGGATCAATTTTGGAATGCCTCCGAGGAGATTGTGGAGTGGGATGAGAATTTCCTCAGCCTGGGCGATGAAACTGATAATTCTGGTCTACAAAAAAAAATTTTTTTTTTTCTGGCATGAAACCTTTTAACTGTCTTTTACTAACTTTAAGGTGCTGAATCCAAATCTGATCTCAGATTTGCTCCATCACGTAACGTGCCAGAATTTACTGAGCTACCAGAGATTGAGGATATAGACCGGAATTCACCTGCTTCTACTGATGAAGATGAAGAGACTGATCTTTTCAAGCCATCTGGTGAAGATTGTGAAAAGCCAATGTTGTTTACTCAGTCAGAATTGAATGATCTGGTCAGAGATATAAATTTGCCAAAACAGTCTGCTGAATTGTTAGCTTCCAGGCTTCAAGAGAAACGACTCTTAAAACCTGGCACGAGTGTCTCCTTTTATCGCAACAGAGAAGAGCAACTGCGGAAGTACTTTCATTCATATGACCAGCTTGTTTTTTGTAATGATGTAGAAGGACTTCTTCTCTCCATGGGACGACCAGCATATGATAGTAAGGATTGGAGACTTTTTATTGACAGTTCTAAAAGGAGCTTGAAATGTGTTCTTCTTCATAACAGAAACAAGTATGGTTCAATTCCAATCGGACATTCTGTACAAATTAAAGAAGAGTATGAAAACATTAAGACTGTTCTAGAGAGGTTGCAATACCATGCTCATGAATGGTTAATTTGTGTGGACTTGAAAATGGTAAACTTTCTATTGGGCCAGCAAGGAGGGTACACAAAATACCCCTGTTTTCTGTGCTACTGGGACAGCAGGGCTACAGCAGACCATTGGGTGAAAAAGAATTGGCCACCAAGACATAGTTTGACGCCTGGTGACAAGAATATCATTAACGATCCTCTGGTTGACAGGAAAAACATTGTTCTTCCTCCTCTGCACATAAAACTTGGTATCATGAAGCAATTCGTCAAGGCTCTTGATCATAGTGGAGAGTGTTTCAGATATATATGCTCATCCTTTCCAAGTCTTAGCGACGAGAAGAAAAAGGCAGGGATTTTTGATGGACCTCAAATAAGAACACTACTCAGAGATCCACACTTCCTTGCAACAAGGACAGGCACAGGCAAGAACTTGGAATGCTTTCTCTAATGTGGTGCGGAACTTCTTAGGGAACAAGAAAGCGGACAACTATCAAGAAATTGTGGAAGAGCTGCTCTTGAGTTTACAAGCACATGGATGCAGAATGAGTATCAAGGTTCACTACTTACACAGTCACTTGGACGAGTTTCCAGAAAATCTGGGAGAAGTGAGCGAGGAGCAAGGGGAGCGCTTTCATCAAGACATTAAAGTAATGGAAGTACGTTACCAAGGTCGATGGGACTCGAACATGATGGCGGACTACTACTGGAGTTTGATGAGAGACATTCCAGAAGCTGTACATAAGAGATCGGCCAAAAAGAGGAAGTTTATGTAACTGTAACTTGATCTTAATACTTGCACTATTTCTACCGTACATTAATTGTTTTTTTTTCACCCTTCAATGTTACATTTAAATATTATATGAGCATTAACTTTCCAATTTGACATTAACAATTTTTGGTTATAGAAAAATACAAATTATAATGCTGAAAAAATTTATGTATACATGTTTAAACCGTCAATTTGATCCAAAAGTTTACGTTTCCCAGCAAAAGTGCAATTCGGTATATCTCAAAAACCTGATGTGATAGACAAAAAACAAAGTCATATTTGGATTCTGCACCCCAAATTTACTTAAAATCCGTTTAAAAACCTTGTGCCAGAAAAATTGTGTTGACCGGTGTAATAGTTGACTATTCCCAAGAATTCCCAAAGCTTCTTTGCAGTTGTGGGTTTCTGAAATTCTTGCATGGCTGCCACATTTTGCGGGAGTGGTTGTATGCCATCAGGCGAGACTCTGTGGCCAAGGAAGTCGAGGGAAGAGGCACTGAAGATGCACTTGGCAGGATGAATCTTGATGTTGTGCTCCTGGAGGTGGTAAAGTACTGTAGGAGGTGCAGATGGTAATGGTGTTCGGCGCAGGTACGGAAAGTAACCAGGATGTCATCTACAGTATATAGATAGTAACGAAATCCATGTCACATAAGATCTGGTCCATACGTCTGGAAGTTTTGAGCGGCGTTTCGTAGATCAAAAGACAAATACTGTAGATGTACCCGAAGAGACCAAAAGGAGTAGTGATGGCTGACTTCTGGTTGTGTGAAGGGGTCACAGGTTGATTTTTTAGTAAATTGTCATGTCATGCAGCATGTGGAATTGGATATCTGTCTGGCTTGATGATCCTATTCAGGGCCCTGTAATTGCTGCATGCCCTCTATTCGTAGGGGAAGCCCAAGGAATCTTTGAGGGACAAATGAATCCCGCCTACAGTAAACTGTTGAACTGAGCCTTGGCTGCAGTGAGGTGCTCAGGGGGAAGGCACCTAGGAGAAGCAAACACTGGCGGTCCCAATGTATTGATGCAGTGGAAGATTTCTGCAGATGGTCCTACTGGAGAGAAGGGCTCAGGGAATTCTTGGATGATGGGGGAGAACTTGTTGGATGATGAGAGGCTTGTGATGATGGGTCCTGCATCTTTAGTAGGCATGCCAGGAATCCTTTTTGCAGAGGGCTCGTTTGCGAGGCAAATGTTGGTGGGGTCAAGGATGGGTTTGTGAAATCTGAGGAAGTCAAAGCTGAGTATGGATTGGAACATGTCGGCCTCCACAAATGGCCACAATAGGGTAAGGAGTAGTCCCAGGTCCATGGTGAAGCTATGCACACTGTAGGTGGTGATAGGGGTACCTTTTTGCAGTGAGGGCTGCCGAGTGGTGTATTCAGATGAGGGAGGCATAATGCTGCCAGACGCTCATGTGTCGATCAAAAAACTGCAACCGGAGGTGTAACTGGTGATGTGGAGTGGCGTGCCTGTGGTAGTGGGGGTGGTCGTAGTCACCAATCCCAGCAATTGGCGTTTCTCAAGAAGGCACAAGGGGTAACACAGCACCAGGCATGTGCAACAAACTATGTGTGGTGCCAACAGATAGCATTACCATTGCGGTAGTTGGTATCTGGGGGTTGGTTGCTGATGGATAAGCAGGAAATTGCAGGCTTCGCTGGGGGTTGCTTGGTCGGCATCAGCTCTATTGCCTCCATCCTGCACAAGAGGGGTTGTAACAGGTCCTTGGTGTGCTCTTGATTCTTACTCTGGATGGCATTAACGTGAAGGGTGATATCAGTGGTTGTGCTAACGTGATTGAGTAGGCCCAGGGAAGGTGGTGGGACAGCCTATGGCAACGTAGTCATGGAGTTAGTGTCAGTAGTGTGGCCCAGGGTGATGTATTTGTTGTACATTCGGTCTGCTGTTGCTGTGTTGGTTGTTGAAGGGGTTGAAGATTCTGTGGAGGAAAGGGCAAGTCATACTGCAGCAGGGAGTTTTGACGGTGAAGTTGGCAGAGGATAGCTTCGGAAAGTTTGTTGGTGAATCAGAAGTTCAGGTGCTTGATATTCTCCCAGATGCAGCCCGGATTCGAGTTGCCCAAGTTTAGCACGGACAATTCTTGTAGGAGGGAAGTGTCTGGCCGTCAATACCAATTTTGGAGGGCTGTCCACTGGGTGGTGAATTTGTCTTGGGCAGGAGGATTGGATATGACCTCCAACACCTGTGTAGCCACATCTGTAGGGAGTGCACAGATCAATGCAGTGTATTTCTGTAGGTCTGTGGCTGTTGATCCAATGAGCGACCTCTCAACGTGGGATAGCCAATCTTCCACATTGTGGTTGAATGTGGGAATAGATATTCTCTGTTCGCCCATCTCACTAGTTAGTCACTCCAGGGTCACCAATGTGGTGTGTTTGTTAATTCTCTTTAGAAACATACACTGCAGTTTGGTAATACCTGTACTCAAGTACTAGGAGATGGGGAATGATAAACTATCGTACAAAAATAAAGTTTATACTATAGAATACAATAATCAACGGAGTCCTGAAAGCTGCAGTTAAGTCTGGAATCACCTGGTGGAGAGCTGTGTCTGGTGCTGGGAAAGTTGTTGCTTCTGTAGCTGGAGAGGAAGAATGTAAAGTTGTTGTTAAGACGAACAGAAGAGAGCCTTGGCTCTGAAGATGCAAAGAAGGTGCTTCCCCGTCTGGAGTACTGTCCTCCCGCCTTGATCCCGAGATATGCTACAGACTGCCAGTTGATTGAAAATGTCTAAAGGAGAACCACCAAACTGGTGTCTGCTTTACGGCACCTCAGGCCATTGAGCGTAATATGAATCGTCTGATTTTACGTTAATTAACATATACGATCGTGGTCAGACATCGCCTCTGATTAGCTTGTTATCTACTTGGGAAATCAGTTATATCTCTGTTATGCACTATTAGCAAGTACTGAGCATGCACTGGCTCCTGAATGTATCCGAACCTACTCCAGTGTTGGTCAAGTCGGTTCTTGAAACAGCTCACACTCGGTGGCATCACAACACTCTCTGGCACGTTGTTTCAAGAGTTCACAATCTCACTCCAAAAAAGTTTGCCCTCACAGATTTCTGTACTTGCGGCTTCTTCAACCTTAAGCTGTGACCGCTTGTGGGACGAGCGTCTGTCAGCTCCAGGAATGGCACTCGACTGAGTAGTGCCCTTTGAGATGTTTATACACCTCAATTAAATCCCCCTTGCCCATCTGTAGTATAAAATAGGCAATTTCAGGCGCTCTAATCTCTCAGGGTAGCTCAGGTGCCGTAGTGCAGGGACTCCTTTAGACATTTTCAATCAACTGACAGTCCCTAGCATATCTCGGGGACCAGACGGGGTGAAAGTACTCCAGTCTTGAAAATCGTTACGAGGGACGGACCGTCTAGATATATGAACGGCCTTCTTATAAGACCTAATGATTTAGTTTCCTGATTCACCTTCTCAATGGCCCGAGAACTTGAACTCGTTGTCAACATACACACCTAGGTCCTTTTCACATTCAGTCTCAATTAATGCAGTTTCTTTGTCCCGTTGGGATTTATGATATGCTTCCTTACCATTGGTACATCCCAGGTGCAGTCTCTTACACTTCGTGACATTGAATCTTAGCAGCCTTTTCTTCTACCATTCTTGAAGCTCACAGAGATCCTTCTGCAGCTCTTCACAGTCTGCTTGGTTCTTAATTTCCAGAAATATCTTTGCGTCATCCGCAAACATTTGTATGGAGGAATGTACAGCGTCAGGTATGTCATTTATGAAGCAAACAAACAATAGCGGGCTCAATGCACTGCCCTGTGGTAACCCACTTGTAACGGGTACACGTGATGATTTCGTGCCATTAATCACCACACACTGCTTGAGGTCATGGAGAAAGTCTATGATCCACACTACGATATTTCCCCGAATACCGTACCCTTCCAGTTTAATTTTCAGCCTTTCATGACGTACACTGTCGAAAACCTTGGCAAAATCTAGGTATATATTGTCAATATTACCACCCTCTTCCAGAATTTAGGTCCAAATATCCAGTACCTTGGGTAATTGTGTTAAGCAGGAGGACCCCGGCAGAAAACCGTGTTGGCAAAGCTATACAAGGTTGTTTGGTAGTAAATGTTCCATCATGGCTTATCTTATAATTCTCTGAAATACTTTACATACTTTGCTGGTTAGGCTCACCGATCTACAGTTATTCATGGAGTGACGATCGCCCTTCTTGAAGATAGGATTCACATAAGCCATTTTCCAATCACTGAGGACCTTTTGCTCATCCAGGCATTTACAGAACAGGATTTTCAGGGGCTCAGCAAGCTCATTCCACAACTCTCTTAGTACTCTGGAATGCACCATGCCAGGACCGATACTCTTATGAACCTTTAGTTTTGACAGTTTATTTCTTATAATCTCTTCTGTGAACACAATGTGGGTCAGTGCTGTGTCGAGCCGTCTGTCCTTAAATGCTGGAAAATTAATCACATCCTCTCTTGTGAACACCGAGGAAAAGAAACTGTTCAATGCCTCTGCTTTGTCCTGGTCAGAATCTGCCTAACTACCGTCTTCAAGCTTCAGGTCTGATACTACTACCCGTATTTTTAATTTTGACTGTGCATAGCAGTAAAATGCCTTTGGGTTTGACTTGACCTCGCTTGCAACCAGCCTTTGAAACTCCTTTTCAACCTTTCTACACTCTGACTTTGCTTGGTTCCTGGCTCTTGCGTACATCCTCCAGTCCTGCTCATTGTTTGACCTAAACCACGCTTTGAATTTCTTGGTTTTCTTCTTAACTTTGATGACCGCCGCATGGTTTATGTGTAGGGGTCTCCTTGTATTCCTAGAGGCACTGGGTTTGGACTTGGGTATATAATTCTCGATCAAATGGTTCACTTTACTAGCTATTATATTCAGCGTAGTGTCTGCGTTCTTATGCCTTAGTGAGCCAGGCCAGTGGATACCCTTCATCTCCTCCCTCATCCCGTTGTAATTTCCCTTGTAATATTTGCACCTTGGCCTGGTTTTGTCGTGAACTAAGTAACAGTTAAATGTGAATGACAACATTACATGGTGGCTGGTTCCAACTGGGGCTATATGTTCCAGTTTGGCCACCAACAAAAAATTAATTAATTGAGAATGAATGTGAAAAGGACCTAGGTGTGTACGTTGACAATGAGGTGAAGTTCTCGGGCCAGTGTGAGAAGGTAAATCAGGCAACTAGATTATTAGGTCTTATAAGAAGGTCGTTCAGATATCTAGACGATCCCTCCCTCGAAACAATCTTCAACAGTGAAGTGCTTTCCTGTCTGGAGTACTGTCACCCCGTCTGGCCCCCGAGATATGCTAGGGACTGTCAGTTGATTGAAAATGTCCAAAGGAAGGCCACCAGACTGGTGCCTGCACTACGGCGCTTCAGCTACCCTCAGAGATTAGAGCTCCTGAATTTGCCGAGCTTATAGTACAGACGGGCAAGGGGAGACCAAATTGAGGTGTGTAAGTATCTTAAAGGGCACTACTTAGTTGAGTGCCCTTGTGGGGTATGAGATATTGGTTCACACTCAGGATGGGATGGAGAAAGGAAACTCACAATGTGCTCACTGTAAACATATTGTATTGGATGTACAGTGCAGCTTGTTGCTGGGTAGGTAGCATGGTAATAAGCGTTGAGTAGGGAGAGCTGGGTGGTGAGGGCACGCAGCTTGAGGGACGCCTAGGTCGTCGGCAGGAGCGGGAGCCGCCAGGCTGGCGCGGAGGAGGAGGTGTTGCTTGCTGGTGGCACTGGGTAGAAAAGAGGGTGGTCACAGCGGTGTCAGGCCTTATAAGGCGGGGGTAGGCGTGGGTTGATAGTTGACCCCCGCTCCGTAGGCGGCGCTGGAGGCGTAGGCTGGGGCATTCGAGAAGGTTCGGTGCTTGTAGGATGAGTGTGTGTGTGATGACCTCCACGACTCACGAAGGCTATTGTAAATCGTAGAACATATGATAAGATTTATTTAATCTGAGCTGGCCGTATCAGCTTGACGTGATAACATTATCTGTTGATTATCTGAGACATTTAAGATTTTGTTTGTTCATTTTTCGTCGTGCTTTATCTCTAACTCTGACTGAAAGCCCGATTCACACAAAACCGTTTTGACCATTGACGGTCGTCTCTGATGTTATATTGTAGCGTAGTGTTGTGGGGTAATGGTTGTTTGGGTTCACACTCAGGATGGGATGGAGAAAGGAAACTCACAATGTGCTCTCTGTATACATGTTTTATTGGATGTACAATGCAGCTTGGTGCTGGGAAGTGGCAGCGTGGTTACAAGCGTGATGTAGAGAGAGCTGGTTGGTGAGGATGCTCAGAGAAGGACAGCTTGTGGGTCGCCATGCTCACCGGCGGGAGCGAGGGCCGCCAGGCAGCGGCGAAGGAGGAGGAGGTGTTGCTTGCTGGTTGGTGTAGGTAGAAGAAGAGAGCGGTCACCACGAGGTCAGGTCTTTTATAGCGGGGGTAGGCGTGGCTTAGTAGTTGACCTCCGTGATGTATGGTGGCGCTGGTTGACCCAGACCACGAGGCATACACTGGGGAATTCGTGGGGTCGGCTACTCAGCGACAAACAGCGTTTGTAGGGGAGAAATCCACTACAATACTCCCCCATTCCCTCCAGGCGGTGTAGGAGACTTGTTGTCTGCAGCGTTGCATGGCACATGTGAGGCAGAACGGGCGGTGCATGCCACATGTGAGCCATAACGGCGATGGCGTGGATGAGCCGGCCGCTAGAGGAGACAACTGTCTAGATACACGATATCTGTGGGAGTAGAGAGGGAGAAAAAGGGTGTGTGGAGGCGATTAATGTTGTGCTTCCCTCACGGCAGGTACAGAGTCGCCAGATGCGTCTGCTGGGGTGTGTGGGCCTGGGTCAGGAGCAGGGGCTGCGTCAGCAGAAGCGGATGAGGGCTCGTGACAGCAGCTGGGTCCACGACAGCAGCAGGGTGCAGGACAGCAGCAGGGAGTACCTGAGGGAGAAAAGAGGGGTGTGTGGGTCCGCACTCAGGCGCATGGGCTGCGTCGGGAGCAGGGGCTGCATCAGGAGGAGCGGCAGGGGGTACTGCTGGGCCGGGGGCGGCGTCTGAGGCAGGACGGGTGTGCTGGGGTCGGTAGGACATGGTGCTTGGGGCAGGAAGAGGAGCTGGTGTCTGCTTAGAGAAGTAGTGCTGCTCTAGGGTGTCTAACCTGCGGTGCAGAAACAGTAGCTGTAGAGCCGATGAGAGCTGCTTCTGGGTGAATAAGCCAGTCTTCCATGTTGCTTGAAGACTGTGAGAGTGATCGGTTTCTCCTCCATCCTGTGTGAGTGCGAATCTCCGGGGGTCACCATTTGTGGGGTATGGGATTGTTTGATTCCACTCAGGATGGGATGGAGAAAGGAAACTCACAATGTGCTCTCTGTATACATGTTGTATTGGATGTACAATGCAGCTTGGTGCTGGGAAGTGGCAGCGTGGTTACAAGCGTGATGTAGAGAGAGCTGGTTGGTGAGGGTGCTCAGAGGAGGACAGCTTGTGGGTCGCCATGCTCGCCGGTGGGAGCGAGGACCGCCAGGCAGGCGGAGGAGGAGGAGGTGTTGCTGGCTGGTTGGTGTAGGTAGAAAAAGAGAGCTGGTTGGTGAGGATGCTCAGAGGAGGACAGCTTGTGGGTCGCCATGCTCTCCGGCGGGAGCGAGGGCCGCCAGGCAGCGGCGGAGGAGGAGGTGTAGCTTGCTCCGGCTGTAGCTAGAAGAAGAGAGGTCACCACGAGGTCAGGTCTTAAATAGCGGGGGTAGGCGTAGCTTAGTAGTTGACCTCCGTGATGTATGGCGGCGCTGGTTGACCCAGACCACGAGGCATACACTAGGGAATTCGCGGGGTCGGCTACTCAGCGACAAACAGCGTTTGTAGGGGAGAAATCCACTACAATGTCTTCAGGTCCAGATAGCCCTGGTGGAGACAGCGCAGACACAGGAGTGGGCGCGGCTTGCGGTGGGTGGAGGCTAGGTTGTGGCACCGAGTGTCGTGAAGATGGGGCAGGACTTCGCTAGGGGGCAGCAGGACACATCAGGGCAGGCCTTGGGTATATATTTATCGATCAAATTTCACTTTATTGGTTATGATCAAGGTCAATATAGGTGACCTTTGTTATGATATTCAGCATTAGTGGCTGCGTTCTTATATCTTAGTGAGTCAGGCCATTGAATACCTCTCATCTTCTCTCTCATCCCACCGTAATTGTCCTTGTAATATTTGAACCTTGGTCTGCTTTTGTCATGAACCAAGCAACAGTTAAACCTGAAGGATAACGTTACGTGGTGACTGGCGCCAGCCAGCGGTTTGGATGTTTGCTCCCTTCTGCAGTGAATCGGATATTTAACATGTTGGAATAGAAAATTATCTCTCAATGTTTCTATAAAAAGAGTAGCAGGATTATTAAGGTCACTTGGCATAATTTTATTTCTCCGGTAGAAGTCGCCATAGTTGAAGTCCCACATGACTAGGAGGTGGCGAGGATTGAGCGCCATTGCGTTGTAATTTAAGGCTCTAAAGTTTGAGGATCTGTAGATACATCCAACAATGAGGAAGTCTGTCGCCTGGCTTTAGTTTGATTCTACACAACTTCGATTCTTCAAAACACCCCTCCCCACTGTACCCTCACCTGGCTGACTGGCGGTGCCGTCACAAACTCACAACACTGGTAGAGTCAGACTGTTCCAAGATTTCACAACTTTCACTTCAAAAAAGTTTGCCCTGACAATTTTCTGAATCTGTGGCTTCTATTCAGCCTAAAGCTGTGACTCCGATAGTTGGGAGGGCATCTGCCAGCTGCAGGTAAAAGCTGAACGCTCGACTGAGTAATGAATGACCTCGAGAGTGTTTATATTCTTCTAATTAGTAAATCCCTATTATAGTAGGATAATTTGATAGTCAACATAACCAGTACTCCTAAGACTTATGGAAGACATAACATGGTCATTGAATGTTTCAAGAATATTAGTAAGTGTGTCGGACGTATCATTATCTGTAAGATAGGAATTTCTACGGATGTAGAAGTTTTATTAGAGAGCACCATGCTAGATAATATATCTTCACTATATTTTTCCCCAGTAACAGTGTCTCACTTAAGACAAGATGCCAAGAGCATTTGAAAATAATGTATTATAATGTGAATGTGTAAGATTTTGTGGTACGAGAGTGGAGTTGACGCGGGGCGAGAGTCTTGTGTCGGCGGCCGTGACGTGGCCCCGTCAACACGCATGCGCACTCAGTCCGTACGTGGCACTTAGACCACGTCTGACTGTCAACTTTTACTAAGTACTCTTAGCTGGTATTATACTATTCTAAAACGTGGTAAGTTAAATTTGGTTTGTTATCGTGACTTTGAATGCCCGCTAATGTCCGGAGGGTGTGTAGAAGTATGGGTATAAAAATACTTTCACTAGATTAGAGTGTTTACATCTGCCGTCTGCAACTGAGTGACACTTGGAACATTATTCCCACCCACCTCCTGCCGGAACCTTACCTCTTCAGTTCCAAAAGTTATAATATAGTACTCAGTGTGGCAGTTGAAGATTATAATAATATCCCATGTGTCTGCTAACGTCCCAGTGTGGGTGTCCATTTAATGGTGATATTTATGCTTGACAGGTTGATTGAGGTCATTGTGTCATCTGTTTGGATGCTGACATTGTCAGTAGAAACTATAAATGTGAGTGTGTTTGTAATTTTAATTTATTATTTTCCTAAATTTATATAGTCCTGCTTAAATCAGAAAAATTGACTACTTGCATTAACAAGTACATCATTTAATGTAGCTGTAGCTAATGTTTTGACTTTTTTATTTATCATTTCACCACTTATCAAGTGTACTAGCTGTTCGGGCGGTTGGTCTGTCCAGTGTTAGTACAGGAGGAATCCTGTGTCTGGGAACCTGTGATGTTTGGTAGTGAGGGTCACACTGGATAACACCCTTCTTGTGTGTTCAGGATTCAAACCCTTAATTGACATATTGGGGAGAGGTATGTTCGTTACCACTGTACCACCTACACCCCATTCTTCGAAAAAATTGCAAACCAAGTTAAAGAATTAGAATTATCATATTGTTTTTCTGTAGTCTCTTCTATCCCAATGACACGTTGACACGACATGTTGATGGCACACAAACATTTGCAGTGACCTTTCCATTAATTCAAATGCCTCCAGCAACTGATATATTAGAGGGTACATGATTTGGTAAAATCATCTCTTCGGTCATCCATCTACTGTATTTGGAACCTAACCTAACTGGTAAACATCGGTCACAGCATTGATTCTGCAATACAACGTAACCTATCCTAATCTACTAAAATTTGTTGGATGACCGAAACAATAATACCCATGATTTAACAGCGGTACCCAGCATAGCCTGGCTTTATTTTTCATGAAGTAGATAAACTTACCAAATTTCAGTGGGGCCAACCCCTTTGATTATACCTTCAGTTGCATAGCCATACCATATTTCACCTCACATGTTCAAATAATGATGGATTCTTAAGTTATGAAATGGACATCTGTTGGATTTTTACGAGACTGAGTAAGGGGATAGGCAAGCTCTTACAGTTGAGTTTGGCAGGCTTACTGTAATGTTTAAGTGGATTGTCACATCATTATCTTTAATTCCTAACCTTTCATGACAAAGAATACTCCATTTGAAAGGTACAGGCTGCTGTTGTACAGAAGGTACAGGCTGCTGTTGTACAGAAGGTACAGGCCATTAATAATAATAATAATTAACGGTTTATCGAAAGAGCATGGCAGCCGGAAGGCTGAAAATATACAATTACATAATTGGGGAATGGGTCTCTTGATTTACAAATGATATACAAGTAACATAAGTGATACAAATATGATATATAATAATTAGGTGTTGATAATTTTTACAATGGTTGGGACTGGACTGTTCTTATAGCAATCAGTTCGTGCTCGTATGGGCTGGATGCGGTTGGGCAGGTGTGTCGGTGCAGGCTGCTGTGAGACAGCAGGAGCAGGCTGCTTTTGGGCAGGAGATGCAGGCCTTGGTGGTGTGGGTGAGGCATGTGTCGAGGTTGGAGGGGACGGGTTCCACTTGCATTCTGGGTCATCAAAACATTCTTAATGTCCTCACTAGCTGAATATTCATTACACGGGAACAAACAGATTTTTTCTCTGCATATATTGGGTAAAGTTGGGCAAGACCATTTGGGATGGGGTCCGAGGAATATTCTGAGGGGGGGGGGATCATGTGGTGTGCTGAGGCCTACATGTCTTATTTGGACACTTGAGTTGTGGGGAATGTTTTTGGAGTATTTAAAACATACAGTACAGTACTGTGCATGATTTGTCCCATGGGATGCCTATACAGTAGTGGTTCTATTGAAAATAATACTAGTACATGTACTGTACAGTTATTTCTACAATACTGTCTGGGTCAATATTCAGAAAGTGTCACCAGGGACCTGAATATTATAAACGGGTTTCTTATGTAACTCATCGTGTTAAATACAAACATAACATTCATTGCCATCGGAAATGAGGTATAGTGAAAATATTTGAGAAAAAAAGTGGTTGGTCAAATAATGTAATAACCTAAAAAAAAACCTAACCTAACCTACTTAACTCAATCCAACCTCTGGTGCCTTAAGTAAGAGATACAGGAGGGTAAAGTGGTGTGGCTTGAATGGAGAAGTGTCCGTTTCTTATCACAGTACAGTACTATGCATGGTGATCTACACGGTATTGACACTGAATTACGTCAATGACACTTTACAGATGAAACAAAAACCGCATGAGCCCTAAAAATGACAACGGCTGCTGGTTCATTATCCAAAATGCGCTGAATAATGCGGCAGCTAGCCAATGTACATCCATCTCACACAGGTTCCATCTTCCAACTGGCCATGCACGAGTATTACGTCACATCAGCACTCACGCTGATTGGCCTTCATGATTATGACGTCACATCAACACATGCTGTCTGGCCAAATATTATACTTTACTTTTTTACTTTTACTGGAAAACTATACATTTCCTATGGAAACGTTATAGAATAAATTATTTTTATTTATTTTTTCCCCTCTCCATATATGACTCGATACTCAGGTCCATGGTGACACTTTCTGAATATTGACCACTGTCTGTTAATATAATTTAATTTAATAAAAAAAATTGTGCTGGAGAATATGTACATAACTGTATTAATATTGTTCAAATGCAAATGTACAGGATAGGAATAATGATGAGCAAATACTGTACATGGGGTAGTACCAAAATGTTGTCGAATTACGTATTTTCGAGCCCCAGTATTAGTGATTGCGCTGTGTACTGACAAAATTTTTGTTTATACACGGGTTTAGCATTCATGGATTTGCAAATACGCGGATTGCCCCACCGGAGGAATATTCTGTACATTGAAGTAATTGAAGTACATTCAAATCGCGCGCGGCACTGAACACTGCACACCGCCCGCTCCTGCTACCTCACACACGCATAGCGCGTCGTCACCCCACCCCGCACTCCCTCACTCAGTCAGCCTCGCTGTAACCACGCTTGTGTTGACATCAGCATTGTAGTTGCAAAAATATTACATTTCCGTGAATGTATTATATCAAGCACAGTATGAATAGAATATCACTAATATAACAGTATTTTAACCGAAAACTATTAAAAAAAACGAGTAACATATCTTGAACATCGGAAGGTTAGGTAAAGTCTTTTGTTTTCATGTAGTTTATCCTAATTTACATTGAAATGCATTACGTTTCAGCAAAACTACTATTTATTTCTGAGAATATGGAAATGTAATATTTTTGCTGAAATGACGTACGTATTACAGTGGAAAGTGACGAAAGCAATGACTTTCGCTTTGTTTCGTTCAAAAGATGTTATCGTAATCGCTTTTCGAATGGTTTTCAGTTAAAAAACTGTTGTATTACAATAATATTCTATCCTAATTCACTTGTGATGCAACAGTTTTTTTAACTGAAAACCATTCGAAAAGCGATTACGGTAACATCTTTTGAACGAAAGAAAGCGAAAGTCATTGTTTTAGTCATGATTTTATCACACTTTCCACTGTAATACGTACATCATTTCAGCAAAAATATGTCATTGTAATATAACCGTATTTTAACCGAAAACTATTAAAAAAACTAGTAACAACTCTTGAACATCGGAAGGTTAGGTAAAGTCTTTTGTTTTCGTCACGTATTTTATCCTCTTTTACATTGAAATACATCACGTTTCAGCAAAACTACTATTTATTTCTGAGAATATATTCATTCAGGCGCAGTTTAGGTAAAATTTACATGTGATGTAACAGTTTTTTAACTGAAGATTCGAAAAACACGTACCCTCTAGCCCTGTTCAAGGAGAAGACTGGTAGGAGCTGTTTGGTGCTGAAGACGATGACAAGGAAAATGATTTTGATGGATTTTAATGAAAATATTCAGAAATATGGTATCGTAGTATTTATTCAAGTGAATTAGGATAGAATATTATTGTAATACAACAGTTTTTTAACTGAAAACCATTCAAAAAGCGATTACGGTAAAAATCTTTTGAACAACGAAAGAAAGCGAAAGTCATTGTTTTCGTCATGATTTTATCCCGCTTTCCACTGTAATACGTACGTCATTTCAGCCAAAATATTACATTTCCATATTTATTTCTGAGAATATATTCATTCAGTCACAGTTAAGGTAAAATATACTTGTGATGTAATATTTTAATGAAAATACGGTATCATAGTTTTCTTTTGTTTCAAATTTAATTAACAAAGATTGATGTTTCAAATGTAATGAAAAAAAATTTATGTACAGTATTTATAAATAAACTTTAAAAAATGAATACTTTATATGTTTTACATCGTCTTGTGCATACCATACCATGCATTTGGCTACTTTGGGCTTGCTATGATGACGCAAGAGATCTGCCCTGGCAACTGTACCGACACTCACAGCTGGTGGTGCGTTGGTGCGTCGTTTCCATTGTTTACTGGTAGTTACTGGTAAATATTTTTCAACCTAGCAAAACTATTACCCGTTTAGAGGTCGACCCCCAATTTTTTGCCAAATAATTTGGTCTTAAAAACTCGAACTACACACAGGTATATACGGTAAATAAGGACATGGGGGCCAGGGGTGTTTTCGGGGGGGACAGCAATAGTACACGGATTTTTAACATTCACGGGTATCTCTGTTACCTAACCCCAGCGTATGTTAAGGGCCGACTGTAATTCACTTTAAAATGGCTGGCAAGCTTAAAAGTGAGAGTTTTGTGGTGCTGAGAAGAAAAAGAGACACCCATTTTTTATTTTCTATGTACAGTACTGTATAATTTAAGCATTTTCGACTTACGACCAATTCGACTTACGACCAATTCGACTTACGACCTGGATTTGGGTCCCTAACCCTGTCGTAAGTCGAGGAACAGGATGTAGTGGATAAAGGCAAATTTTTTTTCACCCTTTGGCTGAAGGAGGTTAATCTAAGCAGAATAAAATCTTCCTGTGGTAGCCAGAATAAAATGGCAAGTGCAGGAAATGCAGCGAAAGGGTTGTTTCTTTGAGAATCTAAATAGGTGTCCATAATTTTGGTTGTACCTGTGATATAAAATAGTTTGGGTCTGGTTGTACTGTATTTTGTGTTCTCTACCATTAATAACTTGTGCCCAAAGCTCGGTTAAAGATCATTGTTTACAGGATGATGCTTCATTTGAACACCACTGCATTATTTTCATTAGTGTTTACACCATTTTCTCCACAGGACTTTAGTCCATGTATTGAAACAAATGTTCCTAACTATCCCATCAAAATAAGTTGAGTATAATTACTTAACCCTTAAAGAATACATAAAACCAAATATTTTTCATTATTCATTGTTGAATTTTATACTGAACCTCATGATTGTTATGATTACTTGTATCCTGTTAAGGCATGGGTGGTTGTTTGCCAGTTACTGTGCCCTTCTGTAATGTTGATTATCTTGTTAACCTGAATTGTCACGGTGAATTTCAATGTGTGCCTTGTATGATTGATAACTGAATAGAGTTGCTAAGGACCCACTTACTGGTTAGTTTACTTTGGTCAGTAGTATTTATTATTGAAAACATGAATCAGTGATATAATTTGTATAAGTGACCTTTGATGTTTTCTTCTATCCTCATCTTATGACCTTTGACCGTAAGCCTTTAACCTGTACTCATTTGTTCATTTTTGCAGGCTTGGTAATAGAGCCATGCTTCAGGGACAGGCCCCAAGCATGGTGAGTCCAAGACCACCAGGTGGCATGCCTCCCCATGGTCCACCTGGTCCTTCTGCTGGTGAGTACATTACTGTACTGAACTTGTTTTTATTGCCATTTAATATTGTGATTAAAGTAAATACAGCACAGTAGCTGAACGTTGGTGCCTTAGGTCTACACATTTAACTTGGTCTCTATTCTTCCCATCACCATGTACACACATCTCCGGCTGTTGCTTATCACAATACCCTTAAGCTTGACAACTCCAGGAAGATACCATATACAGTATAACCTTGTAGTGCATCAAAATACCTTGTAGCTATCACTAGTATGCTGGGGCTTTCCACACAGGTCTTCTCTGATTGTCAGTTTATTGTAATACAGTATGTCAGTCATACCCCTACTTAAAAAACTAACATTATAGACCTAATTATCTTGACTCAGTGTAGTTATACAGTGATATATCCATTAGTTGAAACATTGGTGCAGAGCATTTCCAGGAATGAGAGATTTCCGGGTAATGAGACGACTCTCTGTAAGCGTGAAAAAAAATCCCATATCTCTGGAATTTTCCGGGTAATGGAAAAATGTTCTTGGACGTTCCAAAAATTGCCCATTACTTCATCTCTCGAACCCAGAAAAATATTCCTTATCCCTGGAATTTTCAGGGTATTGGGGAAAATTTTCTTGGAATTTTCCGGAAAATGTGCCCCTTGGAAAATTGTTTCCAAAGCCGCAATTTTCCAGAAAATTCTGGCATTGGGAAAAATTTTCTGAGAAGAGTTAAATTCCGGCTATTGGAGAGATCTGGGTTTGAGGGATTCCAGCTAACGGAGATATTACTGTGCTGTACTTAAAATCATTTGAATAAAGATTTTTCTCTTCCTTGTCAGCTCACTTTAGGTTTTACAGGTTCCACTTGAGCATCATTATTATCGTCAATTTTACTGTCATCTGCTATAAAGTCCTTAAGCTCCTCATTTGTTGGGTCTTGAAAATGCAAGTCCAACAGTTCATTTACCTTCTCTATCTGCAGGTCATCAAAACCCTCACTTCCAATTTCCTTTGCTAGTTTCACTTTTCAATACAGTGGTCCCTCGGTTAACGAACACAATTCGTTCCAGAGGGTCGTTCGTTAACCAAAAATTTCGTTAACCGAATCCAGTGTTTCAATGGGATATTGGGTAATTGGTTCCACCTCACAGAAAAGTACATAAAAAGTAAAAAAAAAATGCAGTAAAGTACACATACTTTGAGGTGTGTATGTAGAAGTTTGATGATGGGAATTAGAAGTGGGGGTGGAGGGGAAAGGAGAAGAGAAGGAAGTGAGGATGGAGGACAAAGCTCCTTTCGGGGGACCCAGGCTTGATGCCGTCATTTCACCAATAAAATTTTTAATTCACTAGGTGTAATTCAAGATTATTTTATTTAAATCAATACTGCACTGCACTATATATTATCAATATGTTAGCTAAATTTCAGAATGACCAATAATTTCAATGTAAAAATGCAAAAATATTCAAGACACCAACAAAATAGGTGTTCACTCCACTGTCAACAAAGCCCAACTGACGCCTGGTGGCTGAGTCAAGCGTCTGATGGGCGCACAAAAAACTAGTTCCCTGTACTGCTTATATTATCATTATGTTAAATAAATGTTAAAATGACTATTAGTTTTAATATAAAAAATGCAAAAATATTAAAGAGCACAACTTTCTTGATATTTACTCCACTGGAAACGAATGTAAACATAGAACAGATTACTGAATTGGCAGACAAGCCCATCAGCTGATGCTCACAACAAAACGTGATGTTCGTAATGATTTTGTTAATCAAAGTTTTGTTTGTTAACCGAATTGAAGATCCTTATGGGAGGTAATTCGTTAACCAAAATTTTGTTAATTGAACCATTCGTTAACCGAGGGACCACTGTATTTTCTTGATTTAACGAACTAATTCGAGTTACTTTTGTTAAATTGAAATTTCCGCTAAATTGAACTTTCCTTTAGTTTTGCTTGATTTAGAAAACTGGTTCGCTAAATCGAGTGTGATTTCGTTAAACTTCATGCCAAATGCACCACTTGGTGCATGGGGTTTGTTTACATCAGCTCAGTCTGTGTCCTGCCGCCACCCCGTGTTGTTCACTGTTACCTCTTGGTCAACATCTCAGTCAACTAACTACAGTACTTAGACATCATGCCGAAAGTCTCTCAGAACTCTCAGAAAGGAAGAGGTGTGGGGGAGAAAGCCAAAAGAGTGCGGCTATCAATTGGTAATAAGTTGGAAGTACTACTGTAATAGAAAAATTTAAAACAAACACCGAACTCCCCCAAGTTTAAGGTAACCTATGAATAATGTTTCTATGTGCATATCATGCCTGAGGTGTCTCCGTAGGTGTGAGTGTAATGACGGAATTAGTCTTGATTTAGCAAATTAGTTCATTAAATCCTTCCGCTAAATCGAGAGTTCGTTATATCGGATTCCGTTAAATCGAGAGTACAGTAAAGCCTCCGATAACAACGGTTCGACCAACAATTTTTCATATTTAAGACCCTAGTTAATTTAGGACCCAATTCAATTTACGTCCTTATTTCTTTCGTATTTACGACCAAAATTTAATCAAAATAAAATAAAATTATATTTTCATATAAATAATAACTAAATCCCAATATTTATTATAAAAAAAATGTACTGTAAAAAAATGAAGAGCGCCTTGCGCAAAGAAACTACCTGGCTAATGAGTGATAATTCGTATCGCCAGTAATCAACAGTCGGAACTTGGCGGTCCATTTGTTTTCACGCATCTGAACAGGAAGAGGAGAAAAACTTTCTCAGGTTTCTTACAGCATTTTTGCTTCCCCTATTCAATATGAGCAAGTGATGGTAGTGTTGTTTCAAAGGCTAATAGAAAGTGTATAAGCTTAGCCGAGAAACTAGATGTGTTAAAACGTTTGAAAAAGGTGAGAGGTCTGTGGATATTATATGGAGCAAGCAATGAACATATTTTCTGAAGTGGATCCATTAACAACAAAACATTAAATTTAGATAAATGCAAATGACCTCTACATAAAGATGTATAATGAGAAAAGAAAGCGGCTGTGCAAGGTTCTTCAGACAGCTTTATTATTTGAAGGCCTAAACCATCAGCTTCAGCTGCACCATCAAATTCAGCATCATATGCAGCTTCAACTTCAGGTTCAGTAACAGTTTCAGTAACAGCTTTTTGGAAAGCTACAGCTTCAGCCAGAGTTGAACCTGATGACTTTGTCATCTGAGTAAAAACTCGCACAATATTCATTGGCTGTCCTTATGTTTTAGACTTTACCACCATTGGTGAGTAGAATTTTTGTTTTACATTCGTAAATATTATTTAAAACATAGTGAACCCTCACTTTACGCGGTCAATTGAACCCACGGCGGCCCGCGTAAAGTGAGAAACACATAAAGTGAACAACATAACATATGGGATTAATTGAAATAGAGACCGGGCCGACCCCCAAACTCCACTTTTTCAGACACAATACCTACGTTGTAGTAAAAATAACTTCTTAATTTTATGATGGTATGCACACACAATTAATAATTAAGAGAAATATAAATAATATAAGGTTTTTTAACACCTACATTAGTAGAAAAGATGGCTGGGCACACAGGGATGGGGGGTTGGTTCCGAGGCAGAAGGCAGATTATTGGCCCTCGCCTGTATCACTTGTATCAATTGTATCACTATCCACCACAGGCTTGCAGGGCCTCTTTGTCAAACCCCTCAAAGTCCATATAAGTCCATATTCTCACTATCATTATCACTGACTTGGGCCGGCTGTGGTGGGTGGCGGGTGAAGAACTAGGTAATGTTTTGATGACTGGGCGACCTTGTGCGCACCCTGCTCGCGCTGCTCTCCGCATAAAAGGGTACACACACCGCGGAAAGTGAGCATTCCGTGTTCGGCAGGGTACTGCGTAAACATGGAAACGCGTAAAGTGGGACCGCGTAAAGCGAGGGTTGACTGTATATGAAGAGTAAATGAAGTGTTGCTTTCATATTCCTATGTAGAGAAATAACGCTATGTTGTCACATGTACGCACTTACTGTTCATATGTTGGCGTTCCTAATCGTTTCACTTTATTTATTTACCATTAGTGATTAGCTACTTCTAGTGTTTCATTTATTAACATTAAATAACATGACTTAAAACATACATACAGGTATTAAATTTTTTTTAAATTACGTTCACTACAGCTACAACTAGGGTCTCATTTTCTTCAGTTTCTTATGTAAAACCATCGTCACTCACGAAAACAATGCAGTCATGTCTCCACTTGTGTGTTTTAATATTCTACGTATTATTAATGAATTGCATTGTTCATTTCACATATATAAACATTAATTCAATGAAATACATATTTAGTAATAAGCAATAAGGAATCTCTTGCACATATTCTTAAAAAAGAAAAATTACACGGTATGCTTAAATGCGCATGTACCGGGTATATGGTGGCGTTCCCAACCCATCTCTATTTTTTCTTTGCCATTAGTGGTTAGCTACTTCTATTGTTCCATTTATTAACATTAAATAATGTTAATATATATATATATACAGTTGTACCCCGCTTTACGCGGTTTCTCATATACGCGGTGCCTCGCCAGAACCGAACTTTCACTTAACGCGGTTCATCTACTCATATACACGGTGAAGTATAATATATATATATTTTTTTTAGCTCATAAAATTCATACAAATTACCCGGCCAGAATATAATTTACATTGCTGGAATTCTTACCATATGATCATCATTTTGAATATAAACATCATAGATTTTGCATTAGACATACAAATTTTAGATATAATGTTTACTCTGAGTAAATATGTTATCTCTTGTGCAAAATATATGACATTTATATTCAAAATATTCCTGGTCTTACAAGGAATCCAGCAATGTCAATTATATTATCCTAACTTTAATCTGAGGTATTATTTAATACTAAATGTTCAAATCTAGTTTTTCATCCAACATTTCTCTTGTAGGGAGGGTTGGGACAGACCGACCATCTGGCCGGTTGGAAGAGGGGGGGAGGCAAGGTGGGGTACTTTGATTGACAGATAGTGTTGTGAAAAAAATTTTTTTTTTATTAACTGAAGATATTTGTTTTAGCTCATAAAATTCATACAAATTACCCGGCCAGAATATAATTTACATTGCAGGAATTCTTACAATTTGATGATCATTTTGAATATAAACATCATAGATTTTGCATTAGACATACAAATTTAGATATAATGTTTACTCTGAGTAAATATGTTATCTTTTGTGCAAAATATATGGCATTTATATTCAAAATATTCCTGGTCTTACAAGGAATCCAGCAATGTCAATTATATTATCCGAACTTTAGTTTGAGGTATTATTTATTAAAATCTAGTGGTTTTCCCCCAAAAATTTCTGAGAGGGAAGAGCCAGCAGTGTAGAGTGAGAAGAGGTGGAGGGAGTTGAGTCCATTATTTGAATGGACATTAACTTGGTGACTGTATTTCTCTATTTCAATTAAGTATTAATTGTGTGCATGTACCATCATAAAATTAAAATGTTATTTTTACTAGAACATAGGTATTGTGTAATAGAGTTCAAAATTACCCCATGTGTGTGTGTGTGTGTGTGTATATATATATATATATATATATATATATATATATATATATATATATATATATATATATATATATATATATATATATATATATATATATATATATATATATATATATATATATATATATATATATACACACACACACACAATTGAACCCCGATTTACTGCGTCAATTGAACCCACAGGGTACCGCGTAAAGTGAACAACAGAACATATGGGATTAATTCCAATAGAGACTGGCCCGACCCCCAAACTCCACTTTTTCCACACAATACCTATGTTGTAGTAAAAATAACATCTAAATTTTATGATGGTATGCTCACACAATTAATATTTAAGAGAAATACAGTCGCCAGGTTAATGTCCATTCAAATAATGGACTCAAATCCCCCTCCCCTCTTCCCAGCTCACTAGCTCCTACCTCTCTGATTAATGTTTGGGTGAAATCCTAGATTTTAACGTTTAGTAATAAATAATACCTCAGACTAAAGTTAGGATAATATAATTGACATTTCTGGATTCCTTGTAGGTCAGGGAATATTTTGAATGTAAACTTCATATATTTTGCACAAAAGATAAAATATTTGCTTTGTGTAAACCAAATTATTACTTTAGATCTAAAATTTGTATGTCTAATGGAAAATCCATGATGTTTATATTCAAAATGATCATCATATTGTAAGAATTCCAGCAATGTAAATTATATTCTGGTCGAGTAATTTGTATGAATTTTATGAGCTAAAACAAATATCTTCAGTTAATTAAAAAAAATATTCTTCATGACACTATCTGTCAATCAGAGTACCCCACCTTGCCTCCCCCCCCCTCCTCACACTCACGCCAACTGGGTCAGTCGGTTCCAACCCTCCGTCCCCCAGATAAATGTGTGGGTGAAAACTCAAGATTTTAACGTTTAGTAATAAATAATACCTCAGACTAAAGTTAGGATAATATAATTGACATTTCTGGATTCCTTGCAGGTCAGGGAATATTTTGAATGTAAACTTCATATACCGTATATACTCGTGTATAACCCCCCCCTCGTTTATAGGTCGACCCTGATTTTTTGACCAAGAAATCATTAATTTATGATATTCCTCGTTTATAGTTCGACCCACGTTTTTGAGGGTAATAGAACAACAAAATCTTCAGTTAAAATGCTCTCCGTCCTACAAACTGAGGCTAGCCGTGCATGAAACACGAGTGCCGAAGGTTAATTGTTTACCATTTATTATTACGACACTTTACACTGAAACGCGGGTAGTTTCAACAAAAATATTGTATATTTCCATTCAAATATTTATTCAAGTCAATTACGAGGGAATATTATTGTAATACAACAGTTTTTTAACTAAACCATTCGAAAAGCAATTACGGTAACATCTTTTGAACTAAAGAAAGCGAAAGTCATTGTTTTCGTCACGATTTTATCCCACTTTCCACTATAATACGTACGTAATTTCAGCAAAAATATTACATTTCCGTGAATGTATTATATCAAGCACAGTATGAATAGAATATCATTGTAATATAACAGAATTTTAACCGAAAACTAATAAAAAAACGAGTAACATCTCAAGAACATCGGAAGCTTAGGTAAAGTCTTTTGTTTTTGTCATGTATTCTATCCTATTTTACAGTACATTGAAATACATCACGTTTCAGCAAAACTACTATTTATTTCCGAGAATATATTCATTCAGGCGCAGTTTATGTAAAATATACGTGTGATGTAATAGTTTTTTAACTTAAAACGATTTGAAAAACACTTACCCTCTAGCCCTGTTCAAGGAGAGGACTGGGAGAAGCTGTTTGTTGCTGCAGACGATGACAAGGAAAATGATTTCGATGGATTTGAATGAAAATATTCAGAAATATGGTGTCGTAGTATTTATTCAAGTCAATTAGGATAGAATATTATTGTAATACAACAGTTTTTTTTACTGAAAACCATTCGAAAAGCGATTACGGTAACATGTTTTGAATGAAAGAAAGCGAAAGTCATTGGTTTCGTCACGATTTTATCCCACATTCCACTGTAATACGTACGTCATTTCAGCAAAAATATTACATTTCCGTGAATGCATTATATCAAGCACAGTATGAATAGAATACCATTGTAATATAACAATATTTTAACCAAAAACTATTAAAAAACGAGTAACTTCTCTTGAACATCAGAAGGTTAGGTAAAATCTTTTGTTTTCGTCATGTATTTTATCCTAGTTTACATTGAAATACATCGCGTTTCAGCAAAACTACTATTTATTTCCGAGAATATATTCATTCAGGCAGTTAAGGTAAAATATGCATGTGATGTAACAGTTTTTTAACTGAAAACGATTCGAAAATCACGTGTACCGTCTAGCTGATACACACAACAGCTGGTGATGCGTCATGCGTCGTTGTAAACAATAGGAGGTTGAAGTAGATTACCGAGTATTATATTAAGTGTGAAATATCGAAAAGGTTTATATTTCCGGTATTTTTTGTAGATCAATGAGAACTGTGATACCGTATATATGATATGATAAGTTAGCCTGTGCTAAGAACTTCAACATAGACTACTGAAAGTACGTTGTAAAGTAATTTAGCCTATTGTAAGTTGGTGTGCTTCATTTGCTGAAGCAACTGCACAACTTTTCATTACTAATTGGTACATATTTTATGTTTCCATTGTTTACTGGCAGTAAATGGTAAATATTTTTCATGTCTGAAGCTAAAAGTTGCTCCACGCCCTTCCCATCATGCACGGGTTCAACCTAACAAAACTATTACGCATGTATAGGACGACCCCCAATTTTTTGCCTAAAAATTTGGTCTTAAAAACTCAACTATACACGAGTATATACGGTATTTTGCACAAAAGATAAAATATTTGCTTTGTGTAAACCAAATTTTTACTTTAGATCTAAAATTTGTATGTCTAATGCAAAATCCATGATGTTTATATTCAAAATGATCATCAAATTGTAAGAATTCCAGCAATGTAAATTATATTCTGGCCGGTTAATTTGTATGAATTTTATGAGCTAAAACAAATATCTTCAGTTAATAAAAAAAAATTATTCTTTACGACACTATCTGACAATCTAAGTACCCCACCTGGCCTCCCCCCCTCTTCCAACCTTGCCAGATGGTCGGTCGGTCCCTCCCTCCCCCCACCAACCCTCCCTACCAGAGAAATGTGTGGGAGAAACCAGAATATTTACCTTTTTAGTAATAAATAATACCTCAGACTAAAGTTAGGATAATATAATTGACATTGCTGGATTCCTTGCAAGACTAGGAATATTTTGAATATACACTTCATATATTTTGCACAAAAGATAACATATTTGCTCTGAGTAAACAAAATACTTGCATTAGATCTAAAATTTGTATGTCAAATGCAAAATCTATGATGCTTATATTCAAAATGATCATCAAATTGTAAGAATTCCAGCAATGTAAATTATATTCTGGCCGGATAATTTGTATGAATTTTATGAGCTAAATAAAAAAATTAAACTTCACCCACGTTTATGAGTAGATGCACCGCGTAAAGTGGGAATTCCGGCTCTGGCAGGGTACCGCGTAAATGTAGAAACGCGTAAAGTGAAACCGCGTAAAGCGAGGGTTCACTGTACGTACATATACACTTTTATTCTTAAATCACTACTGTAATGTGATACAGGTGATTAATTTTTAGCTCTTGTGCAAAATACATGACGTTTATATTAAAATTATTCACTTTTACTAGGATTCCAGCAACGCCGGGCAGATGGGGGAGAGAGAGGGTGGGAGCGAGCGAGGGGGCATGGGGGGAGGGGAGGTAGTACGTTTGACTGCTGGCACAGGCCCAGGGTTAACGCATGTATATTTATCAGTTCTTAAGTGACTAAGCTTCTCTTATAAAAAGCCAGTGAAATGACCTGGGTGAATATAATTAACATTTCTGGGATTCTTGTAACATACTGATTAATTTGAAAATAAACATGCTATAATTTGCACTAGACAAAACAGTGTGGCATTTAAAAACTCATGCTCTGTTAAACAAATGTTAATCAAGAACTCCCCCCAACAACACAATTGGTTGCATTTATAAAGTTCCTTGCAAGGAATGTAATATGTTTTACTTAGGCCAGACAGGTAAAGATCTTGCAACTAGAATTAAACAACACAAATACAGTGTTAGGACAGGCCAGGAATCCAATGCTCTGTTTGTTCATTTGAGGGATAACAAGCATTGCATTGACTGGGATAATGCCTCCTCAATATTACCATGTAATTCAATTGATAGTAGGAACATCATAGAATCTAGTCTTATTAAACACACCGAAGCATTCAACATGAATTTGAGTAACGGCATGTACAAGCTGGATAATTTTGTAATTAAGAAGATTTGTGACCAGGTGAGAAAGCCTGGTCACCTGACCATCTGACCTGACCACCAACCGTTGTGTGCTATTTAAAGATTAGTAGGGTCATTACCTAACACCTGACCATTGTGGACCTGGTCTCACCCTCCTCTGTATATATACACATTGATTTGTATTTCTCTCTCTAGTCTGTACTCACCCCTGAAGATGTGAATTACACGAAAGCGCTTGGGAACTTCGTGTTTTCTTCTTTCCTTGTGGTTATCAGCATATATATACCGTATATATATATATATATATATATATATATATATATATATATATATATATATATATATATATATATATATATATATATATATATATATATATATATATATATATATATATATATATATATATATATATATATATATATATATATATATATTTTTTTTTTCCTGCTGAAGCCCACCAGGTTAATATAAATCACTAGTTCTTAAAGGGAAAGCTGAGAAATGTCTACTGTACAGTACAACACGCCGTTAAAATTTACAGATTTTTAATTTGAGGACCTAGATTATTTGCAGATGACACCCTGGATGTACCCAAGAATGTCTAAGGGTAGTTTTAACGTTGCTGGCATTTTCGCGGCTGTGACAGGGAGCCATTTGTTTTAGAGGCAGTAATTTCTTTTACCTGTTTTGTTTATAGTGTGCGTGTGGACGAAACACATACAAATACAGCAAAATCTCGATAAACCGACTTTCGGATTAACCGTCAATCCCGAACTCCTATTTTTTTTATTTTTATGGGGATTAGCCCACCCGGGCACAGGTCACTGACCCACATCGGGGCCTGGGGGGCGATAATGTAATAATATTAATAATGATAATGATAATAATAATAATGAACCATAAAGAAATGCAAAAAAAAAAAATCAAGAGTGAGAAACAATGTACATGTATGTATGTTGTGCTGTCAATAGTAAGAGAAACACTTGAGACCCTGCAACTGTGTGTAAATGAAGCAAAAAGTCAGATCAGCAACCTGGGACTTGGTCACAATATTTGTGATATGTTTTTTGACTTTTCCATTTTTTATTCACGGTTTCTGTGCTGGTTCATATTGATTTACTAAAGTGGTTAATGTTTTAAAGCAAATTCTATTGAAATATGAATGGCAAATGAACAAAAATGAATAGAGGGACTTAAATGAGGTAGGTTAGGGAAAGGTACTTTGAAAATGTGTGTTTTTTTCCGTAGACTTTATGTACAATTAACCGACCTTTTGGATTATCCGTCGGCCCCTTCCCCCCATATGTGGTCGGTTAATCGAGGTTTTACTGTAAATAATCAAAAACAAATGTATTACAAATGTGAGTCTACCATGAAGTCAATTCCATACTTTGTTATTAATAAAGCACTGAGTGGACTTGAGGGTAGACTCACAATTTTAATACATTTGTTCCTGATTATATATACAATATGGAAAAAAAAAATTCTTAAGGCAAACACATAAAGGGAATATACATTTCCTTGCCATTTTGAGAACCTAATCCCTGCGAATTTGAAGAGCCTGCTGTACTTACATGCACACCTAAAGGTTCATGAAGTGGGAGGGAAGGTTCTAGTCAGCACTAGCCTCACACTTAATGAGGTGCATCATCTCACTCAGGCAGTAGCCAAAAGCAATACTGCATATACTCTCATGTTCATATTATGAACTTGCACATAATGTTCTCAGTAGAAAATAAGGCTACATACAATTCCCATTCTTGTTGGCCATGACAACTCAAGTGAAAGGTCAATAAATGTTGGATTTATTTGCAAAGATTTAGCCCAAATAATTATCCACAGGGCCATATAAACATGAAATGCCAGCCCCAAGACCTCCTGGTGGACCTCCATCAATGGCAGGAATGAATCAACAGATGAGGGGGATGAGTCTTGGTCCATCAGCAGGACCACCTCCTCCACAGGGATTGCAACAACCCATGGTAAGTTATTATGTCTCGCCAATGTTTGACTTCAAGGTAATATTTTTGCCATCTACTACGTAAATTTAATGAATACAAAAGGCAGGATCTCCTAATATTATAGTCATAAATAGCTTAAGTAGTAGTCTTTGGGCTTAGGCAAGATTTTAATATATTATCGATGTGCAAGAAAGAATGATTTAAAGTAGATACTTTAGAAATTATGAATATATTGTTGTGTGGGAGTCCTCCATGAGATGGAGCCTTTCTAGACATACCATATTCTTGGGGATGGACAAATTTTTATCTAAGGACTTTGGCAGCTCTGGAGTGGTTGCAGATATGTTAAAAGCGTTACATCATGTTGGCGTCATTGTGATGATTAAGTCGACTAATGCATTTGTGATCAAATGTATTGCTCCAGCTTACTGGCTTGAAAAGCAAGGTTGTGAATACTCAAAAGGGCAAAGGTGATGCACTTGAATGCTGGAACTACATGGGCCTGAAGCTGCAAGGGTCAGGCTATGAAAGTTGTAGAAAGAGTGATTGAGAGATTGATGAGAAGAGAGTTGACCTAAATGAAATGCAGTTTGGGTTTGTGCCAGTTAGTGGGATTACAGAAGCAATATTTATGGCCAAGCAGCTATAAGAGAAATATCTAGGGAAAGAGAAAATAGTACTTCATATTTGTAGATTTGGAGAAAGTATATGACGGTTCCAAATGTAGTAGTGAAGTGGGCAGTGAGGAGGCTTGGAGTCAAGAAGTACCTTTTTTTGAGTTATGGCATTTTGTGAGGGCTGAAAACCTCTGTGAGAGTAAATGGTGAGTAATTTGATGTAAAAGTAGAGTCCATTGTTGTATGTTGATGACTTAGTGCTGATTGCAGATAATATTGAAGAGGCATTGGAGAAATTTAAGAAATAGGAGGATAGAATAGAGGTAATAAGGCTGGGAGTGAATTTGACAAAAACAAAAGTATTGATTCTTGGTGTGAGTGAGGAACTTGAAGTGGAAAATGGCCATATGCTGTCTGCAAGAAAGGTGTTGGTAGCAACTCGATAATGTGCAACGAATGTGGAAGGTGGATCCACAAGAGGTACTGTGAAGTACTGTAGATAGCAGACTGGAATTTTAATAACTTAAGTGCAGGTAACCATGTGCCCACAGTAAGACTGGAGAAACTTAACATTGGGGATATACTCCTGGATTGTGTCAATGGTTTCTGTTACCTGTTTGATATGATCAGTGCTGGTGGGGGTGCTGAAGCCTTCCCAGTTGCAAGAGCCAGAAGTGGCTGGAGGAAGAGGCCCTTCCTTTTGAGTGAAAGGAAGAATGTATGTGGCTGATGTGAGAAGTGTGATGTTCTATGCCAGTGAAACCTGTACAATTAAAGATGACAGTAAGTAGACTTGAGTTAACTGAAATGAGAATTACAGGATGGATGTGTAATGTGTCGCTGAAAGGACAGGCCCTGCTCAGAGCTATGAGGGTGGCTGGGTGTTGAGAGCATTAACGAAGTCGCGCGTAGTGGCAGGCTAAGATGGTTTGGGCGTGTGGAGAGAAAGGATGAGACTATTTGGGTCAAGATATGCAAGAGCCTAAATGTGGAGGGGAGGAGAGCCAAGGGCAGGCCAAGAATGACATGGGGAGAGTTGTAAGAAATGACCTTAGAAGCAGGAACCTGACAAGTCAGGCTGCAAAAGACAATGTAGCATGAAGAACTGCCATCAGGTTACTGTGGCTAACCCACACAAGCATGGAAGATGGCTGTACAATGGTAAAATGTTGGTGAGACAACTACTAGAGAAATATCTAGGAAAGGGGATCAACTGTTCTTTACTTTTTTCGAGTTCAAGAAAACAGTTGGTAATGTGACAGCCAGGATCAAGGAGTGTCTGGTTCGAGTGGATCTGTCAACGTATGAGGGCTTGAGAACACTATGAGAATAAATGGTGGGGAATTTTAAGTAAAAATAGGGGTCCTTGAAATGGCTTTCTTGACCCCTCTTCTGTTTGTTATTGTCATTTAGGTAAAGCTAGATGGGTTATCTGACTTTTCTCAGGTAATTAACCCCTTGTGTATGTAAAAAAATTCAGTGTCTTCAAAACTAGAAATACATAAGGAACATAATCACTTGCAAACAGACAAACAGGATGTATCTTATATGTACAGTATAGATTACATGATGATTACTGTCTGAGAGTGAGGTTGCATTTTCTTCTTTTCCATAAAACCTTCACATTGACTCCATGGGCTAGATGTGCTTCCAGAATTCTGTCTCCACACCAATTTCATTTAGAAAATAAAGCTAGTTTTAGGCTATCCATATACACTAATGTATAGTAAATGCCCTCTAACCCGGACTTGCTTCATCCATATCCCGTTCCAAACTGGATTGGGGGTCCAGCACCGGACATATGTATCCCCAACCTGGATAAACACAACCAAAATCTGGTTGGTACAGGGGAAAGTTAGCATAAGTGGGGGGCTGCCATTGGTGGTAAAGGAGGGTAACTCTGAAGTTGCCTCTGTGGAGGTGGCTGTTGAGGAGCACTAAAGTGTAGTGTCTACAAAATACAAATAGTGTACAGTACATGCACTCAAAGAAATTAGCAGTGAAAGCATGACTTTCTACTTTACAATTTTAATTACATTTCAGACATCAGTACTTTTAACTTTTACACGATTTTTTTATCCAAATAATTTTTCTACACGATTACTATTTTCGACAAGTACTTCTACTTTACTGGATTACAAATTGTTAGCAATTTGCCCACCACTGCTCACTGAGTAGAGCTGTACCGAGAACCAGTGCCAAGCTGCTGGAGTATATTAGATACGTATAGGAATAATTAACAAAATTTTCCCACCGATGTTAAAACCCCAAGTGGCTGGAAAAAACCCCATTCATATGGCCTATTAAAACCCTAAGTGTTAACTCTAGGCTAAAAATTACAGTAGGCTAGGGTTAGTGTTCTTGGGTAGCTTTACTTGGAAATCCCCCTACCCTCTGGAATTTTCCACCCTGCAATATGGACCGTACAGGCAATTCCAGTTCTGGGGGGTGCAAACTGAAATTTTGGCAAAATCGGATAGGTCTTCCCCATGGAGGTATAAAGGGTGCAGGCGGCATGCCACGCGCTCCCAGTACTGTCAGGTGAAGCCAATCTTCCCCCTGTTGGCCATCTTTGTGTAGGCTGGTCGCATGCCAGGAGACTGAGTGACCCTCATTTACACTGGTTTGCACCGTTTACGCTCATCCATAGCATCCCTGTGTGATTAAGTGAAATCGTTATTATTATTTTCAACCATTTATTATACAGTTGTACCCCACTTAACGCGGTCAATTGAACCCAGAGGGTCCCGCGTTAAGTGAACAACAGAACATATGGGATTAATTCCAATAGAAACCGGCCCGACCCCCAAACTCCACTTTTTGAAGGCACATACCTATGTTGTAGTAAAAATAACATCTTAATTTTATGATGGTACATGCACACAATTAATACTTAAGAGAAATAGAGAAATACAGTCGCCAAGTTAATGTCCATTCAAATAATGGACTCAACTCCCTCCCTCTCACACTACACAGCCGGCTAACAGATGGTCGGTCGGTCCCTCCCTCCCCCCACCCACCCCCCACCAACCGTCCCAAGGAGATGTGTGGGATAACCTCAAACTAAAGTTAGGAAAATATAATTGACATTGCTGGATTCCTTGTAAGACCAGGAATATTTTGAATATAAATGTCATATATTTTGCACAAAAGATAACATAGTTACCTAGAGAAAATTTTTTATCTAAAAATTGTAAGTTTAAAGCAAAATATATGATGTTTATATTCAAAATGATCACCAAATTATAAGAATTCCAGCAATGTAAATTATATTCTGACCGGGTAATTTGTATGAATTTTATGAGCTAAAACAAATATCTTCAGTTAATAAAAAAATAATAATCTTCACAACACTATCTGTCAATCAAAGTACCCCACCTTGCCTCCCCCCCTCTTCCAACCGCGCGGTCAGTCCCAACCCTCCCCCCACCAATCCTCCCTTCCAGAGTTTTTAACATTTAGTATTAAATAATACCTCAGATTAAAGTTAGGATAATATAATTGACATTGCTGGATTCCTTGTAAGACCAGGAATATTTTGAATATAAATGTCATATATTTTGCACAAAAGATACCATAGTTACCTAGAGAAAAATTTTTATCTAAAAATTGTAAGTTTAAAGCAAAATCTATGATGTTTATATTCAAAATGATCACCAAATTATAAGAATTCCAGCAATGTAAATTATATTCTGACCGGGTAATTTGTATGAATTTTATGAGCTAAAACAAATATCTTCAGTTAATAAAAAAAAAAAATAATTCTTCACAGGGTAACAGATGGTCGGTCGGTCCCTCCCTCCCCCCCACCAACCGTCCCAAGGAGATGTGTGGGATAACCACTAAATTTTAATAAATAATACCTCAAACTAAAGTTAGGATAATATAATTGACATTGCTGGATTCCTTGTAAGACCAGGAATATTTTGAATATAAATGTCATATATTTTGCACAAAAGATACCATAGTTACCTAGAGAAAAATTTTTATCTAAAAATTGTAAGTTTAAAGCAAAATATATGATGTTTATATTCAAAATGATCACCAAATTATAAGAATTCCAGCAATGTAAATTATATTCTGGCCTGGTAATTTGTATGAATTTTATGAGCTAAAACAGGCAGGGTGGCGGGTGGGGCAAATCTAAAAATAGCGTCTCGGACACTCACCGCGTATATGTGGAAAAAATCCGCGTTAAGTGAAAGTTCAGCTTTGGCAAGGCACCGCGTATATGCGAAAACGCGTTAAGTGAAACCGCGTTAGGCGGGGTAAAACTGTATAAAGCTGCTCCCCGATTTACGACGGGGTTAGGGACCGAAATCCAGAAAATGCAAAAAATAATACATAGAAAATCTAAAATTAAATACAGTACAGTAAAAGTAATCAATAATGAAGAATGGATACAGTGTTACTGTGCACTTTAATGGAGTCGGCTGAATGCACACGGGTCCCCCATAATTTTCTATTTACAGGTATACATGGAGACTATATTAATTGGATGAAGCAGAGGAGGAGACAGGGCTGGGTGGGTCATTAATGTCGCTTTCTTCAGACAGGTTAATGTACAGGGAAACTTGCTGGTTGAAGGTATTGGATCATCTTTTGGGAGTGAAGAGGCAGCACTGGTGGGGTGTGAGGAGACAGGAATGGGGGACTTCTTAAAATATATGTCCAATTAAGACTGCACAATTTGCTTTTTCTTTTCATTATAAATCTCCCTGTAGCAAGCATCTTGGACCATTCTGTCAACTTTGGCAAAACGCTCAACATTTTTATCCTTTCCGTCAAACATTTGCATCCCCTTATTAATTGTAGCAAATGCCTCTGCCATTTGCTTCACTGAAAATTTTTTTGGGGGTGCAGGTTCTTCTTCTACATTTAGACTCTCTTCTTCCTCTGCATTTTCTGTGCTTCCAGTTCAATAAGATCCTCGTTACTTAGCTCTTCTGCTACACTTTCAACCAACTGCTCAACATCTTCATTATCAATTTCTAACTCAAGCTGTTTACCCAACTCCACTATCTTGTTACTAATCTCAGAAATTACTTCATCTTCATTAAATCCTCTGAAACTGTTCACATATCTTTTCAGGACTTTCTTCCAAATTCCATTCATGCACTGACCTGTAACCTCATCCCATGCTGCACTAATGTTCTTTATACATTTCAAAATGTTGTAGTCCTTCCAAAACTCTGAGCATTTTCTCAAAAACAGTAGCAGCAACAACCTGAGCGAAGGTCGTACGTAAATAATTCGCTTTAAAAGCAGCAATAGCACCTTGATCCATGGGTTGGATGATAGAGGTAGTGTTAGGTGGAATGTAGACTACCTTAACATCAGGGTGCATGTCGTCCAGGTGTGGTGGGTGTCCCGGAGCATTATCCAAAATTAACAAAATCTTAAATGCAATCCCTTGTTGCAGACAATACTCCTTGGCTCGTGGAATGAAATAAGTCATGAACCAATCCTCAAACAGTACTATGGTCGTCCATGCTTTCTTGTTACTGCGATAAAACACTGACAGTGTGTGCTTGCTGACATGTTTAAAAGCCCTTGGGTTCTTTGAATGATATATTATGAAGGGCTTTATCTTGAAACCAGCTACTTTCCCCCCCCCCCCAGCAGAAGTGTGATTCGGTCCTTGAATGCCTTGAATCCCGGCATTGTTTTCGCCTCTTTGTGGATGTATGTCCGTTCAGGCATGCGCTTCCATAATAAGCCAGTTTCATCCACATTAAATATTTGCTCAGCAAGTAATTTCGCTCCACGATGACACGATCTAGCTCCTTAAAAGCTTCGGCAGCACCCACATCAGCACTTGTTGCCTCTCCACTCCCCTTTACACTATGCAAACTGTAGCGGATCTTAAACCTTTGGAACCACCCATGACTTGCTGTGAAGGTTTGGTCGCTCTCATCCCCTGCCTGCTTCTTCAGGCTTTCGAAAAGGCTTCTTGCCTTAGCCTGTAGGGTTAGAAGGCTTAAGGGTACATGCTTTTGTATCTGGTCTTCCATCCATATCACAAGTAATTTTTTCATCTCATGAATAGGACCTTGTCTTTTTTTCGTTATTATAGTTCCCTTCATAGGTGCTAATCCTTTCACTTCCTCACAAATATGTTCCTTGTCCTTCAAAATAGTAGATATGGTCGAGTGCGAGAAGCCTAGATCGCGTGAATTAGGTAAGAAAATATTGTCAGTACACAGCGCGATCACTATCGACAACAACAACAGCCAAACACCAACTAAGCGCTCTAAGGGGTGGATGCTGTAGCCACGAGGTGACCCAGCCCAAGCAACGCTCTCGTACGGGACGGAAATGTTTCGGTCTAGAAAATACGCGCGTCATTTGAAAAAATTTTGGTACCAACTGCGGCAGTTGTATGTGCGGGTGGTCGTACCGACTGAGGCAGGTCGTATGTGCAGGTGGTCGTAGGTCGAGTATGTCGTGAGTCGAGGAGTAGCTGCACTATACTACAATAAAATTAAATTTCAATGAACAACACTAATAATTCGCATCGATTATCCTCATCATGGCACAAACCTGGTACCCTGAGCATGGGGATTTCTGTTCATTTTTACCTTTCAGACTGATCATTAGATTCTGCTGTACAACATTTAACTTATTCATGCTAGTTCTACTTTGGCATTTTTGAGAGATATGTTTCGTGCTGTGAACTGTTTGCCTGCATACCGGTATGTGTATCTCACTAAGACAATACATAAATTACAATTTTGTGGCAATCATATGTTGACAGTTTTGTGTAGGGGTGTATTTTACTGGCAAGCAATATTTTTTCTCTGACTATCTTCTCATAAGCAACATATAGCAATGACATCTTTAATTGGAAATGATAAATTCTCTTTGGTTTTCATAGTGATTAATGCATGAGTTTCATCAATATTTTGGGTAAATAGTACACTACAACAAGCTTCACACTCTAAAGATTTCTTAAGATTCACAGAAACAAAACCAGCTATATATGCAACTATTTTCTCAGCACAAGGAGAGACCACACGAGATGAAACTAAGTTAGCATTTACCTCTTCTGAGAGCACATCAGATTCCTCACTTTGAAAAATGTTATCTTGCTCAAAGACACTGTATGCTTTTATCAACACCAGAATTAATTAAATTGCTCAATGGAGCATTAGCATTAAGATGGTTTAGATAATTACTAGAGGCAATTAGGATTTGGATAGATTTTAAAGCTGATAAATTTCCACGAGTCACTTCTTCAATGTCATTGTGGGGCTGCTGAGAATTGCCGAGCCGTGGGATTGTTGTTGCATCCTCCCATACTTCACAAGGTCAGTCATTCCACCAGTATAGGATTCTAAAATAGTCAGACTGTCTTCATTCACAAGGGTTTTTTTTAATACACTAATCACAAAACACAAGTCTTCCTTTTTCTTTTTCAGTTGTCGTGTTTTCTGTTGCAAAAGTTGTATTTTTTCCTTGACTTCCCAAGTTTTCCTCTAATCCTCATCACTTTCAATAGAGAATTTTTTAAATTAGCTTCTTGGTGATTTTCTGCTACAGTAAGAGAGGAAGCTGCAGCTTCGGATAGAGAAGGCTCACAAACAGTCCGGGTTGGGGGGGCTATTATTTGTCTTTTTCTGTAGGTGAGCAGGGAAAGCCTCAAATATACTAGGAGCAGCATTTTCTCATAATCGGATGCAAGACAAAGAAGTCCTGTCAAAATCTTCAGGGGCAAAATGCTTAGAGCAGAGACGTGCTTGTTTGCCTGGTGTGTACTGTACTTGTCTCTTCGTAGAGCCAAAACTCATTTTTGCCTTCTGCACTGGTCCTTCGGCAGCCTGTGAAAAAGACTAATATCGAGATGCAATATTAATCCTCTTTCATCCCATATGTGTATATAAGAAAGACCTTCCTGTTTACTATCAAGCACATTTGTTCTGGGAAGCAAACTAAAAGCAAAATTAAAATTTAACTTGCTGGTGAAATGTAATAGACGGATCAGACTTCTTGTTAGCTCTTTCATTGCACCCAAATGCAATACAACTGGTAGACATTGTAGAATACCCAATCACTGCTGGGTAGATATTGTAGCCACAACCTCTAACACTTACTGCTGAGTTAATACTAAGCATGTCGAAAGTGTGGGCCGTGAGGAGAGCAAGCTTGACCTGACTTGAGAGCAACAGCAAGATGGCCGCCAGTCAGGTCGCTGGCTTCAATCTGTCAGGCTGATGCCCCCCCAGTTAGTCCAGATTAGAGGGAATTTACTGTGTGTATATTTAGAATTGCTTCCTATGCCACAAACATACTAGGTTATTCATAATGCATGGTTATATGAGTAGGTACTTGGATGTACAGATGTGAATTTTATTTTCTGTATGTTTTCACTCCTGAAATTTTTCAAGAAATTAAAAAGTAACCCTTGTCTTACAGCCTGTGGCAAATGGCCTTCCTCCTTCTGGGTCCCCAGGTGGGCCTGTGTCTGGGACTTCATATCAGCCTCCACCTGGTCCTATGCCTGGGCCACACTTAGGGCCTATGCCAGGACAACCTACCAGGCCTCCATCTGGTCCTCCTCCTGGGGGTTCAGGTGGACGGCCAACACCATCTTCTACACCTGGTCACATGTCAAACCCTGGTGCTTCACAGGTGACATTAGGCTCAACTCCTACACAACTAATGGCACAACCAAGAGCTGGAACACAAGGTTACCCCCCATCATCTGTGGGTGCCACCCCTGGGGGAAGTCAACCAAGCATTCCATCATCTGCAGGGCCTCCTGGGGGAGGCCAACCAAGCTTCCCACCATCATCAATGGGAGGTCCTCCTGGCATGAATCAGCCAGGCTTCCCTCCATCTATGGCAGGCCCCCCAGGGGGTAATCAACCTAGCTTCCCACCATCATCTGTGGCAGGCCCCCCAGGGGGTAATCAACCTGGCTTCCCACCATCATCTGTGGCAGGCCCCCCAGGGGGTAATCAACCTGGCTTCCCACCATCTGTGGGAGGCCCCTCAGGGGGTAATCAACCTGGCTTCCCACCATCTATGGGAGGCCCCCCAGGGGGTAATCAACCTGGCTTCCGACCATCATCTGTGGGAGGCCCCCCAGGGGGTAATCAACCAGGCTTCCCACCATCATCTGAGGGAGGCCCCCCAGGGGGTAATCAACCTGGCATTCCACCATCTATGGCAGGCCCCCCTGGAAGTAATCAACCAGGCTTCCCACAGTCTGTAACTGGTCCTCTTGGGCGAGGTCAGCCTGGCTTCCCACCACCATCATCAATGCCTGGTCCTCCTGCAGGAAACCAGCCAAGTTACCATATGTCTTCTATGGCACCTGCAGGACAACCTCAACAACTGTATACACCAGCTTCAGTTGGAGCACCAAGGGCTGGTATGCTACATGGGCCAAGTATTCCAGCTCAGCCTGGCATGCCTCCTGGACCAGGCATGCCTCCTGGACCAGGCATGCCTCCTGGACCAGGCATGCCTCCTGGACCAGGCATGCCTCCTGGACCAGGCATGCCTCCTGGACCAGGCATGCCTCCTGGACCAGGCATGCCTCCTGGACCAGGCATGCCTCCTGGACCAGGCATGCCTCCTGGACCAGGCATGCCTCCTGGACCAGGCATGCCTCCTGGACCAGGCATGCCCCCTGGACCAGGCATGCCCCCTGGACCAGGCATGCCCCCTGGACCAGGCATGCCCCCTGGACCACGCATGCCCCCTGGACCACGCATGCCCCCTGGACCAGGCATGCCCCCTGGACCAGGCATGCCCCCTGGACCAGGCATGCCTCCTGGACCAGGCATGCCTCCTGGACCAGGCATGCCTCCTGGACCAGGCATGCCTCCTGGACCAGGCATGCCTCCTGGACCAGGCATGCCTCATGGACCAGGCATGCCTCCTGGACCCGGCATGCCTCATGGACCAGGCATGCCTCCTGGACCCGGCATGCCACCCAGACCTGGTGCTCCCCCTGGACAAGGGGTTTCTTCTCAAGCAGGTATGCCCCCTGGGCATAAATCAGGATTGCCTCCACCACCTAGTCAGGGAGGTCCTCCAGTAAATGGTATGGGTAACATGCAGACAAGGTACCCAGGTAATAGTGCAGGTGGACCAGGGCCAGGTGGTTACTCAGGTGCTCCACAAGGCCAAGGACGCCGTCTTAATCCTGATGATATGCCAAGTCCCTTACAGGTTATGGAGGAGGATCGTCAATGCAGAAGTGGAGAATTTATCACAAATATGAAAGGTCAGGTACCACCGCTGGTCACCACAGAGTTTACTGTGAGAGATGGAGGCAATGCATCTCCACACAATTTGAGGTCTACAATGTACAGTATCCCTCACACACCAGAACTGATGAAGCAAACACATGTTCCTTTTGGCCTTGTAATTAGCCCTCTTGCAGAGACAAGGAGTACAAACAGTCCACTATATATTGGTACCAGCATGGAAAATGGACCAGTCAGGTGTAATAGATGCAAGGCTTATATGAGTCCGCTGATGCAGTTCATGGATGGAGGTCGAAAGTAAGTTTCTGGCATTATAATGGCATATCCTTGCATTATTTTATATTAATATGTAGGTGCTTTAGTGATGTATAAGAGATAGAAGAGAGAGTTTAAACTAGCTGACATTAGTGTAGCTTCTGGTGTTAAAACGGTGATGAGGTTTGTAGTTAGGAAAATTCATATGTAGCCAAGTTATGTTAGTACAGTAGTTGTGGCAGCTTGGTAAGAAATGATTGGATCATCATATTAGGCATAGAAATAGTCATGTTCTCTGCATTTATGGCAGGCAAATTGTGTATTTTAATTTATTTATTTTATTATATTTTTTTATGGGGGATTAGCCCACCCGGGCACAGTTCACTGACCCACATCGGGGCCTGGGGGGCGAAAATGTAATAATAATAATAATTAATCGTCAATAAAATTTATGATAAAAAGTAAAATAAAATAATGATGATAATAATAATAAAGAACTATAAAAAAATACAATCAATAGTCAGAAATGCTATATGTATGTTGTGTTGTCAAGTAAGAGAAACAATTGAGACCCTGCAATTGTGTGTAAATGAGGCAGAAAGACAGATCAGCAACCTGGTTCCCAATTAGTATTAGCCATTATCTCAAAACAAGTCTGACAGCAGTACTCCTTACCCCAGATGAGGGAGAATAAGGCAAGAGGTGCCAACTCTGCCATGCCCAAAATGTGTCTGATACATGAATGATCAACGGTTGTATATGGAATCGAGAAGTAGAAAAAATATGGCTATATCTCCTGGGTTGTCGTTACCCCTGAAAAATTTCAAATTACCTCCTTTGGTTAATTTTCCCCTAATTGGGAACTGCTGTCCTAAACCCTTTAAGGTGATGAAAGCAATTAAATGATTGTTTAAATACTGTACAAGTGTGTTTTAACAAACAGCTTGCATTAGGGGGAATAAGGGTATGTAGAGACAGTGTGAATGCTAATGAAAATTTGTACAGGGGAAGTAAAGCGTGTCATAGTGCATGCTACTCTGAATGAATGATTTAACTTAAATGTGGGTCTGCATTGGCACTGTGTATTTGACACTGTTCAGTAGTGTGTCAGTGGGTAGGGTATTACTCAAGATAGAGTATTTGTTTGTTGAATGAAAACAAATGATATGACTGGAATTTTTCACACTTGTATGCAGGTTTTGTTTTATGGGCAAAGTTAGGTGATAAGCTAGGTAGAACTGTAAATTGCATGAATTACTGAAGAAAAGATCATTGAAAAGTAAAGCAAGTGAAAACAAAGGGTTGGTGGTTTAAGATGGATAGTCTCATTGCTATGTTATCTCGAACAGAAAAATACTGTAAAAGTTAGATGAATTAAGATGTTTATGACCTTTACATACCATAATTGGTAGTTGGAAATTTTAATTGGGAATGAGTATATGAAATGGCATGCCCTGGAAGTCTTGGTGGATGTCAAATTATACACGCACATTCCCTGATTTGCAAAACGGTTTAATTCCTGAAAAACCTTTCATATATTGATTATTTGTAAATCTGGTCATAGTTTCTCAGACTTCCATTATAAAAATTAGATACAGGGCGTCCTCGCTTAATGTTGGGGTTACGTTCCTGAAAACGCGACTTTAAGCTGATCAATTTTCCCCAGAAGAAATGGATAAAATACGGGAGTTACTTTCCTGAGCCTCCCTTTGCCCCATGAAAAAGGTTACATATACAGAAAATCATTGCCATTTCTATAGAAAATAGTATATAGAACTACAGTACTAAGTTTGTATTGGTACTCACTGATGGGTGGAGGTGGTAGAGCGAGTGTGGTGGGTAGTGGAGTGAAGGAGGAGGATGGCGAGTCACTGAGATTGCGGCTGCCTCCTCCTGCTCTGACTGGGGTTCCTCTGCTGCTGGTTGCTCCTCCTCGGCTGCTGGTTGCTCCTCCTCGGCTGCCAGCTGTTGTAAAGAAGCTCCTGGTGTCCCATGACGAAAAAAATGAATCCAGTGTTGACTGCTTGGTGCTACTCATCTTCTCCTTATAGATATCGTAGCAACCAAGACTGTCCTCAATTCTGCGTTGAACCTTTGAGTTACGTTCTCTGTTTGGGTCGTCATCTAGAAGCATTTGCATTGTTTGCTGGAACATGTTCAACGATTCTGCCAACCTCTTGGAAGTTAGTGTTCGTTGAGGTTCTTTTTCGTCGTCGTCGTCGTCGTCTTCTTCAATGGGACTGTGTTCTGTTAATTGTTGCAGATCTTTGTTGGTGAGCTCTTCTGTATGGGATGCCAGGATGTCCTCTGATTCCAGCTCCTCAAAGCCTGCCTGTCTAGCCAAGCTGAGGATATCCCTATTCACAGCTGGGACTAAGTCCGTGAATCCCGTAAAACTGTTGACACACTCGGGTCACAGTTTACACCACACACCATTCAGGCAACTTTCTGAAACCTATTCCCATGCCTTGCCAATGTTGTCAATTGCATGAAGAATGTTGAAGCCGCTCCATTGTTCTTGGATCGTTGGTTTATTTTCTCAGTCTGTATCCTTGAGCAGCTGGGCCATGGTTCGGCTTAAATAATACGCCTCGAATGCGGCGATGACGCCTTGGTCCATAGGCTGCATCAGTGCTCTCATGTTGGGAGACAGGAATACAACCTTTACACTGTCATGCAAGTCGTCGAGATAGGGAGGATGAGCTGGAGCATGGTCAAGGATCAGAAGAATTTTGGACTTAAGGTACTCCTTGGCACAGTATTCCTTCAGTGCAGGGAAGGCATATACGTTTAACCACTGGCTAAATATGGCACCGGTTATTCATGCCTTTTTGTTTGCCTTGTAAATGACAAGGTGGTCCTTAGAGTAACCTCTCAGGGCCCGTGGGTTGGCAGCGCGAGAAATCGGCAGAGGCTTCAGCTTGAAGTCACCGGCAGCGTTCGCTTCAAGCAGCAGCGTCAGGCAGTCTTTTGCTGCTCTAAAACCTGCTGCTCTTTTCTCCTCCAAAGAGACCATTCTCATCCACATTGAAGACTTGTTTTGGTGAGTAGCCTTCTTGCGGGATAATCCGTTTGAATTCTGGCGGAAATGTCTCGGCAGCAACCGTATCTGAATTGGCAGCTTCACCAGTCATCTTTATGTTGTGGAAGTTATAACGACGCTTAAATCGCTGAAACCATCCTCGACTGGCCGTAAAGGTCTCTTCCTTCGACCCTTCGACCCCTTCTGCCAGCATCTTTCCACCTTCTCTATCACAGTGCTTCTATTACAAGTTGTCTTAGTAGCACTTAGAGAAGAACCACTTCCAGCACTAACCTTAATTTTGTTAGTGTTGGTTCGGATAGCATGCACTGTTGTGGGGGTTAGACCACTAGCATCAGTAGCAGTTGATGGGCGCTTGGAAGCCATTTCGAATGGTTAGAGTACAGTTTTAGAGCAAAAACACTTAAGCACACATGAATGATGTGAATCGTAACAGAGACTGGCTTGGCGTCGCTTGGTTACGCTGTAACGTTCCGCGAGTGAGGGCAGCGTGCAGAGCCGGGTGATGCGCCGTAGAAAGTAGTCCTCGACGATGCAAAATGACGTAGTGTCGGATCACTGGGACGTTAAACGAGTTTTGGGTCTCCAAAGTTCAGCGATGTAGTACCGAAACAACGTTGAACGGGACGACGTTAAGCGAGGACTTACTGTACATTCCTAGGGGAGGGGGGGATTATAGTATACAGTAGTATTATGCTTGAAAGATTTGTCAAACCAGCAAGTGTGACCAAGTACTGTCAATGGCTAGCAAAACTGCAGATTACCAGTATTGCTTTCATCATTTATATGCCTGTACTTGTATTTTTCATTCTTGGTTGTCAGATTATTTTTAAGTGATGAGGTAGCAACACATTTTCCTAAACTTACTTTTTATCATTTATCACGTCTTTTAACCAAGTCCAGGGTTTGTTTGGTGTATGTGTTCTTCTATTATTCAAATTGATGAGTATTTTCCAGGTACCAGTGCAAGCTGTGTCGAGGTGTGGTTGAAGTTCCAAAAGAGTATTTCTGCCACATGGATGGTCAGGGATCACGAGCAGATAAATTTCAGCGACCAGAATTGTGTTGTGGTTCTTACGAATTTCTTGCCACTGCTGAGTATTGTCGGGTAAGATGATTTACAGCTTAGAGGAGTTCTTCCATGTTATAAAAATTAAACTTGCACTGTAAAATTATTGGGAAAGTTAATTATCAAGTGATGTTATTTTGGGGCTATACTGTATATTTAGTTTTTTGCAAATTTGCTAGTATCTCCTCCCACTCTTTCTCAATTTATACAAATATATTTTCCTTTTACTTGTATATTTTTTATTTTCAGGAGAAGCAGTTACCCAAGGAGCCAGCATTTATATTTGTCATGGAGATCAATCAGTTGATGATGCAGCGAGGTGTGATTCCTCTCTTGTGCCAGAACATGAAAGATATTCTCCAGCATCTTCCCCGAGATTGCATCAGTGGTACCCTCTCCCCTGAATCAAATATGAAAGTTGGCTTCATAACATATGAATCTAATGTCCACTTTTACAAGCTTGATGGACAAGCCCCAGAAATGTGTGTTGTATGTGATCGTGATGATATGTTTGTTCCAGTGCCTGGAGGAGTTCTTTGTGATGCTAAAGAAGCTGCTGATAATATTGATAAACTTATGGAATGCATTCCTGAGAATTTTAAAGCCACACGAGAAACCTCAGGTGCACTTTCTTGTGCAATTCGTGCTGGAATGGAAGCCCTAAAGGCTTCTGGCAGAGTAGGAAAATTAATTGTGTTTCATTCTTCATTACCAGTAGGTGGGGGAGTGGGTAGCTTAAAGATGCGAGAGGACAGAAAACTGCTTGGCACAGAAAAAGAGAAGCATGTATTGAATCCACAAGGTACTTTTTACAACAACCTCGGGCAGGATCTTGTAGCAGCTGGCTGTTCTGTAGATTTGTATATTTTTAATGATAGTTATGTTGATTTGGCCACAATTGGACAAGTGGCAAGATTGACAGGAGGCCAGTGTTATAAGTATACTTTCTTCCAGTCGAATAAGGATGGTCCAAGGTTTTTAGATGACCTGAAAATCAATGTTGGACGTAACATTGCCTTTGATGCTGTGATGCGGGTGAGGACCTCACAGGGAGTTAGACCTGTAGAGTTCTTTGGTCACTTGTTCATGTCAAATACAACTGATATAGAACTAGCCAGTATAGACTCCAGCAAGGCTATAGCTATAGAAGTAAAGCATGATGACAAGCTAACAGAGGAAGATGGTGTATACATACAAGCAGCTCTTCTCTACACATCCTGCAGTGGACAGAGGCGGCTTCGCATTATCAATCTGGCTCTTGGTGTATGCACGCAGATGGCTGATCTGTTCAAGAATTGTGACCTTGATACATTGATGAATTTCTATAGCAAGCAATCTATTGTAAGATTATTAGACACCAATGCAAAACAGGTGAGTTATAATTTTTTTTTTTAAGATTGTACTGTACCAGTTATTAAAATTGACCCAGTTGTTCTAATTTGGTATGAAATATGAGAACATTTTCATATAGATTTTAATTTATGAACAATGTACTGTAAGTTGAATTTAAACCCTCATATACAGGTTGTACCTCTCTAGTCCGGCAACCTCGGGACCTGACCGGTGCCGGACCATGGAAATTCACCCTTTTCTTGGATAGATAGTGACTTGTGCTTATGCCTGGAAGCACTAGCACCATTTTCTCTTCGTCATGGTCTCTTTGAAGACATATTGAAGGGTTAAATGTCGTATAGTAGCTTCTCAAATTTCGTGAGTTTTTAATTCTTAACGTATTTTATTGGAACACAAAAAAATAAATAAATAAAAATTTTGACGGCGGAAACTTGAATTTCGACGGGTTTGAACTGCCCGCCAACATGCAGACGACGTGCATAATCGTGTAAACAGCGTCATTTCTCTTATGTATAAAAGATTCATTATTGTTTATTACTGAATGTCTTTTTTATTGAATTAATGTTTGTGTGCAAAATGAGCAATACAATTCATTAATAATACGTAGAATATTAAAACACACGAGGAAATGACACAGCATTGTTTTCGTTGATTACAAAACCAGTGACTGACTGGTTCTACATATAAAACTGAAGAAAATAAGACCTTGGTTGTAGCTGTAGTAAAATTAATATGGTTGTTTTAAGTAATGTTATTTAATGTTAACAAATGGAACAATAGAAGTAGCTAACGATAATGGCAAAGAAAAAGAGAGATCGCATATGTAAGTGCGCATGCGCACACGTGAAAACATATCGTCATTACTTTCCATAAGAATATGAAAGCAACACTTATGTACTGTTCATATATATTTTAATTAATGTTTCTGAATTTGTTTTTATTGAATTAATGTACGTGTGTGCAAAATTAACAATACAATTTATTAATAATACGTGGAATATTAGAGGAGACGAGACGGCTGCCGGCATTGTTTATGTTAAAGCTTACGAAACCAGTGACTGATTGGTTCTACATATAAAACTGAAGAAAATAAGACCCTGAGTTTAGCTGTAGTAAAATTAATGTAAAAAATGAATATGGTTGCTTGAAGTACCTGTAATGTTATTTAATGTTAATAAATGGAACAATATAAGTAGCTAACCATTAATGGTAAAAAAAAAAAGTGAGACTGCTCGTATGTAAGTGCGCACATGTGAAAATATATCGTCATTACTCTACATAAGAATATGAAAGCAACACTTATTTACTGCTCATATATATTGAAGGGTTAAATGTTGTACTCTGTATAGACAAGCAGAGAGAGAGAGAGCAGCCGAACTGCCGGATGTAAACAAACCTTAATTTCCCGCGCTTTTTTTTTTTTTAAGGGGATTAGCTCACCCGGGCATAGGTCACTGACCCACATTGGGGCCTGAGGGGCAAAAATTTAATACTCCTGTAATAATAATAGTAATTCAGATAAGTAAAAAAAAAAACTGCCTATCTACCTATTGGACAAACTAAAATCGTTCCGGACCACGGGAGTTTCCGGACCACAGAATGCCGGACTAGAGAGGTACAACCTGTACCATATTTTTTCCTTTAATTTGGTTCATCCAGCTTTCATGTAACCCAAACCCATTCTGTATGGTTAATTTTCAGGTGTCATTCAGCATGGTGAATTATCACATCAAATATTTTAGTGAAATTATATTCCTAATATTTTCAAGGGAAAACTTTCACTGCAATAAGTTTTAAAGTTTCTGTGACCACAACAAAAGTCATATAGGACCACTCACATGAGGTATGGTCATCTTCGTTCTGCAGCCGATTTAGCCCACAAATTTTTTTATTTTATTTCTTTATATATATACATCACTGGCTTCATTGTTTTTGCTTTAACATAGTAGATAAAAAAGAAAATTTTTTCACTGAATAAAGAAAAAAAAACACGTTTTCTCAGCATTTTATCTTGGGGTATTTTCTCATAAACCTTAATGAGGTATAGTAGGTTCTCGAGTTTAGCGTCTAATTGGTATCGGTTTAGTATCACGAAATGCAAAATTGCCAAACAGGTGATGTTGAAATACATGCAAATAAGCCTAATCGGTTCCGCGATCAGTCACCCGAACCCCCCCTATAACGACCTACAACCCACCCAGAAAATGACATTAGTGTATTCATACATATTTATATTGTACATATTGTTCATAATATTTATATACTCATACTGTAGAATAACTTACCTTGATGGAGTCAAGCATGCAGTCACCTATGATGCACAAAAAATTGACACAATTATCTTGTAAACTTTTTTGGGCAAATATTTAAAAGATTAATGTCGCAATTTACGTCACCAATGCAAATAGAGCTACCCAATGATTTGATACGATTTGCGTCATAATATGTGAGAGGGTTAATAAAAAGTAAAATTTTGGACATGAGGCCAAATTGTTATATTTGAGTATGGTGAAAGTGTAAGGAATGCAATTGTTGGTAAAATTTGTAAGATGTTTGTTATTACAGAAAAAAACAAAACATAATTCATACACCCCTAATTCGAAATCACTTATAACTCGTAATGTTTTGTCGTTACAAAATATATATTACAAATTTTGTAATATTCGGTAAAATATTGAAATATGGGAGTCATTTCAAAATATTATGATATTTATATTAAAATTTTCATAATATTTGGTTAAATTTCAAATTATGAGACATTTACGAGCAGGTATGGCGTACATGTCGCATTGGGATGCGACCACCTGCCTCAGTGTTAACAAATATATGCAGGTCGGCCAGTTTAAATGGGTCAGTCATGGAGTGCAAATCTAGTCTACCACACAAGCTTTTTCTACTTGTTTTTTTGTTATTGCCCAGTGTTACATCCATTATCTTCCTAATGTTTGAGCCACTATCTTTAATAACCCTAAATCTGGAACTGTACTTACAAATGTTGGACCAGATAATGGAAAAGTACCATTGTTTTGTTTTTTTCCCCCAGAAGAAAGTGTCCCTCATAATTTGTAAAGTCTCATAATTTGTATGGGCTAGAGCCCCTATTATTTTGAATTTTGAGGTTTTTACTGTATGCCATAACTGAAGATACAGTTCAGTATATGACTTTTAAAAATCTAGAATGACCCCAGTTACCTTAAAAAGTGATTGACTATATTTCAAAGCCAGATTCATAAATTGGATACATTGGTTCTTTGTTGGAGTGTTTCAGAATTTTTTATTTAAAAGGAATTTGAATAATTTACTGCAATTTATGCAGGTGGTTACACAAGAGGTGTAGTGGTATAAATGGCAGACAGCAGGATATTGATTTTAAATGTGCTGTATATGCAGGTAATCAAGGGGGTATGTCCCTGGATTATGCTGTTGAGTACTGCCACTTGGGTGACGTGATCAGTGGTGGTGCTTCTGAAGTTAGCTCAGTTGCAAGAGTCTGAAGTAGCTGGAAGAGATTTAGGGATCTGTTACCTTGATTGATGATGAAAGGACCTTCTCTTCACTTGAAAAGAAAGTTGTATCTAACTAGGGTGAGAAGCATGATGATGTAGAGCAGTGAAACCTGGGAAGCTGAAGATGTCATGTTGGCTTCTGTGAGTTAAAATCAGTGTTGGGTAGTTTGATATATATATATATATATACTGTATATATATATATATACAGGTATATATATATATATATATATATATATATATATATATATATATATATATATATATATATATATATATATATATATATATATATATATATATATATATATATATATATATATATATATATACGATTCTCCTTAATTGCTGCTCAGTTTTAATCAACTCACATGTGTGGTTTAAATTTTTAATTCTTGTTGGAGTACAGTACAGTATTGTGAAAACATAAAACATGCTGTGATAAAGTGTACTTTGGCCGTGGAAAAAAAAATTGAAACTGCGATATGCAACAAGGATTACCTGTAGTGACGTGGGGTGTAAACGGTGAAAATTTATTTGAATGAAAGAATAGATAGACAGAAATATCATTGCTGGATCTAGTTTATGAATAAGATGACAAACATTCAAGCAATGTGAAAGTTTTTTTTATTTTTATTTTTCAATTGGTGTGAGTCAAGGATAAGTGAATAGGTCTTGTGAGATTTAATTCACTTAATCCACCCCATTAAAAGAGTAGAGTATGGCTGATAAGTGGATAGGAGACGAAGGTCTTCATTCCTGCTCTTCAGCACAATGCTAAGGAGGGGAAATACCAGTACTGTATGTTTGTAAGATGAAAGATAACATATGTTAAGATATTATTTAACTTTGGATTAATTATTTTATCAGATAAATGAAAAGAGAAGTTTTAAGAGCAGGTTAAAGTTGTTGAATACATTACTACTTGAATTAGTCAGACTGGCTGGCTCCTAATGAAAATCCTGGCAAAGGAAGATGGTAGTGTATAGCAGGAAAACAATGAGTTCTGGGATAAAACAGAAGTTGAAAAGGAATATAGGTTTTTTTGCTTATTAATGGGCGAGAAAACTCGGAGTATTCTCTCACTTATTGGGCAGAAAACGTTTTGGGATCTGTCAATTGTCCTGGACTTGTTTTTTTTACCTTTCCTAAAGTTTTATGCTAATTATGAAATTCATTATGCACCGAGTGGATATCTTGGTACCTTGTGGAAAGGAGACCACCATAGCATAACACATCCATCATGGCAGTTTGAGACTACAAGACAGTGGTTGGAACGAGTGTGTTTACAGGGGCTTGTCAGATTTTGTGCAGTGTGGAAACCCTGTGTTTGTTTCCATTCGACAGAAGGAAATTTGCAATACTCTGTATAGTAAACATACAACTTAAAACACTGTATCTCAAAGTTAATGATCTGTGGAATGTTTATATGATGAGCCTCTGTAAATGCACAAGTGAAGGGGACTACATGTATTACTGTTTAGTATTTTATAACTTTACATCTTGGATTGAGTAACTTTTGTAGCTAGTAAGTCTGCAAGTTGAAAATCAAGACTCCAAGGTCCTGACTTGCAAACGGAATGTAAAATTTTTGTAAATTTTACAAATTTGTAATCCTACCCTGTATATTGGGTCTCTGATGAGTAACAACTTCATAAGAAAATTCCTTTAAAATGAGAAGGCTGAAGAGTGTGTTAGTCAAGTGTATATAAAGATGCATTGATCCATTCATGTTCTAGTTAATGTTGGCAATACAGCTGTACAAGTGTTTGGTCATGCTTTGAGTGGACAATGTACTTTAGTTTGGGCTTAACAGACAGCTAAATGTTTTTAGGTTCTTACATAAAATGTGAACTTGAGCCACACAGTCTAGTCCTTGTGATATAATTTAGGTTGTGTTGCAAGTGTGTGTTTAATTCCCTACATGGCTGGTTAGTTAATAAGTTGGTAATGGAGTTAACTCAACCCTACACATTAACCATTAAAATGTAGTGTGTACAAACTTATCTCTTATAAGTTGTTTTAAACCAGATGAAGGGTCTGGCTAGGTGTCTTAATGACAAGGAAGGAGATTTTGCATGAATTTTCAGAAATAGTTGCATGTCAGATGTTTGCAGTGGGAATTTTTCATGTAGGTTATCATATCTGCATGTAATATGCTCCTTTAGGCATTATTTCATTCTCCTATATTCTTAATGTTGAAAATATTGGAATCCTTTAAGAGTTTCGAGGTTTTGAAAGCTGGCTGCTTAGAACTAGGTTATTCAATTTTCTCAAGTGAAAAAAAAAATTGACTACTGTACAGAAAGTGTACTCTACTCTGCACCAGGGTTTTTTCCATTGGGGGTGTCTTCAAGGATGTTAACACAGGCATTGTAAGGTATTGTACCTGCTTGAGGGGGATGCCATGTTATTGATAAAATAATTAATTGCTCTCATTGGAGATGAAACAATTTGGTACCAATTTGGTAAAACATGTAATATAACTGATTTTAGTTATACATACCCGGAACTGGCTTTATCAAGTTGATTATGAGCTGCACAATGGAATTAGTATTTGGCTTCAGATTTGGTACCTGGTAGTTAAGTTAGGTTTCCACTGGACTTAAGGCATTTTCCATGTCTGGTTAGGTTTGGAATAAGTTGTGTGACAAACCTGCTTTTATGGTTGATCATAGTAGGTCATTTTGGACATGACAGTCATTTCTGTATGTTGATATCAGTGAAGGTCTTGGACTTGGGGCTTTTACTGCAGCAGAAAATCCTGAACCCTGAGTGCAAGGGACCCCATAGAAGGCCTGCAAATATCTGGTCAAAATTATCTACCAGTTTGGATGCTTGGGTTTAATAATACCAGGTGATACTTTAATGAATAAATCAACAATGCTACTTTTTCTCTGGGGGTTATGTAAAGAAATAAGTCTTCCTCCAATGCCAGTAACTTTGGAAAATTTGAAGGAAAGGATACAAGAGACTATTAGAAAGGTTCAGTATGATATGCTACAAAATGTATGGAGGGAACAATACCGTGTTGATGTCTGCTGTCTATGGAATATTTGTTTTCAATTTATGAAAGGTTTTCATAATTTGAGGAGTGCGTGTATGTGGGTGAAGGATTATCTAATTTCTTTAATTTGTTAATTTTAGATCCCTGTCTCAAATTGCAACAATGATCTCTCGACTCAATTATTGAAAGGGATTTTGGCATCAAACTTCCATTTCTGCTAAGTTCTGATATTGTAGCTTAAATAAATGATAATCTATTGAAACTCATTCTACCCAAATAGGATTAACAGCAGATATCATTGTGTACAATAAACTGTATTTTTATATTAAGTCAACTGTAAATGTTGTATTAAAAATAAAGTAGATAAGTACAGAATACAAAAGACAAAAGGCAAAAGGATAGAGAATAATTGTGAATGGATTGTGGGGAAGGATAATAGCGAGGGTGCATTGGATGAAGTAATGTAGATAGGCCTATGATCTGAATTGAAAAAAATCTTGAGAAGTCTTCGGATTTATAGGAAGTCCTTTACCTTTAAAATTTGAATTCTGAGTTTTAACTGGATTGAAATATTTAAAACATGATTTAAATTGTCACCTCTGTCCTACAGTATTTGTAATAGAAATAGTGTATTACAATGTAATTTATGTATTGGCACAAGTGATTGTTTAAAATATTTATATACTATACCTTTATTTGTAGTAATGATCAACAAACTCGCTTCTAAATGACAATTTTACCGTTATTCATTATTTATTATTTGATGTCTATAATATCATAAATCAATCTTATACAGTACTGTACATACAAATACATGCAAATGAAAAATTATGTATGCCCAAAAATAGCTCAGAAATCTAAAATTAATATGAATATTTGTGCGACTGACTGCACTCTGTTCATTGGGGATGTGGTGACAGCCCCTACCAGTATAGGTACCTGAATGTTAATACTGTACACACAGTTTTAATGGTAATCTTATTATATGCTTTATTCCAATATTTAAACATGAACTTAAGACAAACTTACAGTGGCTGCTGTACATATTTTCTGTGCCGTTCCAATCAGTCACTCACAAATTTTGTTTATTTTTTTCAGGTAAAAGAAAATTTGATTGCCAAGACTGCCAATATACTAGCCTGCTACCGTAAAAACTGTGCATCCCCATCCTCTGCTGGGCAACTTATTTTACCAGAATTGATGAAACTGTTGCCATTGTATGTTAACTGCCTCAGCAAGTGTGATGCAATTAGTGGAGGGCAGGACATCCCTTGTGATGAGCGCTCCTGGCAGATGTATTTCTTATCAACAATGTCAGTTGACGCTTCTGTACCATATCTCTATCCCAGACTCATTCCACTTTCTGATGATGATCCACAGGTAAGGGTTTTTGTGAATTTTTTTAATGATGAAAGAGCACTGAAAATAAACAGGATGGAAAATTGAATTGAATATATGAGACTAATTGTAATACAGTATTTACTAATATTGTCATGTGTTTGTGCTCTCTGCATATGCTCTCATAATTTATTCTATTACCTTGGATATTGTTTTCCTCTTCCATATTACATCATTACAGTATTACATTTCTACCGAAATACAGTAATTGGTGAGCAGCCAGTTCAGTATAGGGAGGTGTTTGGCATAAAATTAATAAAAAAAATTAATTCAATATCAAACTTTGTTCGGTATATATGAAAAAAGTTTTGTGGTTTTAGTCCAGTTTATTGTCACAAGATCTTGGTAACACAAGACAAAAACATCATACAGTACAGTAATCCCCCCTTCAACCTGGGGATTAGGTTCCACATTTGAGGAACTTAATAGTTAATGAGATTCATAAGAATTAGAGAATGCCACCACATAAATTCTCATTACTTGACACACATGTGTGGCTTCCACCGTGCCATGCTGGCTGTGTGTATGCCATGACGTCACATAGGAGGAGTGCAGCCACACAGTTACATGTAGCCATAACCCACTGCCTCAACACATTCACTCCCCACATACACATGCCCATGCTCTCCATTTCTTCTTATTTTAGTTTTATATTATATATTTTTTGTTTCTAAGCCACATTAGAGTATTGCAATGATTTCCCACAACTTTTAAAGTTTCATTACAAATACAGTAACAATATACAAGGCTAGTGAGTCGACGCCGTGGTTAAAACCAAGGCCTTTGCTTAACACGTTCACTTCTCGCACATACATACCCATGCTTTTCATTTTCCTTATTTTATACTAGTTTTATACTATATTTCCTTTATTTCTAAGCCACATTAGAGTATTGTAATGAATTTTCCACGACTTTTATAGTTTCACTACAAGTTAACAACATACGAGGCGGGCGAGCTACTGCATCCATGCCACTTTGTATCTTATAAATTTTTTTTTTTTTTCTTTACTCCACCATCACTTAAAGATACAGGTGATGTACATTAAGGAGCCATACTGTTTAAGGGTTTGTTTCTTCCCAAAAACAGTAAAAAGAGTAAAAAGTATATCAACATGGACAGCACAGCTCTTTTGCCCGACTACAGCTTACATGAGATGCGAGAGGGAGCCATTTTGCGTTAACGAGCTGTGTAAAATTCAATTTTCCGTGTTCAGCAAATACATTAGTCGCATTTATTTTTGTATGCATAAGTGAATCCGCGTTGTAGGAATACGCACTGGTCCCCAAATTTTTGTAGGCTGTGAGCTACAGTTATCAATGCAAATACTGTATTGTGGAGGTTGCCAAAACTTCAATAAAAAAAATCTCATACTGTACAGTTATTTTCAGTTTTGCATGTCCGTTACTAGTTACATACTTTTTACATTTACTCTTGGACAGGGCATGTGTATTTACCCTAGTGAGAAGGCTGGCTCTCCCTCTCTGGGGTAAATACCCTCGTCCTGTACATGACACACTCGGGACAAATGCGCATTCTCCCCCCCAACCCCCTTCAACTATAAAGTTGTATCAAGTTATTACACATTTTTGTTAATTTCATTCTTACAAAGAATCCCAAATAATTAAAAAAATTCTAATAAACCCTTGCGGGCTCCATAATATGATTCCGCAGGTGCCATAACACTTGAGAACTACAGGTTGGAGACCACTGGCTTACTGTATATGTATGAGTTTATATTGTGTTCGTTAAGGTAAATAGTTTTTAATTTCTATATATAATACTGTACTGTATCTGAGATAGGAGAATGAATCCCAGTCCACTCGAAGTTAAAAATATAATAAAAATAAACAAAGAAAACTAATGGAATTCATCAAGAATGCATCGCCATTGTTTTTGTTTTGATTTCAGTCAATCAGAACGAAGTGCACAACTCCAAAACATAACACGTCATTAGTCAGCGTGTCCTGTGAGATGGCTTCGCATGTTGCCATTATTATATGCAAAAAACAATATAAGTTGTGGAAAAATAATTTCACTACTCTTAATGTGATCTAGAACTAAAGAAAATATATAAAACTAAGAAATTAGAAAAAATTAAGAACATGTGTACTGTACTGTATTTTGTGTGGGAGGTGAATGTATGTGTTGAGTCAGTGAGTGGCTGTCAATAGCGCATTTGGCGATTTTTCCAGTTATGTTTATTTTGGTTTAAACTAAAAACGGAAACACGTGCATTGGAGGTTGTGTAATGTGAGAGGAAGTGGTTGGGTAAGAGTCTGTATGATGTGAATGTGAAGATTGTGTGTGTGTGTAGTGGAGATGATGTGAATTTGTTGTGAAGATTATGTGAATGTTTAGTGGAGACTATGTGGGTGTGCATTGGAGATGATGTGGATATGTAATGAAGATCGTGGGAGTGTAGTATGACTGACAAAGTATGGTAGCACATAATCTATCCAAGTAAAATTTTATAACTACTGTACCTTAAGCATTTTTATTTTATTTTTTCACCAAATTTTTGGGTTTTACAGAACACTGGGATTCCTGCACCTCTACGTACATCCTATGACAAACTTCACCCTGAAGGTGTCTTTTTGCTGGAGAATGGTGTACAGATGTTTGTTTGGGTTGGATCAAACACCCCTGCAACATGGCTGATGGATGTGTTTGGGGTTAATGCTCCACATCAACTGGACCCAGTAATGGCAGAATTACCTGATATTGATAATCCCACATCAAAAAGAGTGCGTGAAATTACTGCTGCAATTCGTGCTCAAAGGAAAAAACATGTCCGGGTTAGTTTTTCTTTCTTTTAATTAGTTGTAGTTACCTACGTATTGTCACTTAAATTTATGATGAAAATTGTATGGTTTAGACACAAGAACATCAATACTTTTTAGTTATTTTTATGATGCATTAAGATATCTCTTAACCAGATTTTGTTAAGCGGATTTGAGAGTTAATAGGTCTTTTCTGGTTTGGTCATGATTGTTCCAGTCATGTTTAAAAATCAAATTTTGCCCAATTATCACTGTTGTATGTAAACCAGCTTTTAATGGAGTGAAACCCTTTAATTAACTTCTTGCTTGGTGTTTCTTCATAATATCCCTAAATTTATTCAGCTCTGACTTTCTACTTTATGCTTCAGTTTATACATCTTTGATTTTCTAAGAAAAAATGGGTCTTGGGGTTGATACTTTACATGCAGTGTTTATAGATTTAACTTAAGTTTGTGTTTCAGCTTAAAAGATGCACTTCAAAGTAAAGAATTGTCAATGGGTGTGTGCTAGCCAATTTTGATCGGATGTTTTGCAATGGCCATTAACCCATATTTTGTATTTTCTTAATATGATTGTTGTTAGCCTTTGCTTCCCTCTAATGGACCCTCCCTCCCTCCCTCACAGCATTAGTTCTAAACTTCTAATTGGTAAGAGAGATGAATTTGATACCGTAACAATTCTGAATAAATTCTCGAGACATTTCCAATAAGATATCCTTAAACAAAGTATTTCAACACAATGTAATGGGGATTCCATTCATTTACTTAAAAGAAAAAAGTAAGAAATGTTGATACTGGAGTCAATAAAATCAGTTCTAATTAAGTTAGACACCCCATTCTTCCCCCAAAATACAGTAATCCTCAATACTTTATCTAAAAGTTGGGTAAATAAATTTATTAAAAAAAAAAAGAAGCTCTATATGATACGGGCATAAATGAAGTTGTGTGTTACAGCAAAGACAAGTGGTATTTTCCATGCTTTATTGAAAAATTTCCACATCTAAACGATGCATCTCACAGGAGCTCTATTTATTTATGCAAACACCAATGTAAACGTTCAAAATTGTTCTTACTGTAAACAAAATAATGTACTATCGTGGACAAAAGTTCGCTCCTTCCCAAACTGAAGCAGTATCGACCCGCACAGCACACCCGCACCAGATAACAATCAGGGTAAGCCAGTTCGGAGACTCATTCCCGTGTCTCAGTTTCACTACAGGGAGCGAACTTTTGTCCACGATAGTACAGAAAAGCCTCGAATAACGGTGGTAATGTTTCCTCCATTATTGCAGTGTAAGGTGAATCATCGTATCGCGAATCATTAATTACCATTAAAATAAAGCAATAATAGTGAGATGCGTTCCCAAGTGTGACCTTTTCATATCTTTTGTGTGGCTTTTTACTCTTTTCCCCCTAAAACAATACAATTAATGAAAATTGCAAACTATATTCTTTAAATAATGTTTCTGAATGCACCTTATACAGTATAAATTAATAATAATATGGTCACACAAGAGGAGATGGGACGCCATTGTTTTCGCTTACAGCCGGGAGGCTGGGATGATAGTTCTACACGAGAAAATGAATAAAACAAGACCCTGGTTGGAGCTGTAGTACTATTAATGTAAAAAATTGAATATATATGTTTTAAGTAATGTTATTTAATGTTAATAAATGGAACAATAGAAGTAGCTTATCACTAATGGTAAAGAAAAAAAGTGAGACGGATTGGGAACGCCAACATATACTTGCGCAATTAAGGATACCGCGTCATTTATCTTAAGAATATGTACAAAAAATTCATTATTGTTTATAGAATATGTACAAAAAATTCATTATTGTTTATTACTGAATATGTATTTGATTGAATTAATCTCTATATATGCGAAATGAACAATACATTTCATTAATACGTAGAATATTAAAACACAGAAGAGGATAAAAGACGGCATTGTTGTCAGTGTTTACACCCATAATGTCAGTTATCTGCCTGAAACTGAAGAAATAAGACCCTGGTTGTTTTTGTAGAAGAATTAATGTAAAATATATGTGTTTTAATTAATGTTATTTAATGTACAGTAGGAATAACCACTGATATTAAAGAAAAAAGTGAGACTGATAGTGGAACGTCAATGTATACGTGCGCACCCAAGGAAACAGTCATTTATCTTAAGAATACGTACTAAAGATTCATTATTGTTTATTACTGACTATGTATTTGATTGAATTAATGTTTATATATGTGAAATGAACAATGCAATTCATTAATAATACTATTAAAACACACACGGGGAGACAAGGCGGCATTGTTTTCGTGAGTGACGATGGTTCTACATAAGAAACTGAAGAAAATAAGACCCTGGTTGTATGTTTTAAGTAATGTTATTTAATGTTAATAAATGGAACACTAGAAGTAGCTAACCACTAATGGTAAATAAATAAAGCGAGACGATTGGGAACGCCAACGTATGGACAGTAAGTGCGTACATGTGAAAACATAACGTCATTTCTCTACATATGAATATGAAAGCAACACTTAATTACTGTTCATATATGTTTTAAATAATATTTAGTAATGTAAAACAAAAATTCTACTCACCAATGGTGGTAAAGTCTAAAACATAAGGACAGCCAATGAATATTGTGCAAGTTTTTACTCAGGTGACAAAGTCATCAGGTTCAACTCTGACTGAAGCTGTAGCTTTCCATAAAGCTGTTGCTGAAACTGTTACTGAACATGAAGTTGTTGTTGAAGCTGCTTATGATACTGAATTTGATGACCTAGGCCTTCGAATAATAAAGCTGTTGAAAGAATCTTGCACAGCTGCTTTCTTTTCTCATTATACATCTTTATGTAGAGATCATTTACGTTTATTGAAATTTTAATGCTTTGTTCTGTTAATGGATCCACTTCAGAAAATATGTTCATTGCTTGCTCCATATATCCACAGACCTCTCGCCTGTTTCATATCGTTTTAACACATCTAATTTCTCAGCTAAGCTTATACACTTTCTATTGGCTTTTGAAACAACACTACCATCATTTGCTCACTTGCTCATGTTGAATAGGGATTGAAAAATGCTGTAAGAAACCTGAGAAAGTTTTTCTCCATTTCCTGTTCAGATGCGTGAAAACAAAGGGCCCGCCAGCTGAGATTGTTTACTAGTGATGCTGGTGTCGCCACTTACAAGCCCGGCAGCCTCCGTGCGCAAGGCGTGGTTTTTTTTTTTTTTATTGGGATTTAGTTATTATATTATTTATACGAAAATGTAATATATATATTTTTTTTTTAATTTTAATAATGGTGTAAATTGAATTGGGTTCTAAATTAACCAGGGTCTTAAATATGAATCTTCGTTAGTTGAACAGTCGTTATCGGGGGCTTTACTGTATTACTGTACTACTATACTGTATGTAATGTACTCACCAGCATATACTGTTCACTCAGCTGACTGTAACACTTGATTGTAATCATGTCTTAACATTGTGATGGAAGTTGGGTGGGAGATTAGTGGATCATGTTACTGGCCTGACTTGATGCGAAATCAGGTCACCTATTGTAGGGGTGGGAGATTAGTGGGTCTTATGACCTGAAGATGTCTTGAATACATGTAAAGACAAAAGGTACGGTGCTCTAGTGTTTCCCATTTAATGAATGTACAGTATAGTACTGTATACATGACTGTAATCCCTTTATATTCTTAAAACTGCTTTAACACTGGATTCTTGGCTGATTTTGTTCTGGTACAGTAATATACAGCACTGCACAACACAAATTGTACACAAACTGCAGCTAGCGAGGGAACAATCTTCTACAATGGCAGCAGAATATGAAATATGCGATCGAAACAGCTAGGTCACCCACGTGCCTGGCACTTGGGGATGTGTTGTAGCATGATGCAATATTTTGGAATGCCCTGAAAATTTATTCCTATATCCAGAAATTAAATTTTGGGGGGATTTTCCAGAAAATTTCTTTGAATTTTCAGAAAATGCACACAATTTTCAACCTCAGAATTTGTTCCCAAACCCAGAATTGAGAATTTTTTCAGAAAAATTCCTAGCAAATTTCAGTTCCAGCTATTGGAGAATTCCAGTTAAGAGGGATTCTGACTAATGGAGATATTAATAGTATATTACTAGTTAATAAAATATGCTTCGAGGAAGTAATTGAAGATGAATTTCTTTATACTTTACTAATAATAAACAGTGCCAGTGCCATACAGGGTTTGCATTTTTTTGGTCAGGAGTGGGGGAAAAGAAACCCTTCTATTGATGAAATCATCCTAAAAATGGATAGGGCTTGCAACAAATTAGTCTGGTATTGGGAAGGTGTACTCTATATTTGTTATACAGTATACTGAATATTAATATATTTTAATTTTATTTTTCCCACAGATGTTTGTAGTTCCACAGCAAAGTAAACATGAGGTAATAATGCGGAACTACTTGGTTGAGGACAAGGGCATGTATGGTGCCCCAAGCTATGTTGACTTCCTTTGTCATGTACATAAGGAAATCCGTGCTCTTCTTTCCTGAAATCGGTGGCAGCACTACCCATGGCCATCATCATCACAGTTGGTTGGGTCATCCCCCTCCACCTATCCAAGCTATTCAAGTGAAATCTCTTCTACCCAGTTGACCAACAATTCCACCACCCCTACCTCTACCAGCAATTTTAGTAGTCAGACCCCTACTCCTGGTCACCCTACCATTCCCTGTGCAACAGCTTCTAAACGTTGTCTTTCTGATGGTGCCTCTTCACTATTTGAAAGAAATACCAGCTCCCATACCTTGAACACACCCACTTCTGCTGCTAGTGTATGTGGCGGCCAAGTTACATACCCAAAAGTGGCATTTACACTTGACAACTGGCATTGAAGACCCCGTGGTTATGTTCCCATGATCCAGCTATTTTTTTCTTGTGCATCAATACCCAAATTATTATGCCAAAATTATTTCATTGTGTAACACCTTTTCATTCCGGGAACTAATAATTAGTTCTGGTTACCCTCACTTAAAAAAAACAAAAAACAAAGGTTATACTCTACTTATAAAGAATTTTTTTCATCTAAGGGATAAGCACAGTAAAATGTGAAGTTGCCTTACTGTTATCTTACCTAAAAATTATAGCTTATGTGGGGATTCTTCATTAGGTTATTCTTTATGATCCTTATGTACATTTTTTTAACTTATAAGAACCAAGGTCCATAAAGATTGCAAGATTGCATTGATAAAACAATGTAACCAAAACCTAAAATACTTTATTTGGCCTTAATTGAAAGTGTTATTGTTGTTGTAAAAATTAAGCTGGATCAAATTCATGGGTAGGGCTGTTTATACAGGATATATGCTCAGAACTAATATCACTTAATTTTGGGATAAACTAATAAGTTTTGATACTATTTATCTTGTAGATTTGTTAGTAGAGGCAACAGGGAGGAAATGGGTAGTTGGATACCCTGTGAAATTTTGCTATCTAGATTTAAGATAAAGATTTATTTTTATGTAAGATTGTACTCAATAGAGAACTTCCATGTTTAATGACTTTTTAATGAACAATTATTTTATGATTTACATTACCAGTGGCTTAATGAAGTATATTGCATTTGTATTATATTTACTTTGTGTCAGTCCGTTTCTTTTGGTAAACATTTTACTTCCTCTTTAGTTTATTATTCAATCAGTTTGGGATTTATTTGGTAATAATGGAGTTATTGTTAAATGAGGAACAGATATTTGCAGTGGTAAAGCAATTATATTGAGCCAGTTTTTCTGGTTAAATGCAATATGTTATATTTCAATGTTATGTTACAAAGAAATATTGTTAGCTTGTCTATATTGTTTTTAATTATCCTCTATAACCTTTCTATATATCTCGACTACAGTGGTCCCTCGGTTAACGAACACAATTCGTTCCAGAAGGTCGTTCGTTAACCGAATCCATTGTTTCAATGGGATATTGGGTAATTGGTTCCAGCTCACCGAAAAGTACATACAAAGTTAAAAAAAATGCAGTAAAGTACACTTACTTTGAGGTGTGTATGTAGAAGGCTCCTGGTTGATGATGATGGGAATTAGAAGTCGAGGAGAAGGGAGAAGAGAAGGAAGTGGGGATGGAGGAGAAATCGCCTCTCGGGACCCATGCTGGATGCCGTCATTTCACCAATAAAATTTTAAGTTCACTAGGTGTAATTCAAGATAATTTTCTTTAAATCAACACTGCACTATATATTATCAATATGTTAACTAAATTTCAGATTGACCAATAATTTTAATGTAAAATGCAAAAATATTCGACACCAACAAAATATATGCTCACTCCACTGTCAACAGAGCCCAACTGATGCCTTGTGGCCAAGTCAAGCTGCTGATGGGTGCACAAAAAACTAGTTCCCTGTACTGCATATATTATCAGTACAGGTAGTTCTGCTATAACGCGATAATTGTGTTCTTGTAAAATATCGTGTTATAGAAAATCGCGTAATAGAAATAACAGGGCTTATGGAGAAAATAGGGTTAGGTGCAGATTACTCGAAATCGAAAAAATTTAGTAGTTGGCCTAACACAAAGGATAGCACAGTCTAAATAAATGTTACATTCATATCTAATAATGAAATCATACAGTAAATGTAACACTTTACCTTGAAAAAATATGAATGTAACTTGATGGGGGAGAAGGGTGATTTTGAGGTTGATAACATCGAGCTTCTCTTCAAGTGTTATATCCTTTCTTTTACGATAATCACTGGGAATTCTATCATCAGAACGCTTTTTGGAGATATTCTTCTTTACCATATTCACAGTTAATAGCACAAAATTGGAGAAATGGTAAGCAAAAATCGCGTTAGAGCAAATTCGCGTTATCAAAACGCGTTATAGCAGAACTCACTGTATGTTAAATAAATGTTAAAATTACTAATAATTTTAATATAAAAAATGCAAAAATATTAAAGTAGCACAACTTTATTGATATTTACTCCACTGGAAACAAATGCAAACATACTGTAGAACAGATTACTGAATTGGCAGACTAGCCCATCAGCTGATGCTCACAACAAAATGTGATGTTTGTAAGGATTTCGTTAATCAAATTTTTGTTTGTTAACCGAATTGAAGATTCTTATGGAAGCTAATTCGTTAACCGAACCGTTCGTTAAACGAGGGACCACTGTATGAACATATTCAGATGTATCTGGCTGAATTTCAACATGAAATCCAACCATACTTGATATTAAAAAAGTAAATACCTGTACCAAAGATGAATACATAATTTATTTACATGGCATATAGAAAGACTGTAGATTAACAGACCTTTATTATAATGATGAAAATATACAGTATTGCTCAAGTATATTCATCCCTGGGGTTAAGAATTCTCCACTTCTCTGTGTCTGAAATAAAATTTAAGCAATTATTGTATCGTAAAACAAAAAAATTACAATAATGAAGGATTGAAATGAGAAATGTTAAATGGCAAGGTAAATCTTCGGAGTAAGCAATGGTAGTGCTGCTTGCAAAGTCAAATCAGAGCTTGAAAATATAAAATGGTGCTTCTTGTATACTGTATTCAATTGAGAACTAGTGTTGCCTTAAGATAAAAATCCATGTTCAAAAATGCAAATTCCATCATTCAAATTTTACCCTTCAACCCTGTCATTTCCAGCCAATATGAACTCTATTTGGAGAGGAAGGAGGAAAACCAGGTCAATCATTTTCATGTAAATCATTAAATGTGAATTAACATCTCGGTCCTTCATTAATGACCTATAAGTAATAAATCAGCTAGGTAGAGGATGGAGGAGATCTTTTGTAAGTACTGTATACTGTAATGGGAAACATCTCTAAAATAAGTTTATGTACTTACAACTACTACAATTGTAACATAACATGTTGAAAGGAGCTAAGTTCCATAGAAATGAAGTAGATTTTCCAGCCTGTGCTCTGTAAGCTTTAATATATTTAATAAGTTTAAAGAGTTGTAATGTTAGTTTTATCAGTAAAGAGTAATAGAAAAAAAAGTAAATAACAAAAACTAAATAATTGACTGGCACAAAAGACAAATATGATTGTCTGTGAGAATAAGAGACCAGTTAGTCTGAATGTTTCTCATCTAAGAATGCGGTGTCAATTGGTATAATAATCACGGGATGAAAAATTATACGAACTCCACACACACTGGGAAAGTTTTGGTTAAATGGTCAAGATTAGTGCTATGTAATTTACCACTAATAGCATTTCCACGCTAACCTGGCCTGTATAAGCCACGCCCCTCTTCTATAAAAATAGCCGATTGGTTCATAGAAAATTTTCGTGTAGCTGTCCATTTATTTAAACAAAATGTGTTCACAATTGGTAAGCAGACCTGTTATTCTCTAAAATAATGTTAAATATCTGGACTATCAAATGGTAAATGATTTCAAGGCATTACCATTTCAGAGAGGGTGTTAGAAAATTTTTAATATAGTATATCATAAAAGGTCAAAGTCAAAGGTGAAATTCACTTTTGAATGAAGTCTTCATTATTTCTTTGTTTAGTACCAAACATAAAGCAAACAGAAACAAATGATAAAACACAGCACAATAGGTAGAAATTGTAGTTCATTACCTATTGTGTTATGTTTGGTATCATTTATTTCTGTTTGGTACAAAACAAAGAAATAATGAAAAAGCTTCATTCAAAAGCGAATTTCACCTTTAACCTTTTATGATATACAGTATATATATATAAACATTTTCTAACATCCTCTCTGAAGTGCTAATGCCATAAAATCATTTACATTTTGATAGTCCTGATATTTAACATTATTTTAGCCACGTTATTGTGGAAATACTATACAGTATAGTCTCGGTTTACACAGATTTTTTTATACACGGCACCTGTCCAAACGCGCCAATTATTAGTTACGCGGTACATTCTTGAATTTACGCGGGAAGCGGCGTGGACAAGCTGCGCGCTAGGTCGTTCTTATGTCACCGCTGACGTCAGATGACGTTTCGGACTGTAATTGGGCCATGCATCCTTACTACCCACGCATCCCCTCTGCCGCGAGCTGTAATTGGTCTATTTAACCTTACTTGCCCAGTCAACAAAACATTACCGAGTTCTTCACCCGCCACCCACCACAGCCAGCCCAAGTCAGTGATAGCGAGGATATGCAATTTGAGGGGTTTGACAAGGAGGCCCTGCTAGCCTCTGTGGTGGATAGTGATACACCTGAGGGCCAATAATCTGCCCTCTGTCTCGGAACCAACCCCCCATCCCCGTGTGCCCAGCCATCTCTTCTACTGACGTAAGTGTTAAAAAACCTAATATTATTGATATTTTTCTTAAATATTAATTGTGTGTGCATACCATCATAAAATTAAGATGTTATTTTTACTACAACGTACGTATTGTGTTGGAAAAAGGGTAATCTGGAGGTCGGCCCAGTCTCTATTTCAATTAATCCCATATGTTGTTATTTTGTTTACGCGTTTCACATTATACGCGGACCTCCACGGGTTTAATTGACCGCGTAAAACGAGACTATACTGAAGTTACAGACCGTGGAGGTAGGGGGTTAAAGTAATGTCAAGGGAAGTAGGGGGTGAAAGCTGCTTCACTGATTTGTATCCGAACACTCCACAGGTAGTAGTAGATTGTATTCCTAGTGATAGGTTATTTTTATCAATATGAGTTTAGGATGAATCCTAGTATTAACTTAGTACAGGTGTTGAGAGGTATACAATGGATCTATATACAGTAATATCGAACAGTTTTACAATGTTAAAAATTAACACCATTTACCACTATGTGATAGCTAAGATCAGTTTTATGATAGTCACCGCCGCCTCCGATGTTTGTTTACAAAACCCAATACTGTATATGTACGATACTTACAAAATTATTTTGTATTTGTATTAATTTTCTTATCTAAACTATTGTGTACATGTATTAAGAATTTATGTGTGACAATGACAAGTACTGTATATAAAGAGAGCTGTTGATTGTTTTTTTTATTTTTCTTGATGAGACGTTCAGTGAAATTCTTAATATACTTCTCGAAGTACAGTATAGGAAGAAAGATATACTGTACATTATACAGTAGAATCCCAGTTACCCAGCATGAACAGGGATTGAGAGGTGCCAGTTAGTTGAACCTCACTCTTAGGATCCCCCAATAAAGCCTAAAATGCAGTGCTACAGGCTGACCTCGTTACTTATCTCCAGAAAAACGGACTTTTTTAAAATAAGGACATGGGTGTGAATGTGTGGGAAGTGAATGAGTGTGGAGACGGTGGGCTGTGATTGTGTCGCTGACTCGCCAGCCCAGCCACCGTGCTTATTTTTATATGTAATGAAACTATAAAAGTTGTCGAAAAGTCATTACAATACGCATTCTAATGTAGCTTAAAATAAATAAAATATAATACAGTACAGTACTGTACTATAAATAAGAAAAATGAAGACCATGGGTGTGGGACGTGAACATGTATGGAGACAGTGGGCTATAACTACATCACCGATTCGCCAGCTAAGCCGCCTTGTATATTGCTACTTATAATGAAACTATAAAAGTTGTTGAAAATCTACAATACTCAAATGTGGTTTATAAATAAAGAAAATATATAAAACTATAAAGAAAATATACCATAATATGAAACTATAAAATAAGAAAAATGAAGAGTATGGGTGTGTATATGTGGGAAGTGAATGTGTTGAGGCAGTGGGTTTGGTGGGTTACTGGGCTATGACTGTATGACCGCCCTCCCTCCCGATGTGACTGCATACACATAGTTATATACTGTAGTGTGGCGGCCTCACATTTGTGAGTCAGCTGGGTGACTGCCTGAATTGTGTCATGTTGCCTAAAGGATGGTTTGAGTGTGGAAGGAACTAATTTTTGTACATAAAATATATGCTATGTATCGATTTTATTGTTTATCACATAAATAGATAAGGCAGGTCCTCCTTGATGTGTGTGTGTGTGTGTTTGTGTGTGTGTGTGTGTGTGTACACACACACACAAACAGGATAAATTTTCACATGAATTTGCACACTTCTCCAAAACTACATATGAATGTATGGATGAAAATTTGCACAGATGGATATCAGGGTGTCTACTGGCCAGACAAAATAAAATTCCCTGGCTTTGCCAGGTGTAAATTTGAAAAAATTCCAGGTACAGTTCAGTGGTCCCTCGGTTAACGAGCACAATTCGTTCCAGAAGGTTGCTCGTTAACCGAAAAATTTGTTAACCGAAACCATTGTTTCAATGGGTTTTTGGGTAATTGGTTCCAGCTCACCGAAAATTACATACAAACCAAAAATAAATGCAGTAAAGTACACTTACTTTGAGGTGTGCATGTAGAAGGCTCCTGGTTGATGATGATGGGAATTAGAATGGGGGTGGAGGAGAAGGGAGAAGAGAAGGCAGTGGGGGTGGAAGAGAAGTCACCCCATGCCGCCATTTCACCCATAAAATTTTAGTTCACTTGGTGTAATTCAAGATTATTTTCTTTAAATCAACACTGCACTGCACTTTATATTATCAATATGTAAAATATATATCAAAATGACCAATAATTTGACTGGAAACACAAAAAAAGCATTTATGTTAAAGAGACTCAAACAAGATGTTTCTTCCTCTGAACTGGTAAACAAACTGACGCCAAGCTTGGTGTGTTGAGTGGCTGTTTGGCGTGCAAAAAACAAGTTTCCTGTACAGTACTTCAATTATGTTCAATAATTGTTAAAATGACTAAAAAATTTAATATAAAACTTTTAAAATTATTGAATAGTACAACCTTCTTGATATTTACTAAAATGGTAAGGAATTTAAGCCCTAAAACCGATTACTGTATTGGCGGACTAATACTACAGCTGGTGGGCAGCCAAATGCTGGCGAAAACATGTTGGGAAAAATTCGTAAGGAATTTGTTAACCGAGGGTTTGCTCGTTAACCGAAGTGAAGAATCTTATGGAAAGTAATTCGTTAACCGAAATTTCGTAAACCGAGGCGCTCGTTAACCGAGGGATCACTGTACATTAATTCGGTACTTATTACGACAGAATACAGAATCAAAATTATAAGTTTTCAATAACATGTATATGCTATTGGGGAAATTGAAGATGATATAAATGATATTAATCAAGAAATTGAAACCCTTTTGTGACCCACCCCAAGCCTATAGTACGTTTTTTCGCAGCTGAGAAGAGATACTCTGCCCCCTCCTCAAGAGTTACAACTGATTGGCTATTGCATATTTGTCCAATTTCGTCCCGAAATAATGATGTGTTTCTAAATGAGTTTATTCATAATCGTTGGGATGACCATTTCTGACGAGAAAGATATTTAGCTAAATTATATAAAGATACATACATTCATTATTTCAAACATGAGCATGTAGAAAGTTGATCAGAAATCTTATACGTGAATTAACTGTTAAACTCTGGTAACAAATTCACGCTTTCGGAGGTCGCATTTAATATAGTCATTTTTACCCACAATAAGGCATACCAAGACAAATTACATATCAGTACAAGTAATACTACATTATGCAAAAACTAACATTTTAAAAGATCAGAATCACATTGAAATATTACACGGCCGTCAGCAGAGGTGGGAAATGAAATTCAACACCAGCAAGTGCAGCGTACTTAATATTGGAAGAACAAATACTTATAATGTATACAGCCTTAACAACATCAACCTAGAGAAGTCGACTTGTGAAAGAGACCTAGGGGTACTTGTAAGCCCGGACCTACGGCCTAGAAAACAGTGCGTTAATGTTCGAAATAAGGCAAACAGAGTATTGGGTCTTATATCTAGAAGTGTAAGTAACAAGAGTGCAGAGGTCTTATTGCAACTATATCTTGCGCTAGTCAGGCCGCACCTCGATTATGCGGTTCAGTTCTGGTGCCCCTATTATAGAATGGATATAAATTCACTAAAATCGGTGCAGCGAAGAATGACAAAAATGATTCCGGGACTTAGAAACCTTCCATATCAGGATAGGTTTAAAGAAACTTAACTTGCATTCCCTAGAAAGACGAAGAGTGCGGGGAGATATGATAGAAGTATTTAAGTGGGTGAAAGGAATCAATAAAGGGGATATAGATAAAGTTCTTATAATATCCGAGCAGGATAGGACTCGGAGCAACGGATTCAAGTTGGATAAGTTTAGGTTTAGGAGGGAGATAGGAAGAAACTGGTTCACAAATAGGGCGGTGGACGAGTGGAACAAGCTTAGCAACTTTGTAGTAAGTGCGGGAACTCTGGAAAGTTTCAAAAGGAGGCTAGATAGATTCATGGATGATAGAGTGGTAGTAACTCTCGACAGGAGCTGCCATGCACAGGCCAACCGGCCTATTGCAGACTCCTTATTTTCTTATGTTCTTATGACTGTGAACAGCTTCACATTTCCCGCTTCTGCTGATGGTTAGAGCGGCCAAGGTCCCCAGTCTGTCACACTCATCCACCAACTTTCAGAGGCAGTGTAATATTTCAATGTGATTCTGATATTTTAAAATGATAGTTTTTGCATAATGTAGTAATACTGATTTGGAATTTGTCTTAGTATGCCTTATTGTGGGTAAAAATAAGTACAGTGCAGTATATATTTAATGCGTCCTCTGAAAGCGCGAATTTGCTACCAGAGTTTAACAGTTAATTCATGTATAAGATTTCTGATCAACTTCCCACATGCTTATGTTTGAAATAATGAATTTATTTATCTTTATATAATTTCGCTAAATATCGTTCTCGCCAGAAACGGTCATCCCAGCGATTATGAATAAACTCATTTAGAAATACAGTACTGTACAGTACATCATCACTTCAGGACGAAATCGGACAGATTTCAAACACCCAATCAGCTGTAACTCTTGAGGAGGGGAAAAACACATTATAGTAATGAACATCAGCAAAGACCTTGACAGCCCCCTTCATATTTTTTTCCTCAGATTTGTGCAATTTACCTGGGTCGACTTGGACATTCCAAAAAAGTCGGAAATCCGGCAAAACCAAAAAATCACATTCCTGATCCACCTATATGACTCATGATTAATATGTGGAATAATCCACTTAAATAAAGTCACTCAATTACAAGAACAATTCATCTCTGACAATACTCATTGCAGAGTTTGTGGTATAACCTTTATTATTTGGTTATTTGATCACTAAGATGATATATGATAGGTACACAAACAATTGGAGTGGACTATTTACTGGAATTTGTTCCTAAAAGTTTAATTATTTACCTATTATATAGTACTGCATTAATTTATGGTAAGAATGCTGTCAAAATAACAATATTTTGAAGTTGAACTGAATTCACATTAAATTCCAGGTTTATTTGTAAAATTCCCTGGTTTTTCCAGCACCAAATAAAATTCCCTGGCTTCCAGCCCCAAATAAAATTCCCTGGCCTTTCCAGCCCCAAATAAAATTCCCTGCCCTTTCCAGGTTTTCCATACCAGTAGACACCCTTCATATGTGTACTGTACTTCATTTTCAAGTTGCATTCCCAATGGGTGTTGATTCTCCAATCATCAACAACATCATTTAATGGTGGCCATTTCCCACGCTTGCATGGGCTAGCCATGATAACCTGATGGCAGCTCTCTATACTGCCCAGTCTCTTGCAATCTCTCTTCTCTGGTTATAAATCTAATGTAATTTCTTAAAACTTCTCTCCAGGTGATTCTTGGCCTGCCCTTGGCTCTCCTCCCCTCCACATTTAGGCTCATGCACCTCTTGACCCAACTGGTCTCATCCATACTCTCCCATGCCCAGACCATCTCAGCCTGCCTTTAAGCAAATCTTCGCCAATACATGTACTATACTATCAATACCCAGTCGTTCTCTTACCTCTCAACAAGGCCTGTCTTTCATTGACACATTACATATCAATCTTAGCATTCTCGTTTTACCTCCCTCAATTCTGTTTATTCCATCCTTTTTGACTGCCCATGTTTCACTGCCATACAACTTCACACTTCTCACATAAGCTGCATACATTCTTTTTTTTTCACATGGAGGGAAGGTCCTCTTGTCATCAAAAAAGACATAAACTCCCTAAACATTCTCCAGCCATTCCTGACTTTTGCAACTGAGCAGGCTACTTTGGATTGCCTTAGAATACTGAACAACTGCCAAATTCTTTTGCAGCACCCCTTTCCCAGTGTCAGTTTACACATTGCCACATCATTCGCTTTACCTCGTCCATTTACACTGGGTAAAACCTTTCCAAAACTCTGTACAATGAGTGGAAAAGGCACAGCAAGTGATATTTGTGCCTCAAGTAAATGTTATCTTACTGACATATGTTTTAGATCTACTTCAACTTTTAATAATATAATTTACATATTTAATTAATATTTGGGTAATAAAATTTTTAACAGAAATGTCCCCCCAGGAACATAATCCCTATTTATATCATTAGGTCTTTGGTAAACTTGTATTAAGTATAGTATGTTGTTTCACTTAATGTCGTACTTTTCAAGACGGCGTGTCCGGCCTATAGTGAGGTAGTACAGTACAGTACTGTATATGTATACCTGTATTCATGATTTGTATGACTGCAGTCAAACAGCATTTCTAAAGGTTAAGGAAAATTCAGAGAAGGAAGACCCAAAATAAGAGGTATCTTATGATGCCTGTATATCAAACTTACCTGCACTTTGGACAGATATAGAAAACAGTTTGTCCTTCATCTGCTGATCTAAGCTGCATGGTGGTGTAGGACATACCAATGTTCCCACACTTACTACACTCTCGGTCATTATCCATTTGACCTAGTTCACTCTCTTCTTCAACCTTCTTCTTAGATACTAGATAAGTTCCCTTTTGAACAAAGTCCACTTTGTAAGTTGTCTCTCGATTAATAATATCTAAAGAAGAGAAAATTCAAGTTAAGTAAATCTTATCATTATGTTGAAAACTAAATGTTGATCCAAAATTCTGTTTTCTAAGTGAGCCAGGACAGGCTAACCTTGTACAGCCAGCATCTAAAGCTGAAAGCCATGTTCCCAAGGATCAAAACTTGTGACTTGGAATCTTAAATTCAAACAAATTCAAATACAGCTACTCCCCCACTTGCGACCTGCCTCAGTCGTACCAGGATTTGGTCAAATTACGTATTGTCGAGTCCCAAAGTCAGTACACAGACAAAATTTTCATTTGTAATTCACTTTAAAATGGCTGGCAAGCTTAAAAGTGAGTGTTTTGTGGTGCTGAGAAGAAAAAGAGACCCCCCCCCCCATTTCCGATTTTCTATGTGTTATTTAAGCATTTCCGACTTTAGACCTTTTCGACTTACGACCTGGATGTCGGTCCCTAACCTCGTCGTAAGTCGGGGAGCAGCTGTATTGAAAAAATCTTTCACTATCACACCATAATCCAATAGATGAGGTACTTGGTATAAAGATACCCTGACAAGGGAGAGGGTATAATATTCTTTGCCACCATGTAAGCACTTAGAGTGGTCCTTGATGCTTTACAGTATTTACTCAAGAAAGCTAGAAGTGGACCAACATCAAATTCCAGTTTTTCATTCAAATATGATTTTTTCTCAGACTTGAAATTTGGTGGGATTAAATTCAGTAATTAAGTACGTCCAGAAGAACATAAAAACACCAACCAATCACCTCAGAAACCAATAGTTGGCGAGTACAGTAATACTGAGATTTTGAACAAAATCGCACATATCGCTTTTTGTCTCTGCCCTGAAAAAATCTGCAAGAGATTGTCAACAAAATCGCATATGTAATATCTCCGTTAGCCGGAATCCCTCAAACCTGGAAATTTCCGATAGCTGGAATTGAAATTTGCTCGGAAAATAATTCCCAAAGCCGGAATTCTAAAAAAATTCCGGCTTTGGGAAAAAATTTCCGAGGTTGAAAATCGAGAGAATTTTCTGAAAATGTCTTGAAGATGAAAGTTAAATTTTTCTTTTTTGGGGGGACCTGACCTGGGCAGACTCAATGTCAGGTGGAAGTAGGGTGGGGGATTACCGTTAGTGATCTCATATTACTGTACTGACCTTCTGATGGAATATCAGGTCACCTTTCTTGGCTGGAGGATTAGTGGGTCTCATGACCTGAAGATGTCTTGAATAAACACAAAATCTAAAGTATTTTTTAGGGAGATTGTGATAAGTATAAGTATAAAGGAGCAAAGTTGTATCTCTTCAATGTTACATTACATAACATTTTAAAAAATGGAGTGAGAAAGCAGAAAGATGTGGTTGATTGCAGAGATGGAGTGGTAACATGCACCAGTGTTGCCAAGCGATAAGCTCCACAACAGCTGATCTGTTAATTCACCTCCATGCAGTCACACAACAAGACCCTCACTGGATGCTTGTAGTCTTAATTCCCATGTGTGTGTGTGTGTGTGTGTGTGTGTGTGTGTGTGTGTGTGTGTGTGTGTGTGTGTGTGTGTGTGTGTGTGTGTGTGTGTAATCAAGTGTATTAAGATAATCTCCCTCCTGGGAGAAGGATCCTTGGGGAGGGGGGGTAAAAGTGACCGTGTAGTGATTTCTCCCACAAACGCTGTTTGTCGCTGAGTAGCCGACCCCGCGAATTCCACAGTGTTGCCTCGTGGTCTAGGTCAACCAGCGCGCCACGGAGCAGGGGTCAACTATTAAGCCACGCCTACCTCCGCTATTTAAGACCTGACCTCGTGGTGACCACTCTCTTTTCTACCTACACCAACCAGCCAGCAACACCTCCTCCTCCTCCGCCTGCCTGGCGGTCCTCGCTCCCGCCGGAGAGCATGGCGACCCACAAGCTGGTCCTCCTCTGAGCATCCTCACCAACCAGCTCACTCTACATCACGCTTGTAACCACGCTGCCACTTCCCAGCACCAAGCTGCATTGTACATCCAATACAACAAGTATACAGAGAGCACATTGTGAGTTTCCTTTCTCCATCCCATCCTGAGTGTGAACCCAAACAAACCATACCCCACAACCGCGACCTGCCCCCCCCCCTACAAAAGGGTTCCTCACTGTGTCTACTGTTTATTTGTTTTTCATTAATTAGTGCAGATACGTTACTTAAATAGTCTGTGCTTATAAATACCTGTACCATCTATATACAATACAGTATAGTACTGTACTATGCATATACCTCCGGTAAAAAATGTCATTCAAGGCATCTTCAGGTCATAAGACCCACCAATTCCCCTGTGTGTATGTGTATGTGTGTGTGTGTGTGTGTGTGTGTGTGTGTGTGTGTATACTCAAATGTATTAAGCTAATTACTAAAATTTTTAATCTTATTGGAAACATTTAGTAGAGAATTTATTAAGGATCATTATGCCTGATAGGCTTACATTTTCGACAGTTTTGGCCCCAAATTAGATTTTGTTGAAAATAACATTATAGGTACTCCTGAGCATGCTGATTTCGAATATAAGGTCCACAATTCGATTGCAGGGTAATTAGTGGTTGTAATGATGCTCGGAAAATTTAATGACATGTTTCAATGCTAATAACTCGCCAACTATGGGTTTCTAAAGCGAGATTTTAGTGGTAATGTGTTATTCTGTAAGTACTTAAATAGTTAAACCCTTAAATTTCAATTCTGAGAGAAAAGTATATTTTGGTAGACAAATTACAAAGGTCTAATGCTTACATTTTCGACAGTTTTGGCCCAAAATTAGATTTTGTTGAAAATCACATTATAGATATTCCTGCGCATGCTGATTTCGAATACTGTATATGGTCCACGATTCGATTGTGGGAGTGGCGGCTTCCTCAGAGACCCTCCCAAGGACAGCGGCTTCCTCAGAGACCCTCCCAAGGACAGCGGCTTCCTCAGAGACCCTCCCAAGGACAGCGGCTTCCTCAGAGACCCTCCCAAGGACAGCGGCACCCCAAGGGGCCCTCCAAAGGGGTAGCAGCGCCTCCTGGGGCCCTCTCAGGGGCAGCAGCACCCCAAGGGCCCCTGTCAGGGTCTGTGGCGCCCCCCAGAGGCCCTACCAAGGGCGGCGACTTATTCCAGGGCCCCCATGGGCCCTCCCAAAGGTGGTGGAATCCCCAGGGGCCCTGCCAGTAGCTGTGACGCCCTCAGGACTCCTTCCAGGGGTTGTGTCGCACCCTGAAGAGGCAGCGAAGCCAAAGGTTCCCTCAAAGGCCATCCAAGGGGCGGTGACTCTCCAAGAGACCCTCCCAGATTCGGCGGTGCTGCTAGGGGCCGTCACAGGGGAGGCGGCGCCTATAGGGGGGCCCTCCTATCGGCGGAAGCGCCCCTGTGGAGCCCTCTCATGGGCCCGTAGGTACTCCTGAGCATGCTGATTTCGAATATATGTCCACGATTTGATTGCGGGGTAATTAGTGGTTGTAATGATGATTGGAATATTTAATGACGTGTTTCAATGCTAATTACTGGCCAACTATGGATTTCCAAAGTGAGATTTTGGTGTTAATGTGTTATTCTGTAAGTAAACCCCTTAAATTTTAATTTTGAGTGAAAAGTATATTTTGACAAAAAAATTACAAAGGTGTAAGGCAGTGGTGTCAAACTCAAACCTTTCGAGGGCCAATTCTTATTTTAGTTACCCTCTTCAGGGCCAACACAAGTGCTATATCACATATTTGCAGGATTGAAGTTTACAGCTTCACACATTGCCTTACCTGGCTTACCAGGAATACCTCATTTGGTTTTGTCTGATCTTAAGTATGTAAAATTCATTTTACTAAATAAACATGATTATATCTATTTTTTTCATAATTTCACGGATGATAAATTTTACCATCATCCCGTGGGCCACACCTGACCATCCCAAGGGCCACATTTGGCCAGCGGGCCATGAGTTTGACACCCCTGTCTTACACCTTAAAATTTTTTTTACCAAAATATAATTTTTTCTCAGAATTGAAATTTAAGGGATTTAACTAATTAAGTACTTTCAGAATAACACACAAACCCTAAACCACACCTTGGAAACCCATAGTTGATGAGTAATTAGCATTGAAAAATGCCAGTAAAATATTTCAAGGGTCATTTTGGCCACTAAATACAGTCGGCCCTTAACATACGTGGGGGTTGGTAACAGAGATTCCCGTGAATGTTAAGAATCAGTGTATTTTTGCTGTCCCCCCCGAAAACACCCCTGGCCCCCCATGTCCTTATTTACCGTATATACCTGTGTGTAGTTCGAGTTTTTAAGACCAAATTTTTTGGCAAAAAATTGGGGGTCGACCTCTAAACGGGTAATAGTTTCGTTAGGTTGAAAAATATTTACCAGTAACTACCAGTAAACAATGGAAACGACGCACCACCAGCTGTGAGTGTCGGTACATTTGCCAGGGCAGAACTCTTGCATCATCATAGCAAGCCCAAAGTAGCCAAATGCATGGTATGGTAGCACAGGACGATGTAAAACATAAAGTATTCATTTTTTAAAGTTTATTTATAGATACCTAAATTTTTTTTCATTACATTTGAAACATCAATCTTTGTTAATTAAATTTGAAACAAAAGAAAACTTCGATACCGTATTTCTAAATACCGGGTATTTTCATTAAAATATTACATCACAAGTATATTTTACCTTAACTGTGACTGAATGAATATATTTTCAGAAATAAATATGGAAATGTAATATTTTTGCTGAAATGACGTACGTATTACAGTGGAAAGTGGGATAAAATCATGACGAAAACAATGACTTTCGCTTTCTTTCGTTGTTCAAAAGATTTTACCATAATCGCTTTTTGAATGGTTTTCAGTTAAAAAACTGTTGTATTACAATAATATTCTATCCTAATTCACTTGAATAAATACTACGATACCATATTTCTGAATATTTTCATTAAAATCCATCAAAATCATTTTCCTTGTCATCGTCTTCAGCACCAAACAGCTCCTACCAGTCTTCTCCTTGAACAGGGCTAGAGGGTACGTGTTTTTCGAATCGTTTTCAGTTAAAAAACTGTTACATCACATGTATATTTTACCTAACCTGCGCCTCAATAAATATATTCTCAGAAATAAATAGTAGTTTTGCTGAAACGTGATGTATTTCAATGTAAAATAGGATAAAATACATGACGAAAACAAAAGACTTTACCTAACCTTCCGATGCTCAAGAGATGTTACTCGTTTTTTAAATAGTTTTCGGTTAAAATACTGTTATATATTTTGGCCACTAAATACTCTGCATTCGAATCGTGGACCACATATTCGTAATCAGCAAGCTCACGAGTACCCATACTGTGATTTTCAGCAAAATCTAATTTTTGGCCAAAAACCACCAAAAATGTAAGTCTTACACCTTACAAAATTTTTGACCAAAATATACTTTTAAGTCAGAATTGAAATCTAAGGGGTTTAACTAATTAAATACTTTCAGAATAACACACAAACCCTAAATCACACCTTGGAATCCCAAAGTTGATGAGTACCGGATAATTAGCATTGAAAAATGTCAGTAAAATCATTCAAGGGTCATTTTGGCCACTAATTACTCTGCAATCGAATCGTGGACCATATATTCATAATCAGCAAGCTCAGGAGTACCCATACTGTGATTTTCAGCAAAAACTATTTTTTGGCCAAAAACCACCAAAAATGTAAGTCTTACACCTTACAAAATTTTTGACCAAAAGTACTTTTTTCTCAGAATTGAAATTTAAGGGGTTTAACTAATTAAGTACTTTCAGAATAACACACAAACCTTAAATCACACCTTGGAAACTCATAGTTGATGAGTAATTAGCATTGAAAAATGTCAGTAAAATTATTCAAGGGTCATTTTGGCCACTAATTACTCTGCAATCGAATCGTGGATCACATATTCATAATCAGCAAGCTCAAGAGTACCCATACTGTGATTTTCAGCATTATCTAATTTTTGGCCAAAAACCACCAAAAATGTAAGTCTTACACCTTACAAAATTTTTTACCAAAATATACTTTTTTCTCAGAATTAAAATTTAAGCCTCTGTGGTGGATAGTGATACAATTGATACAAGTGATACAGGTGAGGGCCAATAATCTGCCCTCTGCCTCGGAACCAACCCCCCATCCACGTGTGCCCAGCCATCTTTTCTACTAACGTAAGTGTTAAAAACCTAATATTATTGATATTTCTCTTAAATATTAATTGTGTGTGCATACCATCATAAAATTAAGATGTTATTTTTACTACAACGTTCGTATTGTGCCGGAAAAAGTTTAAACGTTTCTCGTTTTACGCGGACCCCCACGGGTTCAATTGACCGCATAAATGAAGACTATACTGTATAGGATGTTCCTGAGCCTGCTGATTTCGAATATATAGTCCACGATTCGATTATGTGGGGTGGCGGCTTCCTCGGAGACCCTCCCAAGGACAGTGGCGCCCCAAGGGGCCCTCCTAAGGTGTAGCGGCGCCTCCTGGGGCCCTCTCAGGTGCAGCGGCACCCCAAGGGACCCTGTCAGGGTCTGTATCGCTCCCTAGAGGCCCTACCAGGGGCGACGGCTCCCTCCGAGGCCCTCCCAGGGGCAGCGGTGCCCCCATGGGCCCTCCCAAAGGCGGTGGAATCTCCAGGGGCCCTGCCAGTAGCTGTGGCGCCTTCAGGATCCCTTCCAGGGGCTGTGGCGCACCTTGAGGCGGCGGCGCCGTCAAGGGTTCCCTCAAGCGCCCTCCAAGGGGCGGTGGCGCTCCAAGAGACCCTCCCAGATTCGGCGGCGCCACTTGGGGCCATCACAGGGGAGGCGGCACCTATAGGGGGGCCCTCCTATCGGCGGCAGCGCCCCAGTGGAGCCCTCTCATGGGCCCGTAGGTACTCCTGAGCATGCTGATTTCGAATATATGTTCCACAATTCGACTGTGGGGTAATTAGTGGTCGTAATGATGTTTGGAATATTTAATGACATGTTTCAATGCTAATTACTGGCCAATTTGGATTTCCAAAGCGCGATTTTGGTATTGATGTGTTATTCTGTAAGTACTTAATTCGTTAAACCCCTTAAATTTCATTTCTGAGAGAAAATTATATTTTGGTCGAAAAATTTCAATGGTATAAGGCTTACATTTTCGACAGTTTTGGCCCAAAGTTAGATTTTGTTGAAAATAACATTAGTATAGGTACTCCTGAGCATGCTGATTTCGAATATAAGGTCCACAATTCGATTGCGGGGTAATTAGTGGTTGTCATTAAATAATCCAAGCGTCATTACGACCACTAATTATTCCGCAATCGAACTGTCGATAATAGATTCAGAATCGGCATGCATGGGTATACCTATACTGAGATTTTTAACAAAATAGCATAAATTGCATTTCGTCTGGCCCCTGAAAAAATCTGTAAGGTGGGACCCTTATGTGTTTTTCACCCAAATATGATTTTCTCTCAGATTTCAAATTTGGTGGGATTAATTTCAGTAATTAAGTACATTCAGAAGAACATAAAAACGCCAATCAATCACCTTGGAAACTAATAGTTGGCAAGTACTGAAATAAGCATTGAGAAAAATGTCATTAAAATCTTCCAAGCATCATTAAGACCACTAATTATTCAGCAATCAAACTGTTGATAATAGATTCAGAATCGGCATGCTCATGAAAACCTCCCGGGGTATATCTGTACTGAGAATTTGAACAAAATTGCATATATCACAATTTGTTTTGGCCCTGAAAAAGAACTGTTTTCAAAGTCATCTGTATGGGTTTTCTATTTCTATGCAGTCTTGTATTACAGTTCTCCTCATTATTTTAATTTTAGGGAATGGTGAAGTATCCTTACCCTCTAAAAACATAATGTCCGCCCCATGGAATAAAAAAGGGAAATATTTGGGGACTTTAAATATGTTGTTCATTTACACTAAGCAGAAATTTTGCACTATTTTTTACACATTCTTAATTTAAAATTACTGGACCAGAGGTTGTTAGTTGATGTAAATTCTGTAAGTGCAAAATAAAGTAAAAGAGGGTGGAAACCTCCCAGTTGCCTTAATTTTGGGTTTCCTAGTTTGAGCCTAACTAGACTTGGTGGTAATTTATACACGAGTCATTCTGACATGGTGCCAGTACCAGGTTATATATAATTTACAGAATAGAAACATACCGTCAATTGGTGTCTTGAATGTACAAACTCTACATGCCACAGTCTCACTTGTCTGAGGCAGCACAAGGATAGAACCACATGCAGGGCAAAAGTCTGGCTCAACCACAAAAAGTTGCCGTAGGGTTTCTTCCGTCATCTGTAAACATAGCATATCAGTTGTCTCTGAGTAGGACCTATAATTACATTAAAATTAGATATCATTAATGTAATTTATTAATGAATATACAGTACCTGTACTAGGTATGAGTATTGTACTGTATAATCTAAAATCATGACCAGTTTAATTAATACATTAGAATACTGTACAGTATACAGTATTAAACCAGCAATCAATAGAGAATATACAGTAAACCCTCGATAACTCAGCGATAACTCCGAATTTCATACGACTCGGCATGGATATGGTCTCAGAATGTATTAAAGTACTGTATAAGTCGGGAAATGCCGAGATAAAGGTTGACAAGACTTTAACCAAAATTCTGAAAACCTCTGAAAACCGGGCAGACCCCCGGCCATATTAAACAGGAAGCAATTAGACAATCAGAGCGCACTTACGGTAAAATAGCGTTATAGGAACTTAGTTGGTCACAGTAAAATATCCATTACGTAATAAAAATGGCTCGTGTGATGGGTGTGATCTATAATATTCGGCCACGATCGTGGTTTTACGATAATAATTCAGACTTGGAGGCATTTCTTTGATCTCACGGTGGCCTGCCACAGGTGATAGGTTAGGTTTGGTTAAGTTTAGATTAGTTATGCTTTCATAACCAACTTCAGTCATTTATATCACATATCACTCGTTTTTTCTCTCCCCCACCCAAAACCCCCAGATTCCCACAGGTTCCCCAAGATTTTTGAGGGTAGAAGGGGTGATTACTGAAAAGCAGCTCATTTCCGATAGATATCATGGTCAAAATCGTTGAAAACACTTCAAAACATATCAGTAAAACATTGTTTCAACCTTAAAATTGCTGAGAGTCCACTTGTAAAAATTTACCCAAAATACTGCAATGGGTTAATATATAAGACTAACCCGTGAGCGAGTTCTTTTTATTACTGTTTATTTTCTTACAATATTTTCATCAGTGAGTTCTGATATGATGACCATTTATTGTGGAAATTGTTCGTTTCATAGACAATTAGGCACCTAGGAGCGCACTAGTTTATTTTGCGGGCGGTAATGAGGCGGTGTTCTGCTGAGGGGCTTTTCCTGCGCCCGGGGCAGTTTGTTTTTCAGCTTGTCATGTGAAGGTTGTCGCCGATCTTACATGGATGTAATTTGCGAATTTAGGGGTAAAGACGAGACCCTTCAATTGTTTAAAGATCACAGCAATATTCCTTTACATAGAGACTGTTTATTGTCTTACATTATTTTCATCAGTGAGTTCTGATATGATAATCATTTATTGTGGAACCAGCCAACACAGTAAATCACTCCGCCGTCCGGGGTGCATAGCGCCGATGCGGCGGTATCATCTCACATCCAGAAAATGCCTCAAATTTCACCATATCATTGTAAGTTCTTACTGTTTAATATACCGGGGGGGTCTGGAGGCAAGGAAGTTAAGGTAAGGTTAGGTAGGTTTGCTTGGTTAGGTTGGTTAGGTCTGTTTTTCATACCCACAAATGTTAAGTAACTATTATTTTTAAAATATCCAATTTTTAACATATTTGCATAAACTACAAGTGTCCACTATAATATTACAGTGAAAATCCGGTGTTTTCATAAATTTTTTCAATCAATTTCGCTCACTGGTTAATCCTATATAATTACCCTGCAATGTTACTGTTTCGATTTTATTACTCTGTATCATCGAAATAATATATCCTGAAAATTTAGTGCAATTCCATTAAGTCCTACTGGTGCTTACAGTCTCCTTCACCTTTACCCTTTTAATCCTTCATTATCATTAACAACTGTTCTCATTATAATACATATTAAACGATGTTAAACAGAATACAGCCTTGTCTGTCTACCTGTGAACCAATTAATAAGTTCATTATTTACTTATACTGCAGCCTCTTGTTGCCAGTATTCTTTAAAATTATAGTATCTCCTTCATTAATGCCTATTTATCCCAAGATCTCTGTAAGTTTATTGTGCTTTATCTTATCAAACACTTATGGATATGCCAACTTTATAATATATCATACCACCAAAGAAAGATTAGCAGCTGTGTCCACGATTATTCATTAAGTTACTACAGTACTTGAAGGATGAAGCTGCTGCGACCCACTAAAGTCAATAATGTTCGAATATAGTTTAACCACTGTTTTTTTTTTTTAAATATGATAAAACAAAATAAATTTAACACATTTTATGCTTAAAATTTAATAGGATAAATTAAATAAGTGCTTTCGTTGATAAATGCAAATAAATTCTAAGAGAACGATGATGATATTCGTTCACAATTACCCATGCCATATTACGGTGTACGATTTGCCAGTCAATGAGAAAGGTTATAAAAAAAACTGAAAGAGCTACTGAACAAAACTGTAGTAATAAATATTATGACAAATGTCCTCTTTAATCCCTCCTCCCGAATTTCCTTATTTATTTTTCTACAATTGCAATAGCTCCAAATACTCATGGGGAGCGTCCTCGGGCAAGTCGCCACAGCTCCAGCCACCTCAGTGGAGGAAGCCACGCCGGTCCTCACACGAGTGACAGCCGAGGTACACTCTACACCGAAAAAAGCCACCAGAGAGCCAAAGATACCGACAGCTCCCAGAAAGAAATTGGACGTTTCAACTCCCCTGAACCGAACCACGGCCCAGAAGGCAAAAACCACAGAACAAGAAGATATGAACCTGATCCAGTCGGAATCGGACCTGAACATTTACATCGAGGACCACCAGAAGTCCCCGATGAAACAGTGGTGGAAAACATCAGCACCCTGAACATCCTTACATGGAATGCTCAGGGCATCAAAAACAAGAAACACCTCCTGCAAGAAGCAGCAGCCAAGGACAAACTTGACATCATACTGCTACAAGAAACACTTCTACAAGAACACCACTGTTTCAAATTCAGTGGTTACAAGACATACAGGAGGCATTTCACGCAGGCGTCAACTAGAGGAAATATGATCTTGGTCAAGTCAAGCATACCCTCCTCCGAGGTCACGCAGCAATTTCCATGTGGGGAAAACATCGAGACACAGGCCGTCAAAGTAACACTCCAAGAACGGGAATTAACTGTTCACAACATCTACAAGAACCCAAGGGGCTCACTGGAGGTGACTCAATTATTCGCTTCGGCCGCTGACCACGCCTCACTCATAGGAGGGGATTTCAACGCACATCACCCCTTCCTAAGCTCGGTAAGCCCCACAAATGAAGACGGCCTACACCTATACACCACCTTTCAAGACACACCCGAGATCTGCCTCCTGAACACCGGAGAGCCCACCCACATTAGGGGAGGAAGGCTAGATCTAACCTTCGTCTCCAGTGCACTACAGCCTTCGGCCTCCTGGCAGCTACACCCCACGCTGACCAGTGACCACTTCGCCACCCTAACAACGCTGAAGGTGAACAAACTCCCCACTCCACCCCCGCCGAGATGGAGATACAATACCCAAAAGGCAGACTGGGGACTCTTTAAGAAACACCTGGCTAAGTGGCGGGAAAAATCACAGCCGGCCGGCGCAGCACCCGTGGATGAGACAACCCTCTACCAACAATTGGTCGAGGCGTTTCACCAAGCGGCAGAAGAGGCTATCCCAAAAACAAAACCCACATCAAGACAGTACAATGATTACTGGTACTACTGTCCCAGGGTGAAAGAACTCAACCACAGAGTGAACATGGCCCGAAGAAACTACAGGAGACATCCCACGGAAACAAACAGACATCTCCTGCAAGTCATAGTTAAGGATACCAGGGAAGAGAAGGAAGAAATAAAAAACGTAAGCTGGCTCAAGTGATGCTCCGAACTGAACGAACACCTCCCTTGGCAAGATGCGGGCCCAGATCCAAAGGGCATCTGGGAAGGCAACACCACCACCACCAACCCATCCCAACCCAGAAGAGGAAGCCGAGAGACTTGCAAAACTGTTCTCTGACCGAGCAGCAACGAAAAACCTCCCGAGACAGGCGGAGGAGATACAACGGCGTCTGCGACAGGTCAGACTCCAGATGATCGAAGAGGCCTGCAACAGTGAAGATGACACCGACAGACCTTTCAACCAGCAAGAACTCCAGAAGTCGCTAAAACGAAGCAAGGACACAGCACCAGGGGCCGACAGGATAACCTACTCCATGCTTTCCCATGCCGGTAAAGCCGGACACGAGGCTTTGCTACAGGTCACCAATGCTTCGTGGACAGCACAAAGACTTCCACCGGAATGGAAGAAAGCAGATATACAGCCCATTCCGAAGCCCAGAGAACCAGACAAACCGAGACCCATCTCCCTTCTCAGCTGCATAGCGAAGACGGGAGAAAGAATGGCTCTCAACCGACTCAAGTGGAAAGTAGGCAGCCCACACCCTCACATCTTTGCTTACACCGAGAACACCGGCACAGGCAACAACATCGCCGAGATACTCAGCACAGTGGACTACAAACCAGCTCTGGTGGTCTTCCTCGACCTGGAAAAGGCCTTCGAACTAGCAAATCCACTGGCCATTACAACGACGCTCGCTGAAAAAGGCGTCAAAGGAAGGTTGCTGGGGTGGATCCAGAACTACCTCACACAGAGAGAAGCAAGAGTACGCTTTCAGGGAGCAACCTCAAGCTACAGGGTCCATGAAAACGGAACCCCACAAGGAGGCATCCTCAGTCCAATGCTGTTCAATGTCCTGATGGAAAATCTTGTCAAACTTCCTTTCAGACAAACAGCCAAGCTCCTATGCTATGCAGACGACTTACAGCTTATAGTAAGAAGATTAAACAGACTAGCCAACACGCAACACGCACTCCAACTTATAGAAGAGGAGTGCAACAGACTTGGACTCAAGATAAATCCAGCCAAGTCGAAAGCGATGGCCATCTGCACAGACACACCAGACAAGATGCACTGTAGTTTGAGCTTTTCCCCATCTAGTTATTATATATCATATTTGTATCACTTATGTTACTTGTATATTATTTGTAATTCGAAACCCATTCCCCAAATATGTAACTGTATATTTTCAGCCTTCTGGCTGCCAAGCTCTTTCAATAAACCGTTAATTATTATTATTATTATTATTAGATGCTCTCCATACAAAACACGCCGGTAGTCTGGACCAACACCCACCAGTGTCTTGGAATCTGGTTTGACCAGAAACTCACTTTCAAGCCGCAACTCGAGTATCTCAGGCACAGGACGAAGAGCAGACACAATATAATGAGGTCGCTCACCAGCACAACCGCAGGAGCAAACCTTCATGTGCTCAAAGCCTACTACACGGCCGCCATCAGATCGCTGGTAGATTACAGTGCTCCAGCACTCATTGGACTGAGAGAAGACCAAATAACTAAGCTAGAAGTCATCCAAAATAATGCTCTCAGGACCATGCTCGGAGCACCCATGTGGACCAGAATTTGCAATTTGCAAATGGAAACTGAACTACCACCCCTGGCAGTACGAGTCAAGCAGGTGACAGCCGGTCTCCTCGCTAAAATCTGTAGATCAGATAAGCCCACAGCTACCAAAATTCGAATCAGTGCCTCCCTCCACCTCGACCACAGAGTGCGAGGGGCCACCTGGTCGCACGAGGCAAGCGAGGTCATCCGACACCTGCAAGCAGAAACAGTCGTCAAGAACAACCAAGACACACGAGACAATGGTTACGTAGTTCCTCCACCATGGAGCCCTCCACCAGCCACATTCAAAATTACCGACCTAGGCGATAGTAAAGCCAACCTCCAGAAGGAGGACCTAAAAAAAAAAACTCTGGAAGCCATAGCCACCGAGACACCGGCTGATGCAGCATCATACTTCACAGACGGCTCGGTGGATCCAAAACATCATACATCCGGAGCGGCCTTCTACACCCAAGGTCAGACCCTCCGATGGAGACTTTCTAATGACTGCTCCACCCTACAAACAGAGCTGGTAGCAATCTCAAAGGCCCTACAACACGCTACAACACAACACAACAAGTCCATCATAATTCACACGGACTCGAAATCGGCCATGCAGGCGCTGCAACACAGCCAACCAAGAGACAACGTCCACATCATAACCTCGATTCTCGCACAGCTACAGGAATTAAAAAGACAAAACCGCCCAGTCGTCTTACACTGGATTCCCAGTCATGTAGGGATCGGAGGAAACGACGTGGCAGACGAAGCAGCCAAGGCAGCTACACGTTCTAGTAGCGTACACATTCAAGTTCCAGCAAGCGTGCAACAGACCAAGAATCACCTCAGAAAGACTAGCAAGCTCCACATCAAAAAGAGCTTCCTTCACGCATTCAACGCTGGTTCCCAATCAGCCAAATGGTACCTGGCGGCTACCAAAGGGGAACCACCTTTCGCGGACAAGAAAACACCAAGACAAACCCAAGTCAGCCTTCATCGACTACGACTAGGGTGCAAGTGCTCCTGGCAGATGATCGGAAATGACGTCATGGAATGCACCTACTGTCAGGAGCCAGCAGCCAACCCACTTGAACACTATCTCCTCGACTGCGAAGTCACACAAGACCTCCGAAACAGAACTCAAAACTTCCAAGAAGCACACACAACACCAGCGGCCACTCTAACCCGAAAGGCCCAAACAAACCACATTCACCACCTTCTCCGGGTCATCACACGATACCCACCACCCAGATAGGTTAGAAAGTATCCTCTCCCAGCAAGTGCGGACCCCAGTTCGGGGGGCACGCCACTCCGAAACTGACCACGTCCAAGAGTGGGGGTTGGTGGTAAGCGTCCACTGATCGGGGGTCCACTCACACTTGCAACCTGCAGTATCCTTCCATATCTGCAGGTAGGACAACCTACAATCCCAATCCGGTCTGGCTGCTCCAGGAGCTCCAGCCGGAACCACCGAACGGGCCGCCTATAGGCAAAGGCCCGTGTCGGACTACGGTCCGACAATCTCAACAACAACAACAACGGTGACCTACCTCTCTTTCTACCTACAGCCAGTCTTCAAGTAACAACACCTCCGCTCCTGCCTGGCGGCCCTCGCTCCCGCCGGCGAGCATGGCGACCCACAAGCTGGTCCTCCTCTGAGCATCCTCACCAACCAGCTCTCTCTACATCACGCTTGTAACCACGCTGCCACTTCCCAGCACCAAGCTGCACTGTACATCCAATACAATATGTATACAGAGAGCACATTGTAAGTTTCCTTTTTCCATCCCATCCTGAGTGCGAACCAACAACTCAACAACTCACAAGGGTGCTCAGAGGAGGACAGGAAGCTTGTAGGGCGGCATAGTCGCTGGCGGGAGCGAGGGCCACCAGACAGGAGCGGAGGAGGAGATGTTGCTTGCTGGTCACGGCGGCGTGAGGTCTTATATAGCGGGGGTAGGCGTGGGTTGATAGTTGGCCTCCACTATGTTAGGCGGCGCTGGTTGCCGACCTTGACCACGAGGCGTACGCTGGGGATTTCGAAGAGGGTCGGACACACGGCGTTTGTAGGGGAGGAATCCACTACAGTATATCACTTGGCAAATTTGAGCACCAAATTCAGTTTTATGGCAGAGAATTATAACTTCAGAAGAAGAAAAGCAAAGAATTCTTTTGAACTGCCACGCAATGCTGCACCATCTGCTGGACACAGATATATCAATGCCACAAATGAAAAAATTACGCAGCGGTATTACTGGAAGGGTGTAAAAGAAGAAGTGAAAGATTATGTAAGCCCTATCATCTAATTTATTTTTTTTACACTGCAATAGGTGTTCTTATTAAACTTAAAATATCAAATTATAAAAGGTCAAAAAATTTAAAGAGGAATTGCAGCACTTCTTCAGAACACGCCCAAATGGCAAACGCTATTGTCATGCCACATGAACTGTACAGTACGTGCACGGACTTCAATCATTTGCAAGTACAGTAAAAGTGTATTCACAAAATGATAAATAAAATATACAAATTATAAAGATTATTTGAAGTACATGTGAAGAACTAAATTAAAAATTGCAAAATTAGCTGAGTCAGCATATATACAAAAGATTCTCAACTTCAACTTGAATTCTGGCAACTGCGATTTAAACCCCCTTATTAAAGACATTCTGGTTAAAACTTTAACTAAGACCATAAGAATGGAAGAAACTGCAGCGGGCCTATTGGCACACAGGGCAGTCCCATTTAGACCCAACACCTATTGCTCATATATCCATCCAACCTATGTTTGAAGCTATCCAAGAAGTTGTGGGTGGGGAAACATAGCGCGCGCAGCTAACCCACCAGCTTTTTTTTTTTTTACGGGAATTAGCCCACCCGGGCAGAGGTCAAACGACCCACAACGGGGCCTAGGGGCGGGGGGCAGTTGTAAGCTCCCCGTATTTTTTTTTTTATTTGACCAATATTATGGGCATTTTGAGGCCATTTTGTTGCCATGCTCACTTGATATGAGGAGATATTCTGAAATCAATAGTATATACGTTTTATTATACAAAAATGCCTGAGTACAATACTGCATTAAACTTTTACTTTTACTTTTATCCTCTTCACCACTGATCGGCTCGTTAGCTACTTGGGCGATCGGTCACGTCTCTGTTACGCACTGTTGGCAAATTCTGGGCATGCACTGGCTCCTGAATGTATCTAAACCTGATCCAGTGCTTGTCAAGTCTGGTGTTGAAAGAGCTACTCGGTGCCGTCACAACACTCTGGCAGATTGTTCCAAGAGTTCACAACTATCATTCCGAAAAAGTTACACCTCACAGTTTTCTGGACTTGCGGCTTCTTCAACCTTGAGCTGTGACCCCTTGTGGGGCGAGCGTCCGCCAGCTCCAGGTAAGGACACTCGACTGAGTAGTGCCCCTTGAGATGTTTATAGGGACTCTCAGTTGATTGAAAATGTCCAAAGGAGGGCCACCAGACTGGTGTCTGCACTTCGGCACCTCAGCTATCCAGAAAGATTAGAGCGCTGTAAGGACAACTTGAGGAGCTCATTGAAAAATCATACGGTGTTTTATTCTGGGTAGAAACTCTAGTGCAGTGGTTCCTAACTTTTTTGGTACTGTGCCCCCTTTGGTCAACCCAGTATCCATGGCGCCCCCATACCCAACGAGCGAAATTTTTCAACAGCTCCATATGGACGTCTAGAACTCTAGAAAATTATAGGATTAATGTAATCAAAACCACCAAAGCCCACGTGTTTATGAAAAATTCAGTATTACTATGAACAAAAAACATGAAACTGAGAAACCTAGTACACTTTTACAGATTAGATAAATTCATGTATATTTTTGCTTCCAAATCAAAATAATACTTCTTTCAAACTAAAAATTAAGTATTTGAACGGAAAATGTGTATATTCTCATAAATTAACACAGCCAAAATCACGTATTTGTAGAAAAAATCACGATAATTATAAAAAGATATACGTTACTCTATTTGAGAACCAATTCAATTTCAATATTTTATTCCTTGATAGAGGAAGCGGGACCCTAGTGCTGTCACTAGGTACCCCTGTACAATAACACCAGAAGCATCTGGCAAGTGTCACAAGTATATATAAATATTATAAAGGGGCTCACTAAAGCCTAAGGAAGGAAGGATATTCCTTCAACACATCATCAATATTATATACATATAGTGTCTGACCCAGTATGGGGAAGATCATCGTGTCTCCGTCAGGGGGTCGTGGAGTGGTGGTCCAGCAGGCGTCACGGAAGCTTTGTGTGTGGGGACATCTTAGAAAGTAGTGGACAAGGGTGCGGCTGTCGGATTTGAGAATCAATTTCTGACCCCCTCACCCCCCAGGTTGGGAACCAATGCTCTAGTCACTCTAGTGTGACCGCAGCTTAACTGTTCAATTCGCGGGAAAATGTCTTAGGCTTAATATGAATTATCTCATAAACTATTCATTATAATTATTTATATTGGGCAAACTTATTGTTTCATTTCGAAGTGGGTTTTTATTAAATTTGGTAATTAAGAAAATCGTAGTTTATGAATAAATTTTCACTTCATTATGCTTTCTTTTTCCCTCTTCATTTCGCGGCATATCTAAACACTTACTGTATTTTGCTTGCTCATCCGAATAACTAGGATTATTAGGTGATACACAACTTAATATTCTAATACTTAGTACAAAGAAATATTACAGTTATATTTATATGTACATTAACGAGATACTTTTCGCGACAGGCGAGTCAAGCAACTAACAGTGGGTCTTATAAGAAGGGCGTTCAGATACCTAGAAGTAGATGATCCGTCTCTCGTAAGGCTCTTCAAAAATGATTTGCTACCCAGTCTGGTCCCCGAGATACTGATAATGCTAGAGACTGTCAGTTGAGTGAAAGCGTCCAAAGGAGGGTCACCAGACTGGTGCCTTCACTACTGCACCCAGAGATATTAGAACACCTGCATTTGCCTGCAGCTTATACTGTAGGAGGGCAAAGGTTGACTTAATAGAAGTTCATAAACACCTTAGAGGACAAGATTCATCTTTCAGTCGAGTGATCATACTTGGAGCAGGCGGATGCCCGACCCACTAGGGGTCACAGCTTGAAGTTGAAGAAGCCACAAGTTTAGAAAACTGTCTGGGCAAACTTTTTTGGAGTGAGGGTTGTGAACTTTTGGAACAATCTGCCACAGGGCGCTGTGACCGCACCGAATGTGAAGTCACTCAAGACCAGATTTGACCAACACTGGTGCGGGTACAGATACGTACTGGAGCTAGTACCTGCCTCGTACTTGCCAACATTGCGTAACAAAAAACGTGATCGACCGCCTAACGAGTCGCAGCGCGGTTACCTATACCAGGTAAAGTTAGGGTGTTCAGGTGTTTAAATTATCAAGTGGGTGAAGTACGCTGGGGTGTCTAATCTTCATGTCATTCAAATAACGCCGCTCATTATTGAACTTTACAATATCATTTACCTCTGTGTATATACTCCCAGATATATGAATATCATTCTGCAATACGAGTACGACTACCACTTAATAGACTCAAGCACCGCCTTATACACACAACATTCACATCTGTAATCAGCACCCGGATGCCCTTGACCGTAGAGTTCCCGACCCTATCAATTATAGTGAACGCGTCTAGGACAAGTCAACTGAGCTGGTGAAGTCAGTGCTTTCACTGGCGGCGGCGCCTCACTCACTGGGCGGCTGTGCCCTCACAGTCTCAGACAGTGTTCTAGGTTTGTGTTCATGCATTTGCTGTACCGCAGATAACGTGTACTTTAGATCTTAGAGCATGTCATACCACATTATTTGCATTAAGTGTTTTGTTTAATCGTTAAGTGAAATTACGTTGTTGTTTGAGTAAATGGTGTTGTTGCTAGGTATCAGCAAGTGGAGAAGACGTGAAGGAGTCAAGTTCATTATGCGACGTGTGGCAATGATGTTAACTCAAGGACGCACGAGGGTGAGTTGTTCATGTTGTTGTCGTTTCATTAATATTTCATTGCTAGTTTGCTACGTGATATTATTAGTGAAATGTATATGTACAGAACATGAAGAATGAACGATCGCATTTGTTTGTTAGAAATTGTTGATGAAAATATTTTAGAGTAATGTTGAGACAATTCTTAGATCTGTGAAAGGCTAGTGGTTATTTTTATTTTGCTTAACTTTTATCCTCTTCACCGCTGGGCGATCGGCCACTCTCTGTTACGCATTGTTGGCAAGTACTGGGCGTGCACTGGCTCCTGAATGTATCTGAACCTGCTCCAGTGTTGGTCAAGTCTGGTCTTGAAAGAGCTCACACTCGCCGCCGTCACAACACTCTCCGGCAGATTGTTCCAAATGTTCACAAATCTCACTCCGAAAAAGTTACCCCTCACAGTTTTCTGGACTTTTGAATGATTAAAGAAAGAAATAGGCCTCTCATTTTCATGCGTTTCCTGTCGTATCTCACCGGTTGGAGGTGTGTGTGTGTGTGTGTGTGTGTAATAATAATAATAATAATAATAATAATTAAAGGATAATAATAATAATAATAATAATAATAATAATAATAATAATAATAATAATAATAATAATAATAATAATAATTAACGGTTTATTGAAAAGTTTGTAGTGGAATTCTCCCCTACAAACGCTGTTTGTCGCTGCCTAGCCGACCCCACCAATTCCCCAGTGTATGCCTCGTGGTCTAGGTCAACCAGCGCCGCCATACACCACGGAGCGGGGGTCAACTACTAAGCCACGCCAACCCCCGCTATTTAAGACCTGACCTCGTGGTGACCTGCCTCTCTCTACCTACAGCCGCAGCCAGCAACACCTCCTCCTCCGCCGCTGCCTGGCGGCCCTCGTTCCTCCTCCGCCTGCCTGGCGGTCCTCTCTCCCGCTGGCGAGCATGGCGACCCACAAGCTGTCCTTCTCTGAGCGTCCTCACCAACCAGCTCTCTCTACTCAACGCTTGTAACCATGCTGCCTTCCCAGCACCAAGCTGCATTGTACATCCAATACAACATGTATATAGAGAGCACATTGTGAGTTTCCTTTCTCCATTCCATCCTGAGTGTGAACCAAACAATCTCATACCCCACAAATGGTGACTCCCGGAGATTCGCACTCACACAGGTTGGAGGAGAAACTGATCACGCTCCCAGTCTTCAAGCAACATGGAAGACTGGCTTATCCACACAGAAGCAGCTCTCATCGGCTCTATAACTACTGTCTCTACACCGCAGGTTAGACACCCTAGAGCAACACTGCTTCTCTAAGCAGACACCAGCTCCTTTTCCTGCCCCAAGCACCACGTCCTACCGACCCCAGCACACCCGTCCTACCGACCCCAGCACACCCGTCCTGCCTCAGACGCCGCCCCCGGCCCAACAGTAACCCCTGCCGCCCCTGATGCGGACTCTGTTCCCGAGTGCGGACCCACACACCCCTCTTTTTTCCCTCAGGTACTCCCTGCTAATGTCCTGCACCCTGCTGCTGTCGTGGACCCAGCTGCTGTCACGAGCCCTCATCCGCTTCTGCTGACGCAGCCCCTGCTCCTGACCCAGGCCCACACACCCCAGCAGGCGCATCTGACGACTCTGTACCTGCCGTGAGGGAAGCACAACATTCATCGCCTCCACACACCCTTATTCTCCCTCTCTACTCCCACAGATATTGTGTATCTAGACAGTTGTCCCCAGCGACCGGCTCATCCACGCCATCGCCGTTGTCTCACATGAGGCATGCACCGCCCGTTCTGCCTCACATGTGCTAAGCAACCCTGCAGACAACAAGTCTCCTACACCGCCTGGAGGGAAGGGGGAGTATTGTAGTGGAATTCTCCCCTACAAACGCTGTTTGTCGCTGCCTAGCCGACCCCACCAATTCCCCAGTGTATGCCTCGTGGTCTAGGTCAACCAGCGCCGCCATACACCACGGAACGGGGGTCAACTACTAAGCCACGCCAACCCCCGCTATTTAAGACCTGACCTCGTGGTGACCTGCCTCTCTCTACCTACAGCCGCAGCCAGCAACAGCTCCTCCTCCGCCGCTGCCTGGCGGCCCTCGTTCCTCCTCCGCCTGCCTGGCGGTCCTCTCTCCCACTGGCGAGCATGGCGACCCACAAGCTGTCCTTCTCTGAGCGTCCTCACCAACCAGCTCTCTCTACTCAACGCTTGTAACCATGCTGCCTTCCCAGCACCAAGCTGCATTGTACATCCAATACAACATGTATATAGAGAGCACATTGTGAGTTTCCTTTCTCCATTCCATCCTGAGTGTGAACCAAACAATCTCATACCCCACATGTTCTGCAGCCCGAAGGCTGAAAATACACATTGGACATAAATGACTTATTGCATACATTGACGGTTTAACAAAAGCCTTCATAAGAGAAAGGTAAAGGAACATGCAGCGAACATACAGATTAATGTTTACAGTGGAGGTCACGTAGATCATGTGCGCTGAGGTGTTGAACAGCAGACACGTAGTGCAGTAACTCCCTCACAGATGGTGTTATGAGGGGCATCACGTGGTGTAGTAGGTAGTGCTATAGGGGGCTTGACGTGGTGTAGTAATTCCCTCACAGATGGTGTTATGGGCGACATGACGTGTAGTAATTCCCTTGGAGATGGTGTTTTGAGGGGCTTGACGTGGTGTAGTAATTCCCTCACAGATGGTGTTATGAGGGGCATCACGTGGTGTAGTAATTCCGTCACAGATGGTGTTATGAGGGGCATCACGTGGTGTAGTAATTCCGTCACAGATGGTGTTATGAGGGGCCTGACGTGTAGTAATTCCCTCACAGATGGTGTTAGGAGGGACCTGACATGGTGTAGTACTTTCCTCACAGATGGTGTTATGAGGGGCTTGATGTGGTGGAGTAATTCCCTCACAGATGGTGTTATGGGGGACCTGATGTGGTGTAGTAGTTCCCTCACAGATGGTGTTATGAGGAACCTCACATGATGCTGTAGCAACTCATTCACTACGTGGTGTCCTAGCATCATGGGAACATCACGTGGTCTGATGTCAGAGGACTCACTCACTCATGTGAGTTTTATCTTCAAGAAGGGCGATCGTCACTCCACGAACAACTATAGACCGGTGAGCCTGACCAGCATAATATGTAAAGTGCTTGAGAGTATTATCAAAGATGCCGCAATGGCACATCTACTACGAAACAACCATGTAAAGGATTGCCAACACGGTTTTATGCGGGGGCACTCCTGCTTAACACAATTGCTCAAGATATTGGATCCCATATTCTAGAACGGGGTGGTAATATCGACAATATTTACCTAGATTTTGCCAAGGCTTTCGACAGTGTACTCCATGAAAGGCTGAAAATAAAACTGGAAGGCTACGGGATTCGGGGAAATGTCCTAGCGTGGATAGAAGACTTTCTACATGACCACAAGCAGTGTGTGGTGAGTAATAGCACGAAATCATCATCTGTACCTGTCACAAGTGGGGTACCACAGGGCAGTGTATTGAGCCCGCTGTTGTTTGTTTGTTTCATAAATGACATGCCTGACGTTGTACACTCCTCCATACAAATGTTTGCCAATGACGCCAAGTTATTTCGGGAAATCAAGAACCAAGCGGACTGTGAAGAGCTGCAGAAGGACCTCTGTGGGCTCCAAGAATGGTCGAAGAAATGGCTGCTGAGATTCAATGTCACGAAGTGTAAGAGGATGCACCTGGGGCGTACCAACGGTAAGTAGGCAGGAGTATCATATGTCCCAACGGGATGAAGAAACTGCACTATTTGAGACTGATTTTGAGAAGGACCTAGGTGTGTATGTTGACAATGAGCTGAAGTTCTCGGGCACATTGTGATAAGAAGGTAAATCAGGCAAATAAATTATTGGGTCTTATAAGAAGGTCGTTCAGATATCTAGATGGGTCCGTCCCTTGTAACGATCTTCAAGAGTGAAGTGCTTCCCCATCTCAAGTACTGTCACCCAGTCTGGTCCCCGAGATATGCTAGAGAATGTCAGTTGGTTGAAAATGTTCAAAGGAGGGCCACCAGACTGGTGCCTGCACTTCGGCACCTCGGCTACCCTGAGAGATTGGAGCACCTGAACTTGCCTAGCTTATACTACAGACGGGCAATGGGTGACCTAATTGAAATGTACAAGCATCTCAAGGGGCACTACTCAGTTGAGTGTCCTTACTTGGAGCTGGCAGACGCTCGCCCCACAAGGGGTCACAGCTCAAGATTGAAGAAGCTGCAAGTCCAGAAAACTGTGAGGGCAAACTTTTTCAGAGGGAGGGTTATAAATTCTTGGAACAATCTACCAGAAAGTGCTGTGACGCACCGAGTGTGAGCTCTTTCAAGACAAGACTTGACCAACACTGGAGCGGGTTCAGGTACATTCAGGAGCCGGTGCATGCCCAGTACTTGCCAACAGTGCGTAACAGAGACATGACGGATCGCCCAAGCAGCTAACGAGCCAATCTTTTGGTGAAGAGGATAAAAGAAAAGGAAAAGTAATCAGAGACTTGACCGATCGCCCAAACGGCTAACGAGCCGATCAGTGGTGAAGAGGATAAAAGTAAGTAAAAGTAAGTGAGTGAGGTGTGGTCCCAGGCCTCCCTAACGTTGCCGGATTAACACATAGCTGGTGTTGAGTCTCAGGGGCAGTTATCACTGGGTACCTGGGACCTCACTGTGTGAAGGTTGGCTTGGATACGACTCGGCTGTTACTGTTGAATTGTTTTTCACTGACTTAAGCACTGTTCACCACTATTCAGCACTGGTTTCATTCCTTTCCTAAATGAAATAGTAACTTCTGACGAGAACTTGTTGATATTCCGGTGGGGAGGAGGGTTCAAGAGAGGGAATTGGTATGGGCCAACATAACAGTTGACCTGGCTGCTGCCAGAGCAGCAACAGGTACGTCTTGATCCTTCAGTGGTCAAGGATGTGTGTGTGTGTGTGTGTGCGTGTGCGCAAACACAATGTTAATGTTATTAAGGGACTCGTACTGTACTTATGTAGATGATAATGAATGAATCCGTTCATTTACGCAAAGCTTATCAGTAAATAGTATTAGCGGTCAACACAATGGCCTGTATGAAATTCTCTTGTTGTAATGTAATAAAATTATCCAGAGCTATTTTGAAGCCCCGTACTGTTCTTTCTTTCACAGCTTAACATTACATGAATCCTTATACAGTACTTGAGGGTTTAATAAGTGAACCTCCGGTACCTCATATGAGTGTGTCAACTCCTATTTTTATCTTCTTCACCACTGATCGGCTCGTTATCAGCTTTGGCGATCGGTCACGTTTCTCTTACGCACTGTTGGCAAGTACTGGGCATGCACTTAAGGGCAATTTATAACGTGGACGAAGTATCACACTTATCCCATTTAATATTTTACATACTTTCTTGACTGATGTTGAACGTTTACTATACACTGTTTCTGTGTAACCAGCAAAGAGGTTATAAGAAATAAACTGTCAAAGCTAAAGGTTCATAAGACTCTCGGTTCTGACATGATGCATCCCAAAGTGCTAAGAGAGTTGTGGAATGAGCTTGCTGAGCCCCTGAAGATCCTGTTCTGTAAATGCCTAGATGAGCAAAAGGTTCTCAGTGATTGGAAAATGGCTTTTGTGAATCCTATCTTCAAGAAGGACGATTGTCACTCCACGAATAACTATAGACCGGTGAGCCTAACCAGCATAGTATGTAAAGTATACTTGAGAGCATTATAAGAGATGCCATGATGGAACATCTACAACAAAACAACCTTGTAAAGGATTGCCAACACAGTTTTATGCCGGGACGCTCCTGCTTAACACAATTACTCAAGGTACCAGATATTTGGACCCAAATTCTGGAACAGGGTGGTAATATCGTACCTAGATTTTGCCAAGGCTTTCGACAGTGTACCCCATGAAAGGCTGAAAATAAAACTGGAAGGCTACGGGATTCGGGGAAATGTCCTAGCGTGAATTGGAAACTTTCTCCATGATCTCAAGCAGTGTGTGGTGATTAATGACATGAACTCACCATGCGTACCCGTCACAAGCGGGGTACCACAAGGCAGTGTATTGGGCCCGCTGTTGTTTGTTTGCTTCAAAATGACATGCCTGACGCTGTACATTCCTCCATACAAATGTTTGCAGATGACACCAAGTTATTTCAGGAAACTAAGAACCGAGCAGATTGTGAAGAGCTGTAGAAGGATCTCTGCGACCTCCAAGAATGGTTGAAGAAATGGCTTCTATGATTCACTGTCACGAAGTGTAAGAGGCTGCACCTGGGACATACCAACGGTAATGATGCGTATCATATGTCCCAATGGGATGAAGAAACTGCATTACTGTAATTTAGACTGAATGTGAAAAAGACCTAGGTGTGTATCTTGACAAGGAGCTGAAGTTCTCGGGCCATTGCGAGAAGAAGTTAAATCAGGAAACTAAATTATTAGGTCTTATAAGAAGGTCGTTCAGATATCTAGACGGTCCGTTCCTCGTAATGATTTTCAATAGTGAAGTGCTTCCCTGTCTGGTGCCCGAGATATGCTAGGGACTGTCAGTTGATTGAAAATATCCAAAGGAGGGCCACCAGACTGGTGCCTGCAACTATGGCACCTCAGCTACCCTGAGAGATTAGAGCGCCTGAAATTGCCTAGCTTATACTACAGACGGGCAAGGGGAGACCTAATTTAGGTGTATAAGCATCTCAAATGGCACTACTCAGTTGAGTGCCCTTACCTGGAGCTGGCGGACGCTCGCCCCACAAGGGATCACAGCTCAAGGTTGAAGAAACCGCAAGCCCAGAAAACTGTGAGGGGTAACGTTTTTAGGAGAGTTGCGAACTCTTGGAGCAACCTGCCAGTGTTGTAACGGCACCGAGTGTGAGCTCTTTCAAAACCACACTTTACAAGCACTGGAGCAGGTTCAGATACATTCAGGAGCCAGTGCATGCACAGTACTTGCCAACAGAGACGTGACCAATCGCTCAAGTGGCTAACGAGCCGATCAGTGGTGAAGAGGATAAAAGTAAGAAGTGAACAGCCTCTTAGGGATCGCTGGCTGCTAGGAGGCTCAGATTCAGTTGCCTCATGGACAAGACGCACGGAGGGAAACCCCACTTTCCAAAATACAACATCCAGTTATCTCCAGCCTTACATCCCAAGATATTACTTTTTTAGCTGTTCATTTTCTAAGTATGATATTTCAATTGAGAAAATCAAGCAGTACAGTACAGTACAGTCTCTCCTCGACTTACGAGGGGGTTCCGTCCCGACGACCAGGTCGTAAGTCGAAAAGGCGAAAATAATACATAGAAATTCTAAAATGGGTGTCTTTTTCTTCTCAGCACCACGAGAACTCTCACTTTTATGCTTGCCAGCCATTTTAAAGGGAATTACCAAAAAATTTTTTGTCAGTACACAACGCGATCACTAATGTCGGTACTAAAAAATACGTAATCTGAAAAATATTTTATGTCCGGGTTGTCATAAGTTGAGTATGTCGTAAGTCGAGGAGTACCTGTATGTGTAATTTTCCCAATGAGGATACGAAAGTATTGTAGCGTACTGTCGTGGCAGGTTGTCAGGGTCTCTTATTTGGCCTCACAACGTACGTACATGAAATATATCCAACACTCAGGATTGAGGTAGAAATAGAAAATCACAGTGTTTCTCGTATATATATTGTTGCACAGCACAGTGTTAAAGAGATACTAAGTTGGGCGAAGCTTGCTCAGAGTTCCTGTAGGGCGAGGAGCTTTCTGAGGGAGCGTGTGTATGGAGCTGTTGAGGGATGTTGCTTGTTGGTGGCGGTAAGTAGAAAGAGGGCGATGAAGGCCAGGTGAGGTCTTATATAACCGCGGTAGGCGTGGCTTGATGGAAGGGCCCCGCTTTGTTTGGCGTCGCTGATTACCTGACCTTGACCACGAGGGATACGCCGGCAGATTCGCAGGGGGTCGGCCAGTCAGCGACACACGGCGTTTGTAGGGGAGGCCTCCACTACAGTATCATATGGATAAATTTTGATACCGGTAGTACTATAAATTACGCCACTGACTTATATGTTACAAAATTATTAAATTATAAATTTTGATAATTTTTTTACCTTATTTTAAATATTTTCGTAAATTTTACACTGTACAGTTGGGGATTAATGAACCTTGTACGCCCAGGGAGTCTGGCTGGTGGTACTTGGCAACCTATTCATAGTAAGGTATTGGTATTGATATTGAAACAGTTTATTTAGCCAGAAAATACAGATACAGAGTTGATAATAATAATAACAATATTAACATGGCTGAGCCAGTTGAGAGCCTGAGCTCTCTTGAAGGCACCTGATATATACTGTACATTTATCTCAATGAAGTATTATCAAGGGCAGATCCAAGGGGGGGGGGGGTCATGGGGGTCTGGACCCCCTTTTTTACTAGAAAATTCAATACTTTTTCTTTAATGCAGTATTGTACTCCTGTAGTGGATACTTTCCCCTACAACTGTTGGTTGATCACTTGCCCTCCGCTTACCAGCCAACCAGCGGCGAGTTTCATATGTGATGGGCCTCACTTTCGGACTGCGCGGTGATTGGCCCGTTACCGCCTTCACCTCAGCCAATCAGGAGCGACGCTCACTTCACACCTCTCCAACCTGATCCGGCAGAATCATATAAATAACCCCAGCCTTGCCATGAAGGTCATTCTAATCAACGCTCTCAAACAGCAAGTCCTACTCTCAACAAGCTCCTCACCACACAGCAACTCCCTAGCACTGCATTGTACATACAGTATACATACAGAAAACGCCATTGTGAGTTTCCCTTCTCACCTCCATCCTTAGTGTGAGATCTCCTACGTATACGCATGTATGTGAGCCTAACAAAGAGAAAATAGACAAACACAAAGAGAAATATGACAACTGGCCACATACAATACGCTACACTCCGGCCTTTTTGCATACGGTAGTAAAAATTAATTAATATTGATCTCTGAGTATCTCTTAATATAAAGTGCACATGGCTTCAAAATGCCCATGATATTGGTCAGATTTAATAAAAAATTCTGGGGGGCTTACAGCACCCCCCACCCCAACAACCCAGCTGGGTGTGCTCGGTGCGCTCGTCATGTTCCCCCACCCACAACTTCTTGGACTCCCTACTTTTGATATTCCTGGATCCACCACTGATTATGTAACTCTTAGTATCATCTGGAATAGTACACATTACAGAGAGTGTTGTGATGGCACCAAGTGTGAGTTCTCTCAAGAACAGACTTGACCAACACTGGAGCAGGTTCAGGTACATTCAGGAGCCGGTGCATGCCCAGTACTTGCCAACAGTGAGTAACAGAGACATGACCGACCGCCCAAGCGGCTAACGAGCTGATCAGTGGTGAAGAGGATAAAAGAAGAAAAGAAAAGAACATGGTGGTAGTAAGAACATATCAGAATATTAACACGTTATCACTTCGTTATTTTTTTTTTACATTTATATTATAAGTATATACATAATTTACAGTGTTGATATACATTAATTTGATAAGGGAGGGAAGCAGTACAAAATGGGTTATAATGATATTTTCATTAAGTAGCTAAGGCGATATCAATACCGATACAAAATATCAATCGATACGTATTGCGGATACATGTAAAGTACCACAATACTGCCCATCTCTGGTTACTATTTGGCAGTTGCTTCAGCAGCCTTACCTTAATTATAGTGTACTGTTCGGTAATGCATAACTGCTGCAAAATGCCTCATACCGGTACATAATGTATTTAATTACAATATGTAAATCTTGCATTTAGTCAAGAAAAGGAGACAACAGTGAGTCTGTATTGCTCAACTGAAGTATGACCATAGCAGGAATGTGACATCTCTTAGAAAAGAACATTTGACTATTCTGAATACAATGACCTATTTACAGATCACAGAAGAAAATATAGTACAGCCTCACAGCTCAAACAGCTAACTTCAGTGAAGTACAGCACATGGGTATACCTCCTCTGATTCTACTGGGTCTAATATTTTCTTGAATTTGTGATGGCTAGTCTCAACTGCCCAGATAAAATTAACAGTTGATACTACAACATTCATACTGTGATTCATGCAGACTGTTTTCCTTTTTCTTTTTATATCTAGAGCCTTCTGGTGAAATATGGAATGGAACTTTATTACTGTGGGCAGCCCTTAGCTTTCAAGCCACCTTTCAACATTGCCCCAGACCCAATAACTGACCAAGCATGGCTGGGTCACTGTCAATAGCTGTACTGTACTAGAAAGCTTTTCAGACATCAACCCAGCAGCATTAAACCATGGCGGTCACATACTACAACTGTTGAGATATATTTCTTGAGGGCCCATTTAAAATTTCCCATGCATTGTATTTGGTGAGGATTGGAAACTGCCCCCTGGTAGTGTAGGCCTCTTGCCCATTAGTAATGACTGAGTCAAGACGTACCACATCTGCTCATGTGCTGTGCCCCACACAGGATGAACCAAAATCCAATATATATGATTCAGGAGACAAAGATGATTCTCCCATGCATATTAACAATTATATAAGTGAAGTTAGAGCCTTTCCTCGAGATTTGACTAATGATTCTGGTGAATCTTAGCAGTACTATATTTGAGTGACAAGGATGCTGGTGGTGTTGGGATACCTTCCACAAACTGCAAGTCCACCCATGAGGTTCCCACATGGGATTAAGAGTGATACAGTACTTTGTTAACTTCCCCATGACCCTTGAACTTTAATGGTGCATATCGGTTTATGGTAAGATTCAAATGTTTTTATGAGTTGTTATCATTGTCCTCATAGGGTTAAATGCAGCAAGGAATTCCATAAACTTGTCGTTCCACTTTACCCTATCATAAATACCATGCAACTCCATTATCTCCTTGGTGACTCTTAGATCCTTGTCCACACCTCGGACATAAATCGTCTGCTGTTTGACAGAGATGATTTTCTTGTTGCTCTCCAGAGCAAGAAAATGAAGAAAAAAAAACAGCATTGTGTCTTTGAGTTGCAGGTGAACATCTTTAGCTAGTGATTCAACATGCTGAATAACAGTAACAGTGTCACCTGCCTAAAAAATTTGTATACTATTGATGGTACTACAGGGTATATGGAAAGAACTTAGAATTCAATCCATAAACTTTAGCCTTGTGAAATAAGTCCAAAACATTGAGGATTAAAAAAATATAAAATTCTACAAATACTGTAATACTGTACACATGTAATGAGGTGAACAGGTAAATAGTAAGGGTGTTTTAAGTCAGGTTACAATGAAACTGATAGTTGTAAGAGTATACAGTATAATACAGGTAATTACAATGGCAGTGCATACATAGCACCAGAGTTATAATGCAATATCCATGGGGTGCATATAAAGTGAATAAATTTGATGTATTTAAACCTATTGAAATATACAAATAATAATAATAACAAATATACTATGATTACTACATCTCTTAATACCCTTAACTGGAATTTAGTAACAATGGAAAAAAAGTATTGTTTGAATTAAAATAATTTTGGACCAACCCATCAGTGTAATACGGTACCATAACCAAATACTGTACATACAATGCCGTATTACCGACTACATTATAGCAGTTGCTATGCATAGGTGTTGAAAATAAAGTAAACTAACATATGTAAACTTGGTTGGGTGATTGTGGCAATTGTTTTGTCCCACTGGACTTGAGTGACTGACCTAATACAGTAGGGTCGGGATATATACAGGTTGACAATCCCTTATCCGAAATCCTTGGGACCAGAGGAATTTCGGATTTCTGAATTTTTCGGTTTTCAGAATTTTTTTTTTTTTTTTTTTATATTAGCCCACCCGGGCATAGATCACTGACCCACATCAGGACCAGGGGATATAATAAAAATTATAATAATAATAATTCATAGGTCTGGGTCGTGTTTCTCACTTTTGATCTTTTTTTCATTCTTGTATTTCTTTATTATTATTATTATTATTAATATTATTAATGTTATCATATTTTATTTTGGTGTATTTTTATTAAAATTTTTATTTACTATGAATAATTATTATTATTATTATTATAATTATTATTACAATTACATTTTCGCCCCCCAGGCCCTGATGTGGGTCAGTGATCTATGCCCGGGTGGGCTAATCCCTGTTTAAAAAAAAAAAAAATTGCCCCACAATAAAAACTTTCGGTTTTCGGAATTTCGGATAAAGGGTTGTCAACCTGTAGCGATTTTTTACTTAAAACAAATTGTATCGCGACTACCAATATTATCGACATTTTCCAATACATAGCGATAAATCTATTTATTTCGCGAGGGAAATCGGGCAAGAAACATTTGAAATTTACCGCCATGGTAAACAAATGCGTTATTTGCTCACCAGAGGTGCCACCGTGGCTGCTCACTCACTCATTCACGTTCGCCCGCACAGTCTTTCTGAGTTAGTGACAAGTAAGCAGCCGACTCTGCTGCAGATTCCGACTTCTAAGGTGAGTGTAAATGGGTAGCTAGTGACATGAAAAGTGAAGTGAAGAGATTGGAAAGCTAAATAGGAAAGATTTAATACCTTTACTAATATTTTTGGTTTGTTCGTTAATGTAGGTGTAGGATTGTCAAGTGAGGGTTGCAGTGTGGCGTCTGGTTTTCCCGGGATGGTGCGTCAGCTGCCGAGTCTGGTGTTCCTTGATATTGATATTGAAACAATCTGGTGTTCCCGAGTCTGGTTTTCATTGGTGCTTTAGTTAGTAAGAAAATAAACTCATTAAGTCAAGTTTAGTCACTTTTATTGGCCTCCAGAACCTAACCCCATTTTCCCCATTGGTTACATGTAATTATATATCGCGATTTAGTACAGTATATGGCAAATATCCTTGGACCCTATCTCGCGATATATCCCGACCCTACTGTATTATGTATGTATCTTGTTACAATGCCAGTTGTTAAAATATTTAAATTATATGCATGATCAGATTTAGTTCAGGTAGGTTGTAGCACTTATTACCATTAAGTATATGAAGATATTGCCACTTGTACTAATGCCATCCACCACCTGCTGGAATACCAATTAGCCCATGGTTTCATACCTTTCCTAAAGACGGGTACATTTGGAGTTCAGGGTGCCATTTTTTATATATATATATATATATATATATATATATATATATATATATATATATATATATATATATATATATATATATATATATATATATATATATATATATATATATATATATATATATATATAATCAGAAGGTAATCTATTCCCTGTCAGTGGTGATAGGACTATGTGTTGTAGTGTTCACGTTCGATTTTATTTATTCATTGTACAGTACAAGTATTTTCATGTGATCAGCCTCTTATGGTGTATAATTCATTATTAATAATATAAAATATTAAATACAGTATAGTCTGGATTTACGCGGTTTTTGTTTATGCGTTTGGTCATTTACACGGTGCCTTGCCAGAATGGAATGTTTTAATACGCGGTAAATTTCATCATTCACGCGGCGAGCGGCTGGAGAGGTCCAGACGCGCCATTTTTTATTCACGCGGTCCATTCTTGACCATACGCGGGAAGCGGCCCGGGGAGGGGTGCGCAGTATGTCGCTGTTGCGTTATCGCTGACGTCATATGATGTATCGGACTGTGATTGGGCCACTTATCCTTACATCCCTCCGCCACTAGCTGTGATTGGTCTAATGTTATATGACGTGGCCTGGCATGGGAGAGAAGCTACTGACCTAGTCGCGCCAGTCTCATTGTTCTCAGTCACCGCGTATACTGTTCTCTCTTGTGCCCGCTATTCTGTTCAACAATGGCTTCCGCTGGACCCTCACCACCCCAGAAAAACCTTGCATTACCTGGACCAAGCCGCCCCAAGCCCAAGAAGATACGACGCGCCCTAAGTTACGAAGTAACGTACAAAATTGTACAAGAGTTGGAGAAAGGAACGAGACAAGTTGATTTGGCGCGCCAGCAAGGCGTGAACGAATCTACGATCTGGATGATCAAGAAGGATGCTGCCAAGATTAAAGAACACATGAACATCACAAAGTTTGCAGGTGCTTCAATGGTGAAGTATTGTCAGAATAAGGTGCTGCTCAAGACTTGAGAACTTACTGGTGAGCTACTTAATTCGTCAGGCAAGACGTAACATGGCTGTGGACACGCGGGCAATGCAGGACTACGCTCGTGAACTGTACTCATCAGTGGCGCACAAGATGGGAATTGCAGAGCCCAAATCCTTCACTGCTTCCTCTGGGTGGCTGCAAGGGTTTAAGAAACAGAACAAGATTACCAACATTAACACTGTTGGTGAAGGAGCCAGTGCTGACCGTGCTGCCGCCATGGATTTTCCTCCATTCTTACGAGAAGTTATGGAGGAAGGACAGTACACCGACGGCCAGGTGTTCAACATGGATGAATCTGGTCTGTTTTGGAAAAAATTACCTTACAAGATCTTCGTTGTCAAGTCTGCCAGCAAGTGTCGGGGCCGAAAGTTGCAGAAGGAGCGCATCACCGTCCTGTTTACCACCAATGCCTCCGGTACCTGTAAGCTCAAGTTGTCGGTGATCCACACAGCCCGCAAGCCGCATGCCTACAAGAACATGGACATGACCAAGCTAAATGTCCACTGGCTAACCTCACGTAAGGCGTGGATGTTCACTGGTCTGTCCCTCTCCTGGTTTGACGACTGTTTCATTCCTGACGTGAAGAAATTCTGCGCGCAAAATAGTGTGGCATTCAACATTTTGTTGCTGCTTGACAACGCACCAGGACACTCGCCCCTACTGTTGGATCGTCACCCCGGTGTAAAAGTGGTCTTCCTTCCTCCCAACACTACGTCGTTAATCCAGCCCATGGACCAGGAGTTGATATGCAATGTGAAGGCTGCATTCTTCGCAAAGAAGTTTTAGCTCCTGAACGACTACACCAACACCTAGGATGAGTTGCGTAACCTTCTGAGTGGCACAGATAGAGAGAGCGACGATGACGAGGATCCAGAACAAGAGTTGGCGGAGCATGAAGTGCGAGTTGAACAGTTTTGGAAAATGTTTAACGTAAAGAAAGCTGTTGATTTCTTGGTGGAGGAATGGGGGGCAGCTGTCTGTGGCAATGATTCATCACCTGTGGCGGCATGTGTTGCAAGGTATCCCAGGTGGGAAGCAGAGGCGACCTGTGGCTGGTGAGGTTCAGTCTGTTGCAGTGGACCTTGCAAGAGAAGCTGCACAGAGTGTTACAGCTGCAGGCTTCTCCGAGACCACCAACGAAGACATCATGGAGGTAATCAGGGATCCTGAGGTGACTGCCGACGAGATGTTGGAAGACGATGACGTCAGTGAGGAGGCAGGTGGTGCGGCAGCACGAGAACAGAAGTTAACACATAGTGATGTAAAGGATGCCATCGAGTTTGCCGAGAAACTCAAGCTCACCCTTTCCAAAGACCCTGTCAATCACCGGTATGAAGTCTTCAATAACCTTCTAGACCAAAGTATGGAGCAGTACATCAAGATGTATCACGACCACATCAACACTAGCCGTCAACGTAGCATCACCGACTTCTTCGCCCGCAACCCACTACAGCCAGCCCAAGTCAGTGATAGTGATGGTGATGGTGACTTTGAGGGGTTTGTCAGGGAGGCCCTGACATCTGTGGTGGATAGTGATTCACCTGAGGGCCACTAATCTGCCCTCTGCCTCGGAACCAGCCCCCATCCTCGTATACCGACCCATCTCTTCTACTAACGTAAGTGTTAAACCTTGATTTTTCTTTTACCTGGTACAGTATATTATTCTCTTATTGATATTTCTCTTCTAATTATGTGTGTGTGCATACCATCATAAAATTAAGATACTATTTTTACTACAACGTAGGTATTGTGTTGGAAAAAGTGGAGTTTGGGGGTTGGCCCAGTCTCTATTTCAATTAATTCCATGTTCTGTTATTTCGTTTACGCGTTTCTCGTTTTACGCGGACCTCTACGGGTTCAATTGACCGCGTAAATGCAGAATATACTGTATTAGAAAAAATAGGATATAGAATTTGAAATTTGACTTGAAAATAATGGAAACAGATGGACTGCGCCAGGTTTGTGTATGCGCACACATGTAACATGGATGATGCAATACGAGCTTGTCTTCTGTTGTTCTCTTCCTAGGAGGATTACCATCACTATTGTTTGAATTATTTTACCTAAATTCTTAAAAAAATTTATGTCAGTGAATGTGTGCTGAACTTATAGCTAACCATTATGGACAAGTCCATTCTAAAAGTGGGGGAATAAAGTGTTCACTCACAGGTCCAAGAGGAGGAAAAAAGTTGAGAGATTGCTCGCTGGTGGGAATTTCAAATGATCACGCACAGTGGCAATTTCAAATGACATTATTTAAAAGTTTGGAAAATTTTTATTGCCCAGAAAAGGTCTGGACTATCTGAAATTCGGACTTATGGGGTCCGGACTTTCGAGGGATTACTGTACTGTTACGGTCGTCTCCCCTTTCCCTCAATATTTGTTTCAGTTACCAATTGTATTTAGTTTCTGTTGTTTCCCATTTTTCTTTAGAATCAAATTTCCAAGCTTATGGTAGACTTTGAAAAATGTCTTGATTATTTTATATAAGTATGTATACTGTATTAGTATTTGTTTCATTATGTAAACTTTGTAGAATGTATTCTTATTTTTATACAGTTATGAAAGACTGTAAGAAGCAGGTGTGAAGTATAAAAAGACTTAGAAATTATATGTTGATGAAACAAGAAAGAATTGGAACATTGTTTTGGTTTTGGTACATATTTATCTATTATTATCTGGGCAATCATGGATAATTATGGTGTTAACTAAAGTGTAATATGTTCATTATAGTCTAAAGTAGTGAGAGAGCATTGTATTTGGTGGAGATAACATTATTCAGAGTGAATTGATTTGTGGCCTTTTGTATGCACATGGACAAAGAGCACACATTAATTATATTTTGTCATTAAATATATTTTTATTGTAATTTTAAAGCTGTGTTTTGATTAAACGAGTTTCAATGGGACAGTGGTAATGAAATAAACACCTGTCAGCTGTCAGGAGGTCATTAGCCAGAAATAAGGTAAGGGTCTGTGTTTAACATTTAATCTCTGTTAACAGAAGCTGTTATTACAGTTTCCTCTGATATAATGGGCCTATGTGAAGGTTGTAACAGTACATTGTATGTTTATAACATCCCATCACACAAAAAATTGTGAATACTGTATATGAAGCAAAGTGATAACAAATTACACCATTACCCCATTATCAATTTTATTAACAAATAAAATATACTTTAGAAAAAAGAGAATTGATGGTGACAGCAGCTGACAAGACTAGAGTTTCCTGATAACAAATGATGAGCATTGCCAGGTTTTCACACAAAGCCATCACCAGCACTGTATTTGCATTTACTGCTATATTTATATATGAGACATATAGAACACAAAGGGTGAACGCACCACTTTCCCAATTTTCTCACCACCTGGTAGCCTCTATCGTATCCTTGGGAACCTACAGGAAAGGGGAAATTGGGAAAGAGGCGAGTTCGCCCTTTGTGTTCTATATGCCTCATATTTCCTTAACTGTCATTATTTTTATGAGTGATATTACAGTGGTCCCTCGGTTAACGAGCACAATCCGTTCCAGCAGGTTGCTCGTCAACCGAAAAACTCGTTAACCGAAACCATTGTTTCAATGGGCTTTTGGGTAATTGGTTCCAGCTCACCGAAAATTGCCTAAATTCAACAAAAAAGGTAGAAAAGTACACTTACTTTGAGGTGTGTATGTAGAAGGCTCCTGGATGATGATGATGATGGGAATTAGAATGGGGGTGGAGGAGAAGGAAGAAGAGAAGGCATTGGGGTGGAAGAGAAGTCACCCCATGGCACCATTTCACCCATAAAATTTTAGTTCTCTTGGTGTATTTCAAGATTATTTTCTTTAAATCAACACTGCACTGCATTATATATTGTCAATATGTAAAATATATTTCAAAATGACCAATAATTTGCTTGGAAACACAGAAAAAAAGCGTTTAGTTGAAGAGTCTCAAGCAAGATGTTACCTCCACTGAAAACAGAGAGAGACTAACGCCTGTCTGGTGTGTTAACAGGCTGGATGGCACGCCAGAAACTAGTTTCTTTACCTTCAATTATGTTCAATAATTGTTAAAATGACTAAAAAAGTTAATATTAAACTTTTAAAATTATTGAATAGTATAAACTTCTTGATATTTACTAAAATAGTAAGGAATTTAAGCCCTAAAACCGATTACTGTATTAGCGGACTAATACTACAGCTGGTGGACCGCCAAATACAAGCGAAAACACGTTGAAGTCGGCTCATAAAAAACTCGTTAATCGAGGGATTGCTCGTTAACCTTAGTTAAGAATCTTATGGAAGGTAAATCGTTAACCGAAATCTCGTTAACCAAGGCGCTCGTTAACTGAGGGACCACTGTATACGACAAACACCCAGAATGTATAATCCTCTTACCATGCCCAAGTCCTCTTTAAATAAATTTGCATACTTTCAGTCTTCATATGATGTACTACAGTACATGCTACAGTACGGTATAAAAATTTCTACTGTCCTGGCAATAGTCATCACTTAACACTCTCAATGTCAGGGGGCTGGGGAGGCAACCATACCCCTTGTTGTCAAGTTGTAGCCAGGCTACTCACCGAGTCATTATTACTCAATAGAATTTATATCCTTGTTTTTAAAATTCTTGAACATTCTAAATTAGGTAAAACCCTTTTTTAAACAAATTGAAGGAATCTAGTTCATCTAGAATGTTATGTTATTTATTTATATATATATATATATATCATACAATCAACACCTCAACCGCCATTGACGTTCTCATGACTGTATTCAAGGAACACTACCTCTGGACCACCAGGTGGTCCAGAGGTAGTGTTCATTGGTCAAGTCATGATGTATCCGTGCTTTATTGATAATATATATATATATATATATATATATATATATATATATATATATATATATATATATATATATATATATATATATATATATATATATATATATATATATATATATATATATATATATATATATATATATATATATATATATATATATATATATATATATATATATATATATATATATATATATATATATATATATATATATATATATATATATATATATATATATATATATATATATATATATATATATATATATATATATATATATATATATATATATATATATATATATATATATATATATATATATATATATATATATATATATATATATATATATATATATATATATATATATATATATATATATATATATATATATATATATATATATATATATATATATATATGTTGATAACACAAAAGGACGAGTCAGCGCTGTGGTCTCACATCTTCAGGGTGAGTACAGACTGTATTCACCCCTGAAGATGTGGAATTACACGAAAGCGCTTTGGGAACTTCGTGGTTTTCTTTTCCTTGTGGTTATCAGCATATACCTAGATCACGTGCACCTACAGTGATTTATTTGCATATATATATATATATAATATATATATATATATATATATATATATATATATATATATATATATATATATATATATATATATATATATATATATATATATATATATATATATATATATATATATATATTTCATTAGCCCAATAAAGCACGGATTTCTACATTGAGCTTTGTCACATCTCGCTAGATTAATCCCACGGCATTGGTTGCCATGATGTGACCGGGAACGCTAACCGCTGGACTGGTCACAGTCATAGGTTTGTGCCGTGGGTTCAATCCCATGGTTGAGGTGTTGAAAATATATATAAATATATATATATATATATATATATATATATATATATATATATATATATATATATATATATATATATATATATATATATATATATATATATATATATATATATATATATATATATATATATATATATATATATATATATATATATATATTTTTTTTAATTAATATTTATATTTGAAAATGTGATGAATAATATAATTCTGTTTTGAAGCTTTTACATTTTTCTATGGAATAAAAAAAAATTATTTTAATACAAGCATAAATATAGGTATGAGAGTAAATCAATCAAATAAAATAAAGACAGAAAGAGAAAAAATAGTACAAAGGCATGTGCTACTTTCATGAGTGTGCTTTAGCATGAATGAGAAGTGCAGCTGTCAAACAGACACAAAGATAATCATTCCAATACTGTACTTTGCAAACCCCTTTGGGGGCGAGAGAAAACGATTTCTAACCTTTTGCAGCAATGAATGCATAGTCTCTCCTCATTTAGAGTCATTGCTGTAAGGATGGCTGGTATATCTAAATAAATTAACAAATTAAATCTGGCAGACACTGGGGGACCTGTCATAAGGCAGAATCACATTAGCACTTTTTTCATAATTTTCTTGCATAAATTTTCCTAGGGACTGTCATTTCTCTGAGTGCGACTTGTCACACATGCCTCTAGAACCAGAATGCCAGTCATTCTGTGCTTATCAACTGTAAACCCAGGCACTCTTAATGTAAACAAACATACCTGTATCTGATGTATTTAGGAATATCAACATTAGTAAAAATATATACAGTCAGCCTAAGATGCACCGACCCCACCCTGGGTCTCGTGCTCGCAATTTTACCTGGCAATACTTGGTAAAGTAAGGCTGTATGTAAAGGTGATTGTGATTGGTGGATCTGTTTTTGGCTGTATCACTGTCAGGATAATTATAAAACAAACCAAAGGTAGAATTTTTATAATAATAAACTATTCATTGTTATTTAAGGTCATGAGAAGTTTCAAAATGTTCGTATACTTGCTTAAATAATGAAGAAAATTATATTAATGAATTGGCAACTCAACTACAACTACAGCTGTCACAAATTTCACATCAATTTTTTTTCATTATTTAAGCAAATATACGAACATTTGGAAACTTCTCATGACCTTAAATAACAATTAATAGTTTATTATTATAAAAATTCTACCTTTGGTTTGTTTTATAATTATCCTGACAGTGATACAGCCAAAAACAGATCCACCAATCGCAATCACCTTTACATACAGCCTTACTTTACCAAGTATTGCCAGGTAAAATTGCGAGCACGAGACCCAGGGTGGGGTCGTTGCATCTTTGGCTGACTGTCCATTTAAGCAATTAAAAATGTGATGCTGAATAATTTTAAAATTAAATTGAGTTACTTTATGTGGCTCAATGTTTAATTTAACATAACTTTCCAATTATTGAGTATGGATTTTGATTTGACCATGGAAATTTGGTGCAAGCCAATCGGGTGGAAATGATATGTATCATCTGAATGATACTGCATCTATGACAAAAAATAGAAGTGTTGATGCAAAACGTGTTAGTGAAACTGCCTTTAGTAAGTTACCCTAAATCATGAGAAAGATTCTCATGAAAGTGCAAAATTATTATTTACAATGAGAATTGTCAATTATGAGAGAATACTGTATATATTAATTCTTTTATTTTACGACAAGAAATGTGGATCTGGATGGATATAAGAACCTGTTTTAGTGTAGAGAATCCTTGAGTGTTAAGTTAAACTCTTGACTTGAAACCTCTCTAGCTAATAAAACCACCTGTAGATCTGGCAATAGTTAAGAGTTATGGGAAAAAATTATATATTGACTCTGGTTAACAGAAAAACATTATCTAAAAGATGGTTTACTTGGCCATTAAGGAAATAAACCTGTAGGAGTTTACCAGATTCTACCTTATGGTACTTACTGGCTGGATTTCACCTAGTCACTAATGAGGTCCCTTAGGTCATAAAATAAAGCCATTGTTAATAAAAAAATGACAGAAGATTGTAAGTCAACAAGTGACAAGTACCATTAGCATCCTTGCAACTATCATAACTTCAGTCATTATTTCCTACCATTTACCTAGTAAACTACATGACTGAGATAAGTTTGTCTTTACTAACACATTTTCTATCCTACTGATATACAGTAGCCACTACCTATGCGTCTAGCTTTAATACTGGTACAGTACTTGAAAATTTAATTGAAATAGAAATGAAAAAGTTCTATTTGTAAAATGTACATGTTAATATTTCAACAACCCTATCATTCATAGTCTTTATAATGCTGAACCAACATTAAATAATAATAATAATAAATTAGCTATTAAATTAAGTGGCTAAGATAACTCTAGCTTAAAAATGAATTTACAGGTATTGTATTTCATCTTAAGATTACTGTATAATGGTTTATGAACACAGTCTTTACATGATATTGTCTGAAAGACAATTTAACAAATAAATTTTAGAAGTTTCCTGTTATTGTATAAGCAGTACAAGTTCATAACATGTCATTATTTATCAGTATTAAATAAATTGAAATGTTTAAGAAATCTGTCCTAAATTGTAAAAATAAAAAATAAAAAATCTGACAGTTATTAAAGATGGAAGAAAAGTTTTTACTAAAAGTCAAATTCCTGTCTAGAGAGTAATCCACATGAGAGAATAGACCATCATCAGAGCATGACACGGCCAGGAAACACAAGTTGCTTGTGCATCCTCCCAACGCTGGGTTCAGAACTTTGCCAACTTGCGGGAGTAACTGTATTCCTTTCCCCCTGTCCTAGTGGTAGGAAAAATATATATTAGTGAAGTATATTTCTAAAGTAGTTTTTAAGATCATCTTCTGAGAATTTTGAAGTTCAATGTGATTTCAAATAATTTTTACTAAAAATAAAACAGCATCATGAATCTGTAGGAAGTGTGGTATTTAACACTTACACACCGCCTTCTTTGTAACATCATTCCCTCCCACATATGGGGCTAGTTGTGACCCTTAAACACGTAAGAGCCACGCTGAATCTTTTTCCTTCCGATTGATTTTTTGGCAACCGGCAAATTTTTTTGCATACACTGTACTATCAACTATGGTGATCTCCCCGTTAGCCAGAATCCCCAGTCCCCAGAACTCTCTAATAGCTGGAATTGATTTTGAACCGGAAAAATTCCAGGAAAACTCTCTCCATTCCGGGCATGGGAACGAGTTTCCAAGGATGAAAATCACGTGCATTTTCAATAAAAATTCTGATAAAATCTGCTCTGGTCATGGGAAAATTTTTTCCAGGAGTTCTGAGAGACTGCATCATGCTTCGATGCATCCCCATATGCCGGTGAGCAGGTGGGCTAGTTGCTTGGGTAACTCATGTGGTTAGTTCATAATCTGCCACTGTACAAGGCTGATTCCCCCTTTGCTGCTTTTTTATGTACAATTTGTGTTGTGCAATATTGTACATTACTGTACCTGGACATCAACTAAGAATACAGAGTTAAAGCATTGTTAAGACATAAAAAGTGATTACATTTACAAATAATGTAATGTACATTAAGCAGAGTGGACAGTGAATGCCTACTGTAGGCTCAAGACCACAGCATCTGCTGGTGATTACAGTATATGAGGCACTTGTAAAGGATTGCCAACAAGGTTTTATGCCGGGGCACTCCTGTTTAACACAATTACTCAAGGTACTGGATATTTCGACCCATATTCTGGAACAGGGTGGTAATATTGACAATATATACCTAGATTTTGCAAAGACTTTTGACATTGTACCCCATGAAAGGCTAAAAATTAAACTGGAAGGATATGGGATTCAGGGAAATGTCCTAGCGTGAATCGAAGACTTTCTAAATTACCGGAAGCAGTGTGTGGTGATAATGGCACGAAATCATCATCCGTACCTGTCACAAGCGGGGTACCACAGGGCAGTGTATTGGCCCTGTTGTTTGTTTGCTTCATAAATGATATGCTTGATGCTGTACATTCCTCCATACAAATGTTTGTGGATGATGCCAAGTTATTTCGGGAAATTAAGAACCAAGCGGACTGTGAAGAGCTGCAGAAGGATCTCTGTGAGCTCCAAGAAAGGTCGAAGAAATGGCTGCTAAGATTCAATGTCACAAAGTATAAGAGGATGCACCTGGGACGTACCAACAGTAAGGAGATGTATCGTATGTCCCAACGGGATGAAGAAACTGCATTAATTGAGACTCAATGAAAAAAGACCTAGGTGTGTATGTTTGAAAATGAGCTGAAGTTATTGGGCCATTGTGAGAAGAAGGTAAATCAGGCAACTAAATTGTTAGGTCTTATATGAAGGTCGTTCAGATATCTAGACGGTCCATCCCTTGTAACAATCTTCAAGAGTGAAGTGCTTCCCCGTCTGGAGTACTGTCACCCTCTCTGGTCCCCAAGATATGCAAGGGACTGTCAGTTGATTGAAAATGTCCAAAGGAGGGCCACCAGACTGGTGCCTGCACTACGGCACCTGAGCTACCATGAGATTGAGCGCCTGAACTTGCCTACAGACGGGCAAGGTGGAGACCTAATTGAGGTGTATAAGCATCTCAAAGGGCGCTAATCAGTCTCGAGTGCCCTTACCTGGAGCTGGCGGATGCTCACCCCACAAGGGGTCACAGACCAAGTTTGAAGAAGCCACAAGCCCAGAAAACTGTGAGGTGTAACTTTTTTGAAATGAGAGTTGTGAACTCTTGGAACAATCTGCCAGAGAGTGTTGTGACGGCACGGAGTGTGAGCTCTTTCAAGATAATACTTGACAAACACCGGAGCAGGTTCAGATACATTCAAGAGCCAGTGCATGCCCAGTATTTGCCAACAGTGCATAACAGACGTGACCGATCGCCCAAGCAGCTACGAGCCGATCAGTGGTGAAGAGGATAAAAGTAAAATAAGTAAATAACCTGCTAAGAGCCATATACTGTACTGTATTGCAGAAACCAGTTATGTATAGCATTGTATTCCCCAACCTTTCCTCTGTCCCAAGGGTAAGTTAACAAGCTGACTGAGAACCTGTTAGATGAATCCACATTAGAGAAACTTGACATCTTAGAAGATTAATAGGGATAGAGGAACATGGCCATGGAAATTCACAAATTATTATAAAGATTTGTAGATTTTTTATATGGTATTATAAAAAACTGTACCTATATTGTATTGCATAAAAAAAAATATATATATACATATATAATAAAATCAAACAAAGACAATCACATAAAGAGAAACATGTACAGTACTGTACACATAAATGAAAAAACTTACCATTATTGAAAAAAACAATTGTAAAAGCAATTATAAAGACTTTCACATTCGATAAAATAAAATAAATGGAATACTGTTTAAGAGTACCTTCAAAAAAATCAACTTGGACAGCACAGTTCTTAGCAATACTACAGCTTATATGACTGTTATATGAGACTGAGGGTAAGAGAGTGGTGTGGAGAGGGAGAGGAAAGTGGAGACCAACTGATCCAGAAAGTACAACTGGCTTACTGTAAAAACCCAAACGATTCACAAATACGCAGACACTATGGGGATATAGATCAACTACTATATCTCAATCTGTCTCTAATGTAACATCCTGCCCATGTGAGAGACACCTTGGGCCAATTCATCAAGTTCATTGTAATTCCATTGTATATTAGGCAAGCCTAGCTTGAGAAGTCACAATGTCAGAGTACACACTGATGTGTACCTTCTAGTCCTTAAAAAAAAAAGTAATATTTAATGTTGCTTATAGTTTGGAATGTGTAATGTAGATAGGATGTTATACTCTTAGCATAGGCAAATTATTTTGGGTAGTTTAAGTCAAGGAAAGTTGACATCATAATGTCAGACTATTAACATTAACACTCAATTGCATGCCCTATTATAATACATACCTAACTGATGCAGGATATGTAATTCCAAGCTGTGGGCAGTTTCCAATAATTTCTTCATTATAACCAATAATTCCATCACAGTCCACCAAGTGTAAAGATTGGTCAAAGCATAACTTGATCTGTGACAATTCATGTTGTTTGGTTTTCTGAAAATAAATAACAGGAAGTAAAGTAGCAGTTTTGAATGGAAAAGCTTAAATAGTTGCTAAAGAAAAACCTCTCAAGTCTGGCATGCCAAAGTATAGTTATACCTGAAAAGTGTTTTTGTTTTGTTTTAACGAATATTACATTTAAAAGATACTTAGCTATGTGAAATCTTGGCAGTCCAACCAAAATGTGGAACTTCTGCTACCTCCTGCTTTCAATTTCTTCGACTTAATTCATAATTTTACCTAAAACATTTTTGCTCTCAACTATAGATTGTGGAAGTACTGTAATGTGCATACTTGGTGGTGGTGGTGGCTTACGTTTCTGAAAACTGGAAATTTCCCAAATCTGGCAACTGCTAAATCCTAAGGGTGATGACTTTGGGAGACTTTACTGTACTCGAAATTTCAACACTTCCTAAGTGCTACTGTTTAACTGATATACAGTAGTAGTGTCTAATGAATCCCAAATAATCATTAGCAAATTAAGAATGTATTTTTTTTTTACTATAGTACAGTATAGCTGGTATAAAGCAGTTCAAGTTTTGCTGTTAAGTGATGTCAGATCTAGCAGGGGTGAATTAGGTTTGGTGAATTCCCTTTTTATACAATTAAGAAATTACAGTACAGTACTCTGCAATAGCTTAAACAAACAAAACCATAAATCTATAGAAAAGGTATATTTCCATAAGTTTTGAAAAGCACAAAATCTAAGAACTGTATTCATTAAGATTCATATACAGTAATTTATGTTTTAAAACATTGTAAGATACAATACAGTCACTGTAATTACTACATGGTTTGATAGGATGTGTTTTTTGCCAATACAACAAATAAAGAAAAATTTTTAATACTGGCATCTCTGAATCATTGTGGTTTCTGTCCCATTTTTATATTTTTTTGGAGGGGTGGGGGGAAACGGTATAGTACTGATATCTACCATCATTATTATAGATGGACTCTATAAGAGTATTGAGTAGTCCTTATTTGTGACAGAAACTGCCAGCCACCCAGCCTGTCTGTAGCACCATGTTTGAATATCAGAACACTATAAATCCCCGTTTCCCAACCCTAGGTCTTGGGGTCGCGAAGCACTTCTGCCACTTCATGGAAAATTCCCACAAATCTGTAAGAGAAATAGGCCTATGTGGGAGGTGTTGAATGAAATTAACGTCAACCAGTGGAGTCGCGGTCATGGCTAGAGGTGCGTGATTGGGGTCGCTAGAAAAAAAGGTTGGGAACCACTGCTATAAATATTCAAATTCAGCACAGAAGTAATTTAATACTAAATACTATGCTGTACTCATAAACAACATTCCCTGCATTGTGACATGAATTATATGTAACATCTAGAAAGTGATTCCCTACCACAACAGTTGAGTGTCAAATGAGGTATGTGTAATGTATGGTGGAGGTGTGAAATGTTGTCCTCGAGTTGAATTGGTTGCTGAGCAGTTGAAAGATCCCATTATTTAGATACAATTTAATCTAAATCAAATTATGAAAACTACAGCATAAATAAACAGTACTGTACAGTCAACACAATCCACATTTAAGTACAAACTCATACAGGTATACGTCTATACACAAAAAACATTCTTACATTTATATACTGATACATATCATCATCAATGTTTATATCAATTATTATCCATGCTTGCATAGGTTAGCAGTGATTACCTGATAGCAACTTTCTATGCTACAGAGTCACTTGCAGCCTATTTTGTCAGGTTCTTAATTCTGATGTCTTTTGTTAAAATCTCTCCCCCCACATAATATTTTGGCCTACCCCTAGCTCTCCTCTCTTCCACATTTAGATCCATGCACCTCTTGATCCAATTGGTCTCCTCCATTCTTTCCACATGCCCAAACCATCTCAGTCTACTTACAGTGTCACATTACATATCCACCTCACCATTCTCATTTCAGCTAGCTCAGGCCTGCATATGTCATCTTCTTTAACCGCCCATGTCTCACTAACATATACTATCAAATGTCTTATGCCAATTCCATACATTTTTCTTTTCACATGAAGGGAAGGTCCTCTTGCTGTCAATAAAGGCAGCAACTCCTTCAACTTTCTCCAGGCACTTTTGAATCTTGAAAATGAGCTAGCTTCAGTACTATTTCAGGCACAGATCGTGTCAACCATGTACCAGAACTCAATGACAATTAAGGGGATACGTCCCCAATATTGAGTTTCTCCAGCCTAAGGCCACACACTACCAGCACATATAAACACTTAAAGTCAGGCCATCCTGTAGTCTACCATTTACACCAATGAACCTCTTGTGTATCCCCCTTCCACTCTATCTGAACATCACTGAGTTGCTGCCAACACCTTCAGAGAGCACATGGCCATTTTCCACTTTCCACCATAGGTCCTTCACCCATTCTACTAATTAATGCTTTTGTTTTCCCTATATTCCTTCTCAAGCCCTTTAACTCTATTCCAACCTAATACAGGGTATTTCTTAAATCACACACCATCTAATACCTAGACATATACACTCTTAAACACACACATGGATTCCTATACATATACATAGATTTATACATATACAGTATACTCTAGCACTTGCAGATTTAAATTCTGGCAGTGGCCCAGGTACAACCAAATCTACATTAAATCATTTAGGCTACAGCATAAAAATGTCCAAGTTTTATTAAGTGAATTTCAATTGGTAATTTCACTGTTCACAACCCCAACACCACTTTGGTAATAAGACAGGTTAATCATTTACTGTTGAGTTGCTCTTAATAACAAGGAATGTTGAGTGATTGGAAGTTCCAGTTGATTTTTGACAGGTATAATCATTTGACTGTTTTGTACTTTAATAACTACGAATCCCTGCTGTTATAGTACAAATGAATACTTCTCCTTTTCAGACTGGGTTAAACCTATCATTTCCTGTCTGGCAGAATGATACATCAACACCAAATGGAAGGTAAGTAACTACTGTAGCATGTGTACAGGAATGGAAACATCAACTGCATGAAATTTTTCCAAGTACAGAACTTGATCCAACATTATCCGTAAACTTATCACAAACCACTATTGTAGGCAGTGCACAGCATTGATTTTTAGCTCGGCTGGTAGAACCAGTGTGAGCTTTAGTCATGATCTACTTGTCTATTGAGGCCTTAGTATAGTGCTGTATATACACAGGCCCTAATAGATTTGCCGGTTAGTTGTGTCTCACTCTTAGGATCCCCAATAAATCGTGCTACAGGATGACCTCACAATTTCCACTCTATATAAATGATGTGGCTTAGAAATACAAGTAAAGAAAAAATGTATATAAAACATAAAATAAGAAAAATTAAGAGCATAGCTGTGTATGTGTTGAAAGTGAATATGTGTGGAGGCGGTGGGCTATAATTGCATCGCTGACTAGCCAGCCCAGCTGCTGCATATATTTTACTGTACAGTACATGTAATGAAACTATGAAAGTTCTCGAAAAATCATTAAAATACTTAAAATGTGGCTTAAAAATAAAGAAAATATAATATAAAACTATAAAATAAGAAAAATTATGAGCATGGTTGTGTATGTGTGTGTAGGCGGTGGATTACTGCATGGCTGTGCTCCCTCCCAATGTGACATCACGGTATATACACAGCCAGCGCAGCAGCCACACGTCAGTGGGTCGACTGGGATATTGACTGCCTGAACTGTGTCGTGTTGCCTAGAGAATGGTTTGAGCGTGGAAGGGTTTATTTTTTTAACATAAAATGTGTTACAGTAAACGTTCAAAAGTCTGAACAATTTGGGGCTTAAGGGATTCCAGACTTGCTGATTGTCTGGACTTTTACCAAGTGGGGGTTCTGAGCCACTGTGCATTAAGCAGCCACACATCCCCCAATGACCCTTAAAATTCAAATTTAATGTGCAATAAATGTCATGTGTGTTTCCTTTTATATTTTTCTTTATGTATATGTAGTACAGCTCATTAAAAAGTAATTACTTCATATAAAATATATTACCTTATTTATTATTAAAATATATGGGGACATTGTATAGTGATCTAATCAAATTTGATATAGGACCAACGAGATTAATAGGTACGAGAGATAACACTTCATGTGTAAACGTGCTGGAGATGGGAGGGGTTGGACTGGCCGTTGCCGTGTTCGCCAGTTTGTTTTTATTTATTCATTATTATATTTTCATTTGAACAGCCACTTATGGTGTATATTTCATCATTAATAATAATACAACATATTAAAGAATACAAAAAATATGATATACAATTTGTAATTTAACTTCAAAATAAAAGGGCATGCACAGAAGGCAATCTCTTCCCTGACCTGCTTGAAGGCCAGCTTTTGACCTGATTCATTATTATTATATTTCTATGTGATCAACCTCTTATGGTGTAACTATCTATCATAAATAATATAGTCTTCAATAACAGAAAAAATAAATAAATAATTTGTGTTTTGACTTGAGAATAAAAGGATATGTTGTATTGAAGGTGATGATGTCTCCTTCCTCCCTTGCACAATGTAGTAACCTAACCCCCCAAAAAAAAAAAAATATCATTATGATAGAAGCTATTTATTATGATGAGAAATAAAAGAAAACAAGGTATTAAGATGAAGTCATTTATCGTATTGTATATTTTATCATTTTCATTTTAAAATATTGTGATGGAAACAGATTGAATGAAGGTGTGCGTGTGACATATGGATGATGCAATACGCGCTCGTCTTCTGCTCTCTTCCTGGGAGGATTACCATCACCATTGTCTGATTGAGTTTACGTAAACTCATACCATTTTTCAGTGGCTGAATGCGTTGTACTTAATGCCTGGGATGACTTTGTGTGATAATTTATTGTGTAACCAATACAAATTTGACACAGGGCTAGTGGGGGAAGCGTGTTCTAGTGCTTAGGGGAGGAGCTAACCAATCACAGTGCAGCATTACGGGATAGTCCATTCTAAGAATGGGGGAAAACCCTGCTCACTCACAGGTCCGAGAGGACAGGCTAGAGGAGAAGAGAGGCCTCAAGGAATTGCTAGATGGTAGGAATTTCATACAACAAATATTTAAGGGTTAAGACAAATGTTTCTTGCCTGGACAGAGACCAGGCATTGTATCTTATGATTTTATGATACGCTATGTATCAATTTTATTGTTTATCATAGCAATAAATATAAGAGCTCATCCCTGTTGCACACCAACTTATGATTCTACCTGATTTTGGAGGAAATTGTATTTTTATTATTATTATTATTATTATTTCAATTTGTGCTGGTTAGTTGAATATGTCAGTTGCATGGATTCTGGATAACCGGGATTCTACTGTAGTTAAAATCACTCACCAGAAAATAAACAACATTTATAAGAATTTATGGCCCGAGTGAAGAGAGAGAGAGAGAGAGAGACAATACAGTACCTTGTTATAAATGCAGTTAATGGCTGGTTCAACTCCAAACATATCTTTGATAGCAATATAGATATCATTACGGCTATAGGTCTTGACATCATCAGGGAATATGTTATGCTTGCTCAAAACAGCCACATAATCATAATGGGTAACCCACTCTAAACCTGGAAGATGAACAATTATTAATTTTAACATCATAACAATGGCAGGGTGGGGAAAAGTGGTATCGCTTGTACATATATATAGTCCATAATTAAGGTTGTGTATAATTTCAGTTGAGTTTTTGTTATCTGCTACTATAGTAAAAACATTAACTAAAGAACAAAAATTATCTTACTTCATGTGCATAACCAGTGACTAGAACATCAGTGTATTTACAAGTTTATCTATAAAAATTAATTCATAAGTCAATAGATAACATCTTAACAGATCTGTATGGTAAAGTGTAGACAATGAATTGCTGTATCAAGGTACAGTACTATTCCCCAAAGTACTCTTTCATGTCAACATTGACCTGCTTTGCTATTCTTCAAAATGATTAAGTTTCCTTTAACACATTTTAATATTTAATAAAGTATAATAGAATACAGGTATCTCTCGCTTTACAAACATTATTTTTTAGAAGTTTCACCTCTTTCTTATTGAATGAAAGTTACTCTCACTTATACAAATTTTGGTTTGAGCAAAAATTAAAATTACAGCAGAACCTCGATAAATCGGACTAATTAGGCAGGCCCCACCCCGAAAAATGAGAATATATGGGGGAGTTGGAGATAACACTGCTTATTTGAACTGTTTAAAGAAAATCAGTTGTTGTTATGTTATTACTGCACTTCAGCAACTAAGGTTTTTAAGTGTATAACAAGGTTATTAAAAGAATATTACATCAACAATAAAAAAAAATATGAAACAGAACTCTCTGGGTTGAAAATCAGACATGTAAATCTGGTTGTCAACAATTGTTTTCACCGAGATGATTGTTATTTACTGGAAAGTGTTATATGTAAGTAACCACAGAATTTGTCTTATGAATAAATAAAATACTGTATACTGTAGAGTACAATAAAGATAAAAATAAGAACAAATAAGTATTGGAGTACAGGTACAGTAATATATTGTACAGTATGTGGAAGACGAATGTTTATCTGGGAGCAGCTGGTGAAGGGGGGAGTAGTATGGGTGGGTGGCTCCTTCCCCTCTCCCACAAGACTTTTAACTTATAATTGCACCACAATTCTCATATAATTTAGGATCATTTGGTGCCAGGTTGTTAAATATTATCCTAAAAGAATCGGCTTTCCTGAAAAAAAGAATCCCACACTGAAAACCATGAGTCATTTCATACTTACAGTGGGGTATGCTATAACGAACGGATCCTACTACTTAATATTCCTATAACGAATCTAAGTTTACCTATAAAATTGAGAATGCTATAACGAACGCAACTCCTACAACGAACGTGGATGAATACCGACTATTTCGTTGCGCATGAATATATATTGTTGTCCCGCACCCACAACAAGAGCGGCCAGGCCATCTTTGTCTCATTGTGTAGCCAGTGCACCACTGTTATTGTTGAAATTTCGTCTTTTGATGTGAAATTGCGTTATTTGTATAACTATTTTGTTATACAAGTATACAATTGTAACAATGAGTCGTCCAAAGCAGTGAGAAAGCTAATAACCCTTGAAACTAAGAAAGAAATTATAAAGAAACGTGAGAATGAAGAAGCATTAAGTAACTTAGTGATGAATATGGGATGGCTAAATCGACTATATGTACGATTTTGAAGAATAAAGAGGAGTTAAAAAACTGTGCAAGTGGCTAAAATCTTTAGACTTAGCAAAGCAAGGTGTAATGTGATTGAAGAGATGGAAAATTTACTCTTAGTGTGGATAAAGGAGAAAAGAAATGGCAGGTGGTAACATTAGTGAAGCTAATTTTAGAGAAGGCTAAACAATTGTTTGAGGACCTTGCCAAGACTCCCAGTGGAAGTGATAGTGATGCCAGTGTTTAGGGTACCTGCATGCTGAATAACACTAAGGTAAGATAAAGTACCGTATTTTTTACATTTTCCACAGAATTTTTTCAGTGTTAAGCGGTTGTATTTGGGGGCCTGGAACGGATTAATCCTATAACGAACGAATGCTATAACGAACGAGGTTCTGGAACCAATTACGTTCGTTATAGCATACCCCACTGTATTTGTTTACAATCTGTAAACAGCTGACTGGCTTACCACAATGTCTATCTTCAATACTTTAGTAAATTAGTTCAGTACAGTTGTGTATTATCATCACTTAATAAATACTAATGTAGTGTGTTTATCATCACTTAAGTAATATTGTAGTGTAAAGTATTAATCCCCAGCCTGCTTACATACTCAAGTGTCTTAGTTCTCAGTAGACCTATTGCAAATATGATTTGACCACTGTACAGTATTCAGTAAGTGTTGTTCATTTCATAAGATTAATTATTTAATCTTCCCCATTTCTTAAAGCTGTTTTTTTTTCTTAGTATTTCTGGTGACAAGAGCATCTCAGAGTCTGAAAAAAGCGAATCTCGATGAATTGAAGTGCGATTTATCGAGGTTTTACTGTACATGCCCCTAAAACATATCCTCTCTTACTGTATGAATCGGGTTATGGTTATTTTTCAACACATAATTTCTGGCCAATATATGTAACTTTCTAAATTTTTTTTTACTCAGTTACATACACACATAATCCTACATACAGAATGTGCAAAAATACATGAAATAATAATTATCTTAAGGTAAGAAAACATACAGGGAATAAACATATCTTCATGCACCAGTGAGAGTTTGCAGACTGAGCTGGGGGAGTTATGTTATGGTCATTTTTCAATTCGTAATCGTGGATAAACTTAAATTTTCTTCACTTTTTTTTTTTTACTCAATTCCATGCACACACAATGTTTAAATTACAATGTGCAAAAAAGTAAAAGAAATACCCAGTAACTGTCACAAGGAAAAAACATAAAGGAAATAAAAATTCTTTTGAGTATGAGAGTTAGCACACTGAGGGGAAGGGGGGAGCCGAGAGTTAGCACACTGAGGAAGGGAGCCGAGTGTGGGAGCCCTGTTACTCAGGGTCGGCAGAGGCAGTGTCTCAGTTGGGCTGTGTTGCTATGGTGAGCATTGAGGCCACATGGCTTCTGCTTAGAGGTTTTAGCTGTACTATATTTTATTAATGTTATAATGTTAGGTAGTAGTAAGTTACAGTAGTTGGGTACCACTTTTCACTAATTATGTAGGTCTTGTTGTATGCAAGTCAATAATTGTTTTAGGGGTATAATATTGGGATTTTCTTTGTCTTTGGTAACCAAACCCCATTTTCCCATTTGTTCCATTATTTGATATACTGCATACAAAAATTCACCTCATGAATACTTTTCCAGGAACCTAACCAATTCGTTAAGTGGTCGATACCTGTATTTTGAAAAACAGTTTTCTTTTGGCAGACATACCAATGTCAAAGTTAAGAATAATAATAGAATATAAAAATAGAACCTCTCACACCTTCCATAAAGGAATTCTGAAAAGGGCCAAAATTCATCAAAGATTTTCCAGGAACAAGCATTTTAGGGAAGTGTGTGTTGCTGCTCTGCGAAGCAACAGGATAAAGCAAATAGATATTTGGGGTCTTATTGTAGAAGGGGAGTGCCAGAGCAGATTGCATCTATTACAATAGAATATGAAAGAATAAATGACAAGGGATAAATGTTTCTATGTACTGTATTTGCTCTCAATTTCCAGCCACCTTGCAATACAATAAGAGGCTGGGAGGAGGGGGGAGGTAATATCCTTAACAAGAGTTCAACCTACAGGTCTGGGTCTCAAAGACCCATGCCAAGTAACTCAGCATATTGTTTAAGTAGTGTAACTATTTTGTATACACCTCTTTAGTCCATAGTGCAGTGAAACATAAATGACCAAGACATAAACGCTTACTGCCTTCTGCAATCAAAATCCTTAATAGCCTCCAATATCAGTCAGTAACACACCCATTGCATCATTAATAGCCTCCAATATCAGTCAGTAACACACCCATTGCATCATTAATAGCCTCCAATATCAATCAGTAACGCACCCATTGCATCATTAATAGCCTCCAATATCAGTCAGTAACACACCCATTGCATCATTAATAGCCTCCAATATCAGTCAGTAACACCCATTGCATCATTAGTAAGTCGATATCCTTGATCTTATTTGATTTAGTAGCTTCTCCTGGAACCTCCACATTTCCATATCATTAGGAATGTATCCAAAACACTAGGCTCTTCATAACAGCTGTGTCTGCCCCTACATGTTGGGGTAATTCTTCACAGTCGTACTTACGACTTAGATAAAATTTAAAGTAATTTGCTTCATCTATGATGAGAACTTTACTTCTTCCAAATTTTCCTTCCATATCAAACAATCTATCTTAACTTTTTCTTTTCTTGAAACATTTTCATGGTCAGTGTGCTAGTGAAATTCATCCATCTTCTTTTTACCTCTAGTTGCAATACATACCACTCCCTTATGATGCCACCCTTACTCTGTGAAAGTTCCCTTCATCACCATCATTCCTCACACTTTTCAGTTATAGAATTACCTGTACTTGTACATTCCTAATCACATTTTTCACAAATATAAAACCTAAGCCTCTTTAGACATAGGGCATATACCCACCTTTTATCATATACGGTAACTATTTTTTTCCCTCTCATATCTATGGTCTACTCGGCTAAACTTACTTGAATGTAAGTAACTTAGTCAACAAATTGCTCTTCTGCATACACAGTGTCATATGTACAGTTGTGAACAAAAAGATTTCAACAGGGAGTGTAAGCTGCACCTGCCTCATACTTAAACTAAAAAAAATCAATTTGTGGGGTAGAAAGAAAATTGCAAACTTTTAATGGCTACCTCTATGTGATGGTGCCAAGTCTCCACCTACCCCTACCCTCCCATACACCACATCCCTCCCTTCCTCCCTGACTGCCAAATTATTTTTGTCTCCAACTATACTTCCCCTTGTTCACCCCCCCAAAAAAGAAGAGAAAGATATGTACTCTCCTTCACTGACTTATTCATTTATATGGTACATACTGTACAAGGTCACAAAGGTTAAAAGAAAAATATTTGACTTTCACAGTAGTGGCGTGACCACCCAAGGGGACACACGTACCCATAGGTGCTCTCGTCTTCCCGATCGTCCCACCAAGGTCCCCCTCAGCTGGCCCGTTTTGCCAGCATGGGGGGTCGACATAAACGTCCCAGAAGAGGCTCTCTCATAGACGCAGACGCAGACATCTCTGATACTGATGCCATTACCAACTCGCCTGGTCATAGTGAATCCAACACCCTTCAAGAGTCAGACCCCAGTGATTATGATAGTGACGGTAATGTTTCTATGGGAAACGCTAGCCACAGTGGAAACACCAATGCCATGGACCCTATCACCCTGCCCTCTGCCAAACAAACAAGTAAGCTGAATCTCCACTTCCCCAAGGACTCTCTGAAAACTGTAGAGGAACGCTTTAATTGGATGATGAAGTACTGCAGACAGCATGGTTTCAACATTGAATTCCGACATGGTAAGAACCGGAACTTTATCAAGTGTCAGACTCCTGAGGTCTATGAAACACTTAGTACTGTTGACTTTGACGGGGTCGTCCTGCTGCCCCCCCCTGTAGACGCGGATGAATGTTGCCACATCCTAGTGAAACGTTTCCCCTTATACGCTGACATCGAAGATGCGCGTGACTTTAACTCTAGTATACTGAGTATACGTCGCCATTACCGGGGGAGAGTTCCACAACCCGCTGTCATTGTCAAGTGGAAGGGAAGGGAGTGCCCAACCACTGTGAATGCCCACCCACTCTTACCCCCACTGTATGCAGAAGCCTATCATCCTGAGCCTGCATTTTGTGTTGTCTGTTCTCATTGGGGTCACAACTTCACTGCCTGCTGTCGTCGTGATCGGCCGAGATGTCGCTTCTGTTCACGTAACCACAACTCCGCCGCCTGTGCCCAGAAAATCAAAGACCACCTTAATAGTGGTGGGGTGGGCTATGTAATTAATCCCAGATGTTGTAACTGTGGCGGCCGGCACAATGCTGACTCACGGCAATGCCCCAATCGCCCGTCTGTCCCAGGGGAAAAGCCTCCCCGAAGGCCAAGTCTACCACAACGCCCCCCCCAGTCTTCCGGGCCACACCCCCCTGTGTACCCTGTGTCTCCAGCAATGCCTTCTTCAACAACACCTGCCTCTGCCTGGCCTCATCTGGCTACAACACAGCAGTCCCGGCCGTCTCCTAACTCAACTACTACTGGGCCTCCTCCTCGTCTCTACTCTGAGGCTGTCAGGCCTTGCGCTCCCACCGGTGCCCCCCCACAACCCCCCGCCAGTGACATGACACAGATCATATCCCTCTTCCAAGAATTTACCAACCGTATTGAAAAACTCTTCGCTACACTCTGTACCACCATCTCCCACCTACTCCTGCCCTCTGTTGCCACCCAGTCACTCCTCTCTGCTGGTTTGACACAAGCTGTTGGTCCCCCTGTGAGCCCCCCCTGCTCACGGCCTACTCCACCGCCGGCGGCCTTCACTACTGGTGTAGTGCCTACCGGGCCTGCCCTGGTGTGTCCTGCTGCCCCCGAGCGAAGTCCTGCCCCATCCTCACAACACTTGGTGCCTCAACCTGTCCACCACCCACCGCAAGCCGCGCCCGTGTCTGAGCTGTCTCCACCAGGGCTACCTGGACCTGAGGACACCACCCCCGGCTACCTGTACCCCACCGACATGTCGACGAACACACCTTCACAATCACACTAAAAGGTGTGTCCCTCAATGTTGTCAATGCCTATGTGCCTCCCTCCACCCCTACTGTACCTGCCCCACCACACCATATCACCTCCACCCCCACTGTACTTCGCCACGCCTAGTACATTGGCAACCCTGAGCCTGGCCGCACTGTTTGTAAACTTTGTGGTCAACAGACTCTCACACCCTCTTTCACCACATCCTCATTTGCCCTATGACCTCCCCCTACAGGGGTGGCACCTCTTCCCTCCCTGACCAGATATCCCTCCTCTTAGTGACAGGCCTGGCACTTGACATTATTAGGGACCTGCCACACTTTGCCATAAACAGATAAATTGTACCGGGAATTTTCCCCCCACACACTCATCATTGTCACTTTATGTAACTTGCTGACAAAACCCATGACCCTTCAGGCCTTTTACGCCCTTAATGCGTGAGTCATAAAGGCAAGCATGAACTCCGCATGCTTCCCAGTTGGGCACTGTAAACGCTTCTGCGCTTCACCTTGCACAGGATGTAAGGGGGTGCCCAATAAACTAGTCCCCTCCGGGGTAATCTGTAATCAAGTTAGAAATTCCTTTTTTTTAAAGCTGTAATATCTATAGGCCCTAAAATCAAAATCTGCCATAAATGTTAAACCTGCTTCATAACAATTTTACCTTTCTCAAAATATTTCTTCTCAGAATTTAGAGAAGGAAGTTGAGCTGCACATGTGCCATGCTTTGTCCATTCATGTTTCCAGAGAGATGTGCGAGTTTCACCACCATATATGTTGCCCCAATACTTAATTAAATATGGCTCCATATCTATAATCTGTGCCTCTTCAAAACTCCATGATTTGTTACAATAATTTGGGCCAATGGTTCCAAGTTTGGTGGGCCTGAAATTTATAATTATGTCATTAGTATACAATATGCAGAACTTTCTTTTTTATTCAATTATGGTTTCAGTTATTTGGTTGATAAATCCTTACCTAATTAGAGGAAGTAAACATAGAATTATTATATGTCAAACATACCATCAATTAAATCAGTACTGTACCTGTACATGAGATTCTTATATAATTTACATTGGCAAATCAATTAAAAATGAGGTTTGGTAAAAAAGTTTTCTAGGCAGACAAGGGTATATACATAGCACTTGCCTTTTGTCGTAATAATAACCCTAAGTCCACCCAACGGTTAATGGATATTTAACTTTACAGGGTAGACAGGTAGTCTTTGATTTCCTCAGGGAGTTGTGACATTGCCCTACCAGCTAAGAGGGCACTTGGAAGTCTTACATTTAATACCCGATTTCTATTCTTTAAAACTGGGTTGGTGATGAAAAAGTGAAAGAGGGTCCCATAGGCATGACTGCCCGTTAGGGACAGTATGAATACGCCACACTGTATACTAAGCCTTTCAGTACACAAGGAGGCAGCATGGCCTTCACTTCCCCAAGTTGTAAAAGGCACCCACTTACATGAACTGGGAGCACCCAAGAATCGAACCATTGACCCCCAGAACAGGAGGCGAGTGTTGTATCCACTCGACCGCTATGTTCCGGGTTGGCAACAGGAAGGGCATATAGCCATAAAGCTTGCTTCAAATTTACTTGATGGCAATCAGGACACCATGCTATCAAACAGTTATCATAGGTAAACTACACAAGCCTAGAAAACCTAAAAATGGTGATGATGGTTTTGAGATTAACCAACTCTTAAAATCATTTATTGAATGAATGGCTCCCTAACATTTAAAATTCTATATTGAATGAATGGCTCCCTGACATAAGACATGAATAAATATGTACTGAATTAAAAAAAAAGTTCCAGCTGCATAATTTTCCAGGTCCATTCTTCTTTAAAAGCAAAAAAAAATGGAAGCTTTATTTAAAAATTCAGTCAATGAAGATTTAGAAAACCTTAAAAATCACCTTAAAAATCAATGCACCTGCCATCCATCACAAATGAGAGAAATTTCAATATAATCGTACTCTACTGTTAAATTTGTATTGATTTAAAGAACATCTTGATATGAAAGTATGGAAAATATGAACTTTGCATCTGTAAGTCATGAGCAGCATGTTTATCAGAGTGAACGTTGGACTATATAGACAAAATGCAATTTTGTCTGAGGACCATTTTTCTACTGCTCACTCTGTGACCAATGTAGTTGTGTGTGCACTTTACTATGCAGTTGGGGTGCATGAGGCCTTGTGGGAGCAGATAGAGCAGGGTGTGAGTGGCTATGGGAGGCAGACCAATTGCTTCCTTACTTACTCAAGTACAGTACTCATTGTACATCCATTGTTGCATGTGGCCTACACTACACATACCTCAATTAGTATTTGTAGATTTGCCAATACTGCTGATTAGTGTAATGTGTCTAAGCAACCATCTAGCACATCTCCTAATCTGCCTATTTATCCATTGAAGAAGAAAAAGTGGGCTGCTGTAACATTGGAAATAAAGTTAGACATACTAAGGCAAGCTGAAACAAGTGACAGAGTGTCTGCACTAGGTCATGCATTTGGCCTTGAGGAGAGGGCAACATGCACCTACCAACTCATTCTGCAAAGATAATGATAAAAATAAATTCCTCAGTTGGCAAAAAGAGACACTTGGAATGAAGATTGAGGACCAGACCCAAAAGAAAATACTGTACTGTAGCATATCTTAAGTACAGTGAACCCTCGAAGATCCGGACTAAAAGGGGGGACCACTTGTCCAGAAAAGTCGATTATCCGAATCTTCCGCCGAATGTACTAAATGTATAAAAAACGATAAATGATGATAAAAAAAAAACACCAAAAATACAGTACATATTATCCTGACTACTAGGGTTAGTTATACAGGTAGTCCCTGACTTACGACCGACTCGACTTACGTCCACCCTCACTTATGACCGCCTCAGTCGTACCAATATGTGGTCAAATTATGTATTTTTGAGTCCCAAAGTCAATACACAGACAAAATTTTCATCTGTAATTCACTTTAAAATGGCTGGCAAACTTAAAAGTGAGTGTTTTGTGGTGCTGAAAAGAAAAAGAGACCCAAATTTTCGATTTTCTATGTGTTATTTAAGCATTTCCGGCTTACAACCATTTCGACTTACGGCCTGGATGTCGGTCCCTAACCCCGTCGTAAGTCAGGGAGTACCTTACAGACTTTTTCCTGTGAATGAGCCATAATTTTGAACAACATATTACTGTAATCACTTTTTACTCAAATGTACTACTGTTGTAGTGAATTCCTCCCCTACAAGCGCCGTTTGTCGCTGAGTAGCCGAACCTTCTCGAATTCCCCAGCCTACGCCTCCAGTGCCGCCTATCGGAGCGGGGGTCAGCTTTCTACCCACGCCTACCCCGGCCCTATAAGACCTGACACCGCTGTGACCAGTCTCTTTCTACCCACTGCCACCAGCGAGCAACACCTCCTCCTCCACGCCAGCCTGGCGGCTCCCGCTCCCGCCGGCGACCTTGGCGTCCCTCAAGCTGCGTGTCCTCCTCTGGGCACCCTCACCAACCAGCTCTCTCTACTCAACGCTTGTTACCATGCTGCCTACCCAGCAACAAGCTGCACTGTACATCCAATACAATATGTATACAGTGAGCACATTGTGAGTTTCCTTTCTCCATCCCATCCTGAGTGTGAACACATATCTCATAACCCCACACTGTACACTAAAGGACTAAAATTTATATTTCTTGTGCAAAATATACGATGTCTATATTCAAATTATTCGCTATCTTACAAGGATTCCAGCAATACAAGTTATATTCTGCTAAGTTTAGAATGTGACATTTCATAAGATAAAAACTTTAAGCCTAAAACTACCTTCACCCTGTTTTGGGAATGCTTCTTAGGGAAGCTTCTTAGCCCAGAACCCCCAATTTTTTCCAAATCTTACGAAATCCGGATGTTTGAGGGCTTACTGTACAGTAGTTCCGAATTTCTGTTCACAGTAAATTACTTATTGAAGTACGGTAATTCCTGCATAATGTACCTGTAATTTACATTCTTCATACAATTTTAGGGGGGTTATTTTACTCAACGTATAATATTGTTACTGTATACTATAAATATTTTTTGTCTTTGGGTGAGGGTCAGTGGAGGTCCTGGAATGTATCCCAATTAAATATTTGTAATAAATGATTCTGTAATGTAGAAGTGTTTTATGAAAACTATTTGGTAAAATATCTGCTGCATAAAGTGAGAGCCATGACAAAAGAGAGCATTGAGATGATCATAAAAACCTGTTGAAACTTTACCATATGCCATGAATTGTCCAAGAAGTCATGTTTGGGTAAAGATTGCATGTTGCTTTAGAACTTTGTTCTAAATGACTGATGCAGCTGGTTATTGGCCACTGCTGTGTAAATATTAGCACATCCCATCCAACGATCCATGAAGATCTGAAGAGACAATAATTGTTAACAGTGAGGAGAGAAACATACTGTATATACTACACATATATTTTTGGTATATAGGTCCTGTGTATTATATATATATATATATATATATATATATATATATATATATATATATATATATATATATATATATATATATATATATATATATATATATATATATATATATATATATATATATATATATATATATATATATATATATATATATATATATATATATATATATATATATATATATATATATATATATATTTCATGTAAATCCACAATGAAAACGTGGATAAGATAAATCTTGATAAAATCACATGGGAAAATGGAAACAACGGAGTACCTTAGCTTTCGTCTTTATTCAAGACATCTTCAGAGGCAACTGGATTACATGGACAGAGAGAGGCTTAAATATACAGGGTGACCTTAAAAACAGGAGGTCAGGTCATAATGATGACATCCACTAATCCACACACCAACACACACGTAGAGGAGCTTAAGAGAAGGGTGGTGACGTGAATAACCAGGTCAGGTCAGAAAAAAGGACCCACAAAATAACTATCCTACATCTAGATCAAAGGTTTTCAAAGCATTTTTAACCTTGGGCCACTGACAAATAAATTTATGTAACATATTATCAGTTTTGAACTGACCATCACTAAGGTTTATTGATTTTAATTCCTTAATCAAACTAGCTTCAACCAGAAGTCTTTCTGTGACACAAGATGATTTGAATACTTCTAAGCTTTTTTCCCAGTTGCCTCTGAAGATGTCTTGAATAAAGACGAAAGCTAAGGTACTCCGTTGTTTCCATTTTCCCGTGTGATTTTATCAAGATATATATATATATATATATATATATATATATATATATATATATATATATATATATATATATATATATATATATATATATATATATATATATATATATATATATATATATATATATATATATATATATATATATATGCAAGTAAATCACTGTAGGTGCGCATGATCTAGGTATAGGCAGGTTGTTCGTTAACCAAAAAATTCGTTAACCGAAACCATTGTTTCAATGGGTTTTTGGGTAATTGGTTCCAGCTCACCGAAAATTGCCTAAATTCAACTAAAATGGTAGAAAAGTTCACTTACTTTGAGGTGTGTATGTAGAAGGCTCCTGGACGATGATGATGGGAATTAGAATGGGGGTGGAGGAGAAGGAAGAAGAGAAGGCATTGGGGTGGAAGAGAAGTCACCCCATGGCACCATTTCACCCATAAAATTTTAGTTCACTTGGTGTATTTCAAGATTATTTTCTTTAAATCAACACTGCACTGCATTATATATTGTCAATATGTAAAATATATTTCAAAATGACCAATAATTTGCTTGGAAACACAGAAAAAAAGCATTTAGTTGAAGAGAGTCTCAAGCAAGATGTTACCTCCAATGAAAACAGAGAGAGACTAACGCCTGTTTGCTGTGTTAAGAGGCTGGATGCCGCGCATTAAACTAGTCCCTTTACCTTCAATTATGTTCAATAATTGTTAAAATGACTATAAAATTGAATATTAAACTTTTAAAATCATTGAATAGTATAAACTTCTTGATATTTACTAAAATAGTAAGGAATTTAAGCCCTAGAACCGATTAATGTATTAGCGGACTAATACTAAAGCTGGTTGACCGGCCAGTGCAAGCGAAAACATGTTGAGGTCGGTTCGTAAGAAATTCGTTAACCGAATTTTTGTTCGTTAACCGAATTTATGAATCTTATGGGAGGCAGTTCGTTAACCGAAATTTCGTTAACCGAGGGACCACTGTATATATATATATATATATATATATATATATATATATATATATATATATATATATATATATATATATATATATATATATATATATATATATATATATATACTGTATATATATATATATATATATATATATATATATATATATATATATATATATATATATATATATATATATATATATATATATATATATATATATATATATATATATATATATATATATATATATATATATATATATATATATATATATATATATATATATATATATATATATATATATATATATATATATATTTCATGTAGATCCACAATGAAAACGTGGATAAGATAAATCTTGATAAAAACACACGGGAAAAGGGAAACAACGGAGCACCTTAGCTTTCGTTTTTATTCAATACATCTTCAGAGGCAACTGGATTACATGGACAGAGATAGGCTTAAATATACAGGGTGACCTTATAAAACATGAGGTCAGGTCATAATGATGTCATCCACTAATCCCCACACCAACACACACGTAGAGGAGCTTAAGAGAAGGGGGTGACATGACTAGTCAAGTCAGGTCACAAATAAGGGACCCACTAAATAACTATCCTACATCTAGATCAAAGGTTTTCAAAGCATTTTTAAAACCAGCGGTTAGCATTCCCTGGTCACAGTCATGGGCTCGTGGGCCGTGGGTTCGAATCCTGGCGGGTTGAGGTGTTGATTGTATGTAGAAGTCCGCGTGGAATGTAGGACCGCGTAAAGTGAGGGTTAACTGTATATATATATATATATATATATATATATATATATATATATATATATATATATATATATATATATATATATATATATATATATATATATATATATATATATATATATATATATATATATATATATATATATATATATATATATATATATATATATATATATATATATATATATATATATACAGTTAACCCTCACTTTACGCGGTCCTACATTCCATGTTTACGCGGTGCCCTGCCGGAATCCAGGATGCTCACATTCCGCGGTGCGTGTACCCCTTTACGCGGAGAGCGGCTGGCAAGCCGCGCCATTTTTGGATCCAAACCTCCCGCCATCTGTCCCGCCATCCGCCATGCTGTGTTAGCGGCGCGAGCATAGTGCGCACAAGGTCGCCCAGTAATCAAAACATTACCAGTTCTTCACACGCCACCCACCACAGCCGGCCCAAGTCAGTGATAGTGATAATTATAGTGAGGATATGGACTTATATGGACTTTGGGGGGTTTGACAACGAGGCCCTGCAAGCCTCTGTGGTGGATAGTGATACAGGTGAGGGCCAATAATCTGCCCTCTGCCTCGGAACCAACCGCCCATCCCCGTGTGCCCAGCCATCTTTTCTGCTAATGTAAGTGTTAAAAAACTTAATATTATTGATATTTCTCTTAATTATTAATTGTGTGTGCATACCATTATAAAGTTAAGATAATATTTTTACTACAACATACAGTAGTTGTGTGTCGTCAAAAAGTGGAGTTTGGGGGTCGGCCCGGTCTCTTATTTCAATTAATCCCATATGTTATGTTGTTCACTTTACGCGTTTCTCACTTTCCGCGGTACCCTGCGGGTTATATTAACCGCGTAAAGTGAGACCCAACTGTGTGTGTGTATATACTGTATATATATATATATATCTTGATAAAATCACACATTGTTTTCCTTTTCCCGTGTGATTTTATCAAGATTTATCTTATCCACGTTTTCATTGTGGATCTACATGAAATATAATATACTGTATATATATATATATATATATATATATATATATATATATATATATATATATATATATATATATATATATATATATATATATATATATATATATATATATATATATATATATAAATATATATATATATAAATAATGTACGTTGTGTTGTCAATAGTAAGAGAAATAATTGAGAACCTGCAATTGTGTGTAAATGAGGCAGAAAGTCAGATCAGCAACCTGGGACTTGGTCCAAATTTTCGTGATGCCATATGTTCTTTGACTTTTCCATTTTTTATTCACGGTTTCTGTGCTGGTTCATATTTATTTACTAAAGTGGTTAATGTTTTAAAGTGCACAGCACAATCACTAACGTCGGGACTCGAAAATACGTACAGGGACTCCCCGACTTACGCCCTACTCGACTTATGACCACCCGGACATACAACCGCCGCAGTCGTATAAAATATTTTTCAAATTCCATATTTTCGAGTCCCAATGTTAGTGATAGCGCTGTGTACTGAACATTTTTTTGTTTGTAATTCCCTTTAAAATGGTAAATCATTGTAACTGCGTGTGATCCATGTGTATGCTGATAACCATATAGGAAAAAAAGAAAATGCAAAGTTCCGAAACACTTAGATGACTGAATGACTGATGATAAAGAATAGAGGGATCTGTTTAGGGTGAAAGCTATTTACAGAGAATACATATCACAAGGGTAGGCTTGTGATGTCACGAACAAAACATGACACCAGGTTCTTTTTTAATAGTGCTATATGTGGGCCAAATTACAAGCAACCTATACTTCAGAAAACCCCAAAATATATACTATTTTTTGTTGGGAGTTTATATGGGTACAGTACTACACTGTACAGGTATATCGTATTTAGAATACAGTACCATGAAAGTGTTGAGCCATGGAGGAGAAAATACATGTAAAATAACTTTGCTATCACTATACTGTAGACATGATTCTAGGTCCAAAGTTTATGTTCATTAAAGAACATTGAAATGGGTTATAGCCATGATACCAGTGACTTTAATGCATCAGCTACTGTATGTTCTAATCTACACTTTATCACAGGAAGAATGAAGTTGAAATTTAATTTATCACTTAAATAGTGTTTCAGAATTTTTCAAAGACATTTCCATGACTTTTATAGTATTTTCAATGTCCGGGAACATGCATGCAAACACATGAAAAAAATACTGGTTCCTTGTTGAATATAGAGCAGAAGCACCAACCTGGCATGTACAAGAAGAGCTCGAACCAGCGCTAAAGTTAACACTAACTTCATGGTGGACTGCAGCAAGTAAAGGGCTGGGGAAAGAAGAGGAAAAACAAGATATACCAAGTATTAATTTTATAACAGGTGTCAGAGATCAGTAATATAGCTCAGCTGCAGTGCATAATGATGTTACAGTACTGTACAGCACCTGTATATATCATACTGTATATTTAATGAATTGAGTAAAAGGTTACTGTAATGAGACCAATTAAATAGGTTTGATATGAAAGGTTATCATTTGTTAGTGAAAACAATGAATATCATGTCATAGGTATTATATATAGAGTACTGTATATGCCCTTGTGAAGATAATGACTGAAAAAAGGGATAAAAGAGAACAATTCACTCTCATTTATCTCATGTTTCCCTCATAAGCTTGTTTAAATAATAATAAACAAATAGATACTAACCAATTTGAAATAGAGTTATAAGGAAATATTTTTTTATTCCCTGGTAGTTATACAGTATCATGTCTTCAGTTATCAATATTACTGTACAGTCCTGTACTGTATAAGCTAAATCCCAAGATAAATTATTTATACAGTATAAGATTGAACTGTATAAATTAAATGTTTTACAGGAATTTAACATTAAAAGTGTTAATATATAAACTAATGTTAATTCTTAAAAATCTAGTACTGTATACAGAATGAGATGCAGCATGTTGAACTAGCAACTGCACTTGTGTCAACGAATGGCAGTAAACAAATACATTCTGTATTGTTTTGCATACCTATTAATAAATATTATCTATTTTTCCCACACTGTTTACATTGGAACAGATACACTTGTGTCAGGACAGTAGTATATCAAAGATTATTGCCATAACAAAGCAAACTAAAAACTTCTTTATTTTTATTGAAGATATTTATTAGGCATAGACTCTCTTACATTACCAGTAACACATCAACATATAACTGATAGCTTTGTACATAAATACAGAAACATCCCAGGAAGAGTGAAATTATAAGTTACTGTACTGTATTGGCTATGTTACTCTCAATTGAAAGGTGGATATTTTAGTAATTTTTAAAATGGTTTATTAAAACAAAAACACCAACTGATGTATAAATACTAAATAAAAAGACCCAGCAAGGAAAATGAGTCCCCCTTACTGGACAATGAGATGGAACATGATAATAAAGAAAATAAATTTGTAATTACATTTATTATATCAAACTTGTACTTATATTGATACACTTAAATTTTAGCAAATTCGATAATATACATCCTTCCCCCCTGATTAGGAAAGACATTACAATAACTAGTGACACACAGAGGATTACAAAGTAACATCCACTGTAATTACAGTAATGTTTCCAGTATACTGTTTCAGTACAGTATTGTAATGTAATCATTTGGTATTTATTTACACCTGTTGCATTCATGAACCAGCAACTGGAAGGCATTTAACAATAGAAGAAGCAGTGATATAACAAAGGTAGGTACTTAAATTATATTAGCCAACCAGGAACGAACTCGTAGCAATGGTTTTAAATTAGACAAATTTAGATTTAGGCGCAAGATAATTAAACACTGGTTTGGAAATAGAGTTGTGGATGAGAGGAACAAGTTATCAAACATCATTAACTCGAATACGCTGTGTCGCTTCAAACATAGGTTGGACGGACATATGAGCGATAGAGGTTGGGCGTAAATGGGACTGCCCAATATGGGCCAATAGACCTGCTGCAGTTTCCTCCATTCTTATGTTCTTAACTGCTTTTTTACCTCATGAAAAGGCCATAAATGGTATAAAGAATTTTTGGTTAATATTCGTTTAATGGCTGCGGCAAGATTTTCGTATTTGGTAGGCTAGGTTAGGTTAGGTGATTCGGAAGTTGAAATTGTTAAGAGAATAGATTTTTTTGTGTATTCTCATCACAAAAAGGGAGCCACAGCCATTAAACGAATATTTGCTTCTTTTTTTGGCTTCATATCCTTTTTACAATTTTTTCCATCCTGAGGCCATGGCTGTGACATTTGAGCTTTATTCACCATGTTTGTTTGATCCATAGGGATGTTTCCTGAATTATTATTATTTTTTAACAATAATAGAAGATAACTAGTATATCAGGTTAGGTAGGTTAAGTTTGGTTTGTTTTATACAGTATATGGTACAGTACTGCACAGTATATGATAAATTACCTGGTACAGTATCATAAAATTATTTTACACAAAATGATTTCCTGGTACAATTTTGGACTTTTTATGAGATAAGAAAACTTTTATCTTCTATGATGAAATATCTTCAAGTTGCTGGCTCTATTGTGAAACAAGTGTACACAATTATCAAACATTTACGGTATACAGTCCAGTACAGTATTTTACTTTACTTTTTCCTCATTCTATCTAAACCCAAATCTAACCTGCTTAAGTATTTTGACTATGGGAAGATAACAACATTAAATGGTAATACTGTACTGGAACAGAGAGCTAACACCAGAAGGAGTTGTTTGATTTTGTAATTGTTTCCACAGATGTTCTTTGGATGATAGCAAGTAATAAAAATGATAAGACAACTTATTTTAATTATAAGTATAAGAGCTGTAACAGCACTTTTGCTTTATTTAAATACACCCAAATGAATAACCCCAAGTTATTCACAAAGTGACTCACTATGTTATTCACGACTATATCACTTGGCATGAATCTTTCTCAAAGGGTTAAGCCAGAGTCAGCTGATTTAGCAAAGACCCAGGAAAATGTTCTGTAAAATAGAATAAAAAATTTAAAATTAGCTGGATAACCGAAACGATAATTTTACCTTATTTGGTTTGTTAGGTCAGGTTCTATTAGGCTCTAGTAAATGTAGGGGTTAGTATTTAATAGTTGCCACCACCTAACTGAATATTGAGTAATATATGGGGAGATAGAGAAAAAAAATATTCTATAATGTTCTGTCAGAAATACTGTATATAGTTTTGAATTATTTAAACTTTTATTTTACAATATATGACCAATCAGCTTGAGTGTTGATGTCTTGTCATAGTAGTGCACGCCAATCAGCATGCGTGCCGATCTGATGTAATACTGTACTCGTGCGCTAATCAGCACAAGTCTCTATTTGCGGGCAGTTGGAAGATGGCATCTGTGTGAGAACGATGTACATTGGTTGGTTGGCGCATTATTCAGCACCCGTTGACATTTTTAGGGCTTACGGTGTTCTTGTTTCATCTGTAAAATGTCCGAGATGTACGTAATTCAAAGTGACGGTACCTTGTAAATCGCCAAGCATGGTACTGTAGTAAGAGACGGACACTGACGAAGACACCACTTCCTCATTCAAGTCACATTACTTCATCCTCCTGTAAGTTTCTTACACACTAGGGGTTAGGGTTGGGTTAGGTTAGGTTAGGTAGGTAGGTTAGCATATCCCTGAGATATGCTAGGGACTGTCAGATGATTTAAAAATGTCCAAAGGAGGGCCACCAAACTGGTGCTTGCACTACGGCACCTCAGCTACCCTGAGATATTAAAGTGCCTGCAATTGCCTAGCTTATACTACAGACAGACAAAGGGGGACCTAATTGAGGTGTATTAACATCTCAAAGGGCACTTCTCAGTCGAGTGTCCAAATCTGGATCTGGCAGACGCTTGCCCCACAAGGGGACACAGCTCAAGGTTAAGCAAGCTGCAAATCCAGAAAACTGTGAGGGGTAACTTTTTCGGAGTGGGAGTAGTGAACTCTTGGAACAATCTGCCAACGTGTTGTGACGGCACCGAGTGTGAGCTCTTTCAAGACCAAACTTGACAAGCACTGGAGCAGGTTCAGACACATTCAGGAGCTAGTACATGCCCCCTACTTGCCAACAGTGCGTAACAGAGGCATGACTGATCGCCAAAGCGGCCAACAAGCTGATCAGTGGTGAAGAGGATAAAAGGAAAAAAAAAAGTTAGGTAGGTTGGGTTAATTTTTTTTAGTTTCGAGGATTTTATGTTGTTTGACCTTCCACTTTTTTCAATATCTCAACTACAGCTCATTTCTAATGGTAGTGGAGGTCATATTTGTATTTAACATGATGATTTACACTATAAAAACCCATTTTCAAAAGTAAATTAGGTGGTGGTAACTATTAAATATTTAGTATTATTGCGTTTACACACCGTTCATTCCTACCACTAATCTATTATCATATTCGAATAAGACGTCTAATTATAAGATAATTTTCATCTATTACATTACCGGTGGAAATGTATAATAACGGAGATAGCATATCCAAAATTTTCTCTATTTTCTTCCACTAATCTTCCTCCATTATCGCCTGCCTCACCTCCAACACTGTGTGTCTCCTTCATAAATCATCACGTGCATGCGTTTCCATACACGTCACGCAGTCAATGAAAAGCGTTTTTGCTTTTGGAACCAATTAAAATGATTTTGGGTTTAATTTGCAGTATATTTGGCCCAATCAAATTCGAGTTTTATTTTGGGTCTCTCATATTTTGAAATTCAAGTTCAGTTCCGACCAAGGAAGTCTGCGATGGGTGTCACTTTAAAGTATATGGAGCCAATTGTGAGTTTGTGGAAAAAAAAAACGTAGAAACTATAGTATTTTTTCGATCGCATGGTGTTCTTCCAACCTCAGTAAAGTGTACAAAGAGCAAGACTGAATGTAAATATCGCAAAGACCAACATATGTGGCGTTGGGTAAGAATCCCAGAATGCAACGACGAACAAGACCCAGGCCAATAAGGTAAGAAATAGGTGATTCCATCATATGGTGAGAGTCAGTTATGTTAGGAGGGGTTAGGTTAGGTTTGGTTTTTGTTTTTCTAGTGTTTTTTGGTGTATTTTGCCATGATTTTTTTTCGGAAAATGTCCAATGAAAAAAATTTCTAAAAAAAAAACGGCTAATTTTCGCCAGAAATGAAGGTCATATTCGGTCTAAACACACACACACAAATGGTCCGACTAATTACCCAAATGTAGCTGCAATGAAGTCAAATAATGGGCCTACATGAATAAATTGGACTGCCAATCACTTCTCGACTAGTATTTGGTGTCACAAAGTCACAAAAAATTGGAAAACTTACTTTAATCTGAGTTGATAGATCGCGTGCATGTACCGAAGGAGAGAGTAATTACCCAAATGTAGTCAAATGATGGTCCTACAAGCGTAAATCGGGCTGTGAATCACTTCTCGATTATTATTTGGTGTCATAAAGTCACAGAAAATTGGTAAACTTAATTTAATCTGAGGTGTGTTAGGTTAGGTTAGGTTAGGTACATGCACTCGATCTATTAACTCAGATTAAATTAAGTTTACCAATTTTTTGTGACTTCGTGCCACCAAATGCCAGTCGAGAAGTGATTGGCAGTCCGATTTATTCTTGTAGGACCATCATTTGACTTCATTGCGGCTACATTTGGGTAATTAGCTGGACCCCCACACAAATACACTAGCAAAATATATTTTTGACTTTCTAACGAAACGGTGTGACAATGCAAATTTACCAAATACTTACTAGTGTATAATGATAAGAACATATGTGGAAAAAATAAATGAAATCGAAAAACTCCTACAAGTGGCAATGTTGTTCTTAGACATTAATCACTCTTTAACCTTTACTGAAAATTAGTTACGACTACTACGTATAAGAGTTGTTGTTTATGATGAACAAATTTTGAGTTTAATAATCCATGTTTTCATAAGATTCGCAATGTTAAGAGCTTCAAAAGTAAAATATCAATTATTTTGCAACAACATACAGTACACCTTATAGTGATGACAACATAAATGAATTCTCGCTCAACAAAGGAGCTAAACTGGATATTCTCGGAATGGATTATTTTGTTCGTTCATAAGAAGTATTTAGTTTTGTCATCCTATTAACGTTTATTTATGCTTGCTGTTTATATCCTTCATTAGTGTTTAGTACAGTGCTACTCACCACCTGCAGACTGTACTGTAGTCCCAGGAAATAGGTTACTTGTCAAAACAACGGAGGTTTATCAACACGTCCCGTATACTTCTCAGGATGAAGGGCGAATACTTTACAACAAACTTTCACTGGTCAACGGTGGACGGGGAAAAGATTTTAAGTAATAGGATTATGCTAAGAGAGTGCTTAAAAAATTGTTTCATTGACTTATTTAATATTTTTACCCATGAACTATGTTTTGCAGGTAGTCTGGAATCTATTAGAGAAACAAATGGGATTGTATAAGAATATTTTTATCTGGACAAAGGCTCATACTGTATATCCGATCTTTAATTTGAAGCAACTTGTATTTTTTGCTTCTCATTTTATCAACATACTTGGTCATTTTACATTTAATGTCGCCCTCATCAACATTCATCGAGTGGAAACTTTCTTAAGTACAAAATTGTTACATTTTATAATTTATCGTTCATAAAATGAACCAAACACACCTACCTAATCAACCTAAACCTGAGCTTCACCTAAAATTGATACATAACTTACGCTAAATTAGGTTAGGTAGGTTAGTTTGGCTTACCAATACAATACTGCGTATCAGAGACGTAACCGACCGCCCAAGCGGCTAACTTGCCGATCAATGGCAAAGAGGATAAAAGTAATATCAAAAGGGGGAGGGTCCAAGAAGTTTTGGGTGGGGGAATAATGGCAAGCAAAGCGAGCCTACCTAGCTGGGGGGCTTGGGGGGGAGGCGCTTTATAAGTCCCCCAGATTTTATTTAAATTTTTTAAAGGGCATGGGCATTTGAGGCCATTTTGAAGCCATGTGCACTTGATATTGAGAGATAGTCTGAAGTCAATATTAGTTGCTTTTTACTATGCAAAAAGGCCTGAGTACAATAATGTATTAAAGAAAAAGAAATGGAATTTTCTGATGAAAAAGGGGGGTCCGGACCCCCAGGACTTCCCTCCCCCCTCACTCTGGATCCGCCCTTGAAAAGATACATTAGTTGATTCTCTTCGTCGCTGATCGACCTGTTAGTCGCTTGGGCGGTCGGTCACGTCTCTGTTACGCAATCTTGGCAAGTACCGGTGGTGATCGATGCATTGAATTGAATTGAAACAGTTTATTTCGCCAGAAAAACACAGATGCAGAGTGGATAATAATAACAATATTAACATGGCTCAGCCAGTTGAGAACCTGAGCTCTCTTTTAGGCACCTGATATATACTATACATTTATCTCAAGGAAGTATTTTGTAACATTTAGTATCATCTGGAATAGTACAATAGCATGGTGGTAATTAGAACATTTCATAATGTTATCACACCTGATCACAAATCTTCTTAATTCCAAAATTGTCCAGCTTGTACATGCCGTTACTCAAATTCTTATTAAACTCTTATTAAACATACCGAAGCATTCAACATGAATTTGAGTAACGGCATGTACAAGCTGGACAATTTTGTAATTAAGAAGATTTGTGATCAGGTGAGAAGGCCGGGTCACTTGACCATCTGACCTGACCACCAACCGTTGTGTGCTATTTAAAGATTAGTAGGGTCATTACCTAATACCTGACCATTGTGGACCTGGTCTCACCCTCCTCTGTACTGGGCATGCACCGGCTCCTGAGTGTACCTGAACCTGCTCCAGAGTTGGTCAAGCCTGGTCTTGAAAGAGCTCACACTCGGTGCCGTCACAACACTTTCTGGTAGATTGTTCCAAGAGTTCACAACTCTCACTCCGAAAACAATTTGCCCTTACAGTTTTTTGGACCTGCGGCTTCTTCAATCTTGAGCTGTGACCCCTTGTGGGGCGAGCGTCCGCCAGCTCCAAGTAAGGACACTCGACTGAGTAGTGCCCCTTGAGATGCTTATGCACCTCAATTAGGTCGCCCCTTGCCCGTCTGTAGTATGAGCTAGGCAAGTTAAGGTGCTCCAATCTCTCAGGGTAGTTGAGATGCCGAAGTGCAGGCACCAGTCTGGTGGCCCTCCTTTGAACATTACTCCAGATGGGGAAGCACTTCACTCTTGAAGATCGTTACGAGGGATATCTGAACGACCTTCTTTGAAGACTTTTATATTTTATGAATATACTTATTTGCTGCGTCTCTACATCGCACATTTTCTTGTCACTTAACCTGAACCTTCATCAATAGTCGTGATTTAAATAGCTCAATACTTGCATGACAGCATTACCTTAATCACCACCGTCTCCATGTTGTTCACCCGGACGAGAAAGGTGTGTGCGTGTCAAGATTAATCATAACAATGCTTGTTTGACTGTGTATGTGTTTGAATTATGATGAATCAGGTTGTCGGCTTATTAGTATTCGAGAAAAGATTGAGAACACAGTGGAGATAATTAAATGATGTGAAGAACTCTTGCGAGCATGTTTCTGTTTGTAGCAGCGCATACAACATTGTGTGTTTGGATTGTAGGTGTTTTGTTGTATTTTTATCAAGTCACAGATCTACAAATGCACGTATGCAGAGGGATAGGAAGATACAAGCGATCACACACATACATACACAAACACAGTGAGTATGCGGGAGGGCGGTACACATGCCAGGCACGCTAGCTGACACCATACCTCCCGCGACAGCCGAGCTGGGGTATTGTTGGTGTAAGGATACTGGGGTAATTGTCTGAGTGAGGATACTATCTCCAGTATGATAACTCTATCGGCTTGTGTAAGGGACCCTTGTACTGCACCCTAGCTGGTGCTGCACTACTACACTAAATACATGGAGTAAGAGCTGCGGGGATTTTACCAAGGGGCGACAGTCAGGGGAGGCTCCAGTTACCCCAGTCGACTGTGTCATCTCGCGCCGGTGCCATCTAAACGTCCAGCACCCAAATGAAAATATTTGTAGTGAAACAACGAAATTATACTTGCTTCGTGTTTTGAAAAAAAAATAATCTAAGAAAGGAAAAGCATAAATACGTTGCAATGTGATATTAATAACTGAGCGACGAAGTGGGGGATAAAGTAAATAACAATATTCAACAAAGGATTCCTAGTGAAAGACTACAGTTACGATATTCGCTGTGGATAAACAAGAAGCGTTAAGTTTCTCCTACAAATATGTTGGTTAAATGGTTAACGTGGATGGCGACACTGGTACTAGTGATGAGCGGGCGGCACAGTGCTGGCCTAGTCTCAGGTGGGTACTGGAGTGTTTCTGTGGTACTGGAAGTCATAGTGGGTCTAAACCGGTGTTACAGACATGTAAGTAAGGTGTGTAACATTGATTTCTGAGTGACTTGGGATTGCGTGAATATTGTCTGGTCTTTTTTAAAATTGACCAGTAAGATTAGCAGTTATTTTACAAAATTGCCAATATTCGTGTCTGTTTGCTAAATGGCCGAATATTTAGGGTCATTTTCCAAAACAACCAGGTTTTTTGGCCTGTTTGCAAAATTACCGATCCTTTTGCAAAATAACCTGGTTCGCAAAAAACGTAACACGCACACTCATATATATATATATATATATATATATATATATATATATATATATATATATATATATATATATATATATATATATATATATATATATATATAATATATATATATACAGTTTATGGATTGATCCCAAATTTGTAGATACGTCTCAGAAAGTCAATAAAAGTAAATATCACAAAGTTCAATAATCTAATAACAATTGAAAATTATTACTAATTTTAACAAGTATTTTAAAAAGATAATTTCACTTACGACTCACTCAATTGGAATTCATCGTTTAAATCCACGGTTATGCAACGCCACCTCACAGGCAATCTCAGTAACAATGTAGCTAGGCAAGCAGCAATAATTTGGACACCTTTGTATACAGTACACACACACACACACACACACACCCACTCTTACGACACCCTCTCCAGTTGCATCGTACAGGGTATTACACCGTAAAGAAGCAAAAGGTAATTGGAATTCGGTCATTTCTGATATAAAACTTGTAGAATTGTGTACAGTATAGGGAAATTTACTGAGGAAATCTTCCCCAGTGGTATTTTGTCGGGATGTGTCTGTAGCTTTCCCGTCTTAAGGGCTGGTGAACCACTAACTTGCCTTACCTCCCACAGCTACCACAGACCTGGATGTCATGGAGGAAGTGAGTCACGCCCTTCACCACGTCGCCGAGTCCCTTGCTGACCTCACCTCCCTCATTATCTCCATTACCTCCTCCTTCACCACCACCACTACCTCCTCCTCCACCACCACCACCACTACCTCCTCCTCCTCCACCACCACCACTACCTCCTCCTCCTCCTCCACCACCACCACTACCTCCTTCTCCTCTTTCACTACACTCAAACCTACAGCAAACACCACTAACATTACATTATCAGCCATCTCACCTACACCAACCACTATCATAATGTTAACCACCACAAGCACGCCAATCACCGCCACTATCGTAACCACACCAGCCAGTCCTTCTATATCAATTACCACACCAACCACCCCCACCACCCCCACCACTATACCAAACACCACCACTACACCAAACACCACCACTACACCAACTCCTAATATTACACCAACCACGACCACTACCACCCCCACCACTACACCAACCGCACCACTACACCAACCACCACCACCACTACACCAACCACCACCACCACTACACCAACCACTACCACCACTAAACCAACCACCACCATTTCGCCACCACCACCACTACACCAACCACCAACCACCACCACCCCACCACTACCACTACCACCACCTCTACACCAACCACCACTACAACACCAACCACCGCCACCATTACACCAACCAACACCACTACACCAACCACCACCACTACCTCAACCACCACCACCACTACCCCCACCACTACCAACGACCACTACAACACCAACCACCACCACTACACCAACCACCACTATTGCACCAACCACCACCACTACACCAATCCCCACCTCTACACCAACCACCACCACAACACCACCAGCACTACACCAACCATCACCACTACACCAACCACCACCACTACCTCAACCACCACCACCACACCAACCACCACTACCCCAACCTCTACACCAACCAGCCCCACCACTACACTAACCACCACCACTACACCAACCACCACCACTACACCAACCACCACCAATACACCAAACACCACCACTACACTAACCACCACCACCACACCAACCACCACCACTACACCACCACCACCACTACACCAAACACCACCACTACACCAACAACCACCACCACTTCACCAACTACCACCACTACACCAACCACCACCACTACACCAAGCACCACCACTACACCACACCAAGCACCACCACACCAAGCACCACCACTACACCAACCACCCACTCACCACCACTACACCAACAACCACCACCACTACCAAGCACCACCACTACCACCAACCACCACCACTACACCAACCACCACCACTACACCACTACACCACCACCACAACAACACCAAGCACCACCACCAACCACCACCATTACCACCAACACCACTACACCAACAACCACCACTACACCAAGCACCACCACTACACCAACAACCACCACTACACAAGTACCACCACTACACCAACCACCACAACCACCCAACCACCACCACTACACTAAGCACCACCACTACACGAAGCACCACCACTACAACAACAATCACCACTACACCAAGCACCACCACTACCAACAACCACCACTACACCAAGCACCACCACTACACCAAGCACCACCACTACACCAAGCACCACCACAACACTAAGCACCACCACTACACCAAGCACCACCACTACACCAAGCACCACCACTACACCAACAACCACCACTACACCAAGCACCACCACTACACCAAGCACCACCACAACACTAAACACCTTCACTACCAACCACCACCACAACACTAAGCACCACCACTACACCAAACACCACCACTACACCACACCACCACAACACCACACCACCACTACCACCAAGCACCACCACTACACCAACAACCACCCACCACTACACCAAACACCACCACTACACCAAGCACCACCACAACACTAAGCACCACCACTACACCAAGCACCACCACAACACTAAACACCACCACTACACCAAGCACCACCACAACACTAAGCACCACTACACCAAACACCACCACTACACCAACAACCACCACCACTACACCAAACACCAACACTACACCAAGCACCACCACAACACTAAACACCACCACTACACCAAGCACCACCACTACACCAACAACCACCACCACTACACCAAACACCACCACTACACCAAGCACCACCACAACACTAAGCACCACCACTACACCAAGCACCACCACTACACCAACAACCACCACCACTACACCAACACCACCACACCTAAGCACCACCACTACACTAAACACCACCACCACCACACCAAGCACCACCACAACACTAAGCATTACCACTACAACCACCACGACTACACCAACAACCACCACCACTACACCAAACACCACCACTACACCAAGCACCACCACCACTACACCACCAAGCACCACCACTACACAAGCACCACCACACCACTAAGCATTACCACTACACTAACCACCACGACTACACCAACAACCACCACCACTACACCAAACACCACCACTACACCAAGCACCACCACACTAAAGCACCACCACTACACCAACCACCACCACTACACCAAACACCACCACTACACTTAACACCACCACTACACTTAGCACCACCACTACACGAAACACCACCACTACACCAAACACCACCACTATACCAAGCACCACCACTACACCAACTACCACTACTACACCTACCACTACTACACGAAACACCACCACTACTATCACCACCACACCAATCTCCACCACTACAGCACCAAGCACCACTATGGCACCAACCACCATTATGGGACCAACCACCAACACGACACCAACCACCACCACAACACCAACTTCCACTACTACACCAACCACCACCACTACCCTAACCACCACCTCTATACCAACCACCACCACGACAGCCACCACCACTACTGACGCACTTCCAACAGCCGATACTGACGATGATGAAACTGCACAATATAAAGCTGGTGTGAAGCCATCAAGGAGTGGAATACGACAAAAGAGACACGGGTTATACCTCGATAATATCCTTACCCAAGTTGTTGAGTCCGTGGAGACCTCGGAGAACATCACGGCCTCGCGGGAAAGTGAAGTCTTGAAGGAGAGTGGTGTTTCAAGAGCCACGGAGGTCTCTGGAGAAATTGGGACCACTGGAGTTACGGAGACTCCACAGCCTTCACACGGACATGGGACCTCCAACATTTCATCAAGCAACACTTGGTGGGGTCAGGTGAACGCCTCGGTGGCCAGACTAAGAGATCTGGTGGAGGAGGTAGCAAGAGGCTCCGTGGACCACCAGCATGCCTCCCGCCTGGAGGAAGAGGCGGATACTATAGACGGTCTGGTGGTAGAGGGCAGGAATGATCCCCAACTGGTCCTGCAGGTTTCTGGTGACCATATGATCCATGTGATGGGCAGTATTAATGCCGTTAGCGAGGGAGTAAACAACACCACCGAGATTGTTAACAACGATATTGATCTCATAAAGGTATTTTAATAACATATATATATATATATATATATATATATATATATATATATATATATATATATATATATATATATATATATATATATATATATATATATATAGTATATATATATATATATATATATATATATATATATATGTATATATATATATATATATATATATATATATATATATATATATATGTATATATATATATATATATATATATATATATATATATATATATATATATATATATATATATATATATATATATATATATATATATATATATATATATATATATATATATATATATATATATATATATATATATATATATATATATCATGTAGATCCACAATGAAAACGTGGATAAGATAAATCTTGATGAAGGATCTTAGCTTTCGTCTTGAATAAAGACGAAAGCTAAGGTGCGTTGTTTCTTTTCCCGTGTGATTTTATCAAGATATATATATATATATATATATATATATATATATATATATATATATATATATATATATATATATATATATATATATATATATATATATATATATGCCCCCTATATTTATATACGAGTATACACCTCAATCCAGGAGAGGTATCACGCTCTGTTTATATAATATTTTGTGTTTTTCTTGTTCTCACTTACATCTCTTCCTCTGAAGATGTGAATACCAGAGATTGCTCGCATTAATTTTTCTTGTGGTTATCTGTGGTGTGTTCTTCAGAGCTGGCGGGTGAGCGTGGTGGTGGGTAGCAGTGTGGTGGCGGCACTGGTGGTGTTTGTGGTGGCAGGCCTCCTCTTCGCTTCCTCTCGCTGCTTTCACTCTAATGTGCTCTACATCAACCACAAAAAGTAAGTATACTGATTTCCATGTTGGTCTAGTTTTCTGGAAGGTCTCAGGGAATTTTATAGAGACGTCCAAGGCAGGAAATTCATAGATGTTTAAGGACTTTAAGGTAGGAACTTCATAGACATTTGAGGCAGAAATTTTATGAAGATGTCTAAGACAGAGTTAAGAGAGGTGCTTAAGGGAGGAGCTTAACATTAGGTGAACTAACGTAAACTATAACCTGAGACGAATATGCTTTATGAAAAAAATATATGGTAAAATAATCTGGAGTGGGGATTCTTCATGTGATCCAAAAATATATATATCGTGATCTGTGTTTTGAACACAGGAGGATGGTTTAACCCTTTCATGACGGTATCTTTAATTATATATATTTTCAGAAGCAGAAAGAAGTATCAAATAGTCGATCAGTAGTGTAAGGGTCAGGAAGTAGGGTATGAGTTATACCCAATATGAGTTATGCACAATATGGGTGTATAAATTTCAGTAACCCATATTGTGTGTTCATTCCATTGAAAAAGTTTTGTGACGAAACGTCAGGAATAATGCTCCATCTCTTAGTCGTGTTTCCTTCACTACCAAGCTACCATTTGTCTACTATGAACAATGTTCAACTTCATTTGATTAATATAATGGGAACGTAAAATATATAGACGTAAACATATATTTTTGGAGGATTAAAAAAGTGAGGTCTGAAATGAGGTGCATATTATAACAGGAACAGAGAGGGTGAAGGTAATGTGAATGCTTTACGTGTCTGTGTTGCAGGCGGCGTCGCAGGAGCCTCACCCATGTCTATCTTGATGACCACCACTCCTGCATCACCAATGCATCATACATCAGCTACTCCGAGGTAGACGCTCAGGTCAGGGAAATGAATATCCTGGGTAGGGAGATGAATGCCCAGAGCAAGGAGATGAACAATCTTGGGAGAGAGATGAACATCCAGGGCATGGAAATGAACGTCCAGGGCAAGGAGATGAACGTCGGGGGCAAGGAGATGAACGTCCGGGGCAAGGAGATGAACGACCAGGGCAAGGAGATGGACCTCCAGGGCAAGAAGATGAACGTTCAGGGCAAGGAGATGAACGACCATGGCAAGGAGATGGACCTTCAGGACAAGGTGATGAACGTTCATGGCAAGGAGATGAATGTCCAGGGCAAGGAGATGAACGACCAGGGCAAGGAGATGAACGTCCAGGGCAAGGAGATGAACGTCCAGGGCAAGGATATGAACGTTCAGGGCAAGGAGATGAACGTCCAGGGCAAGGAGATGAACGTCCAGGGCAGGGAAATGAATGTCCAGGGGAGAGAGATGAATAGCGGCAGCGTCCACCTAACTCTAACCACCTTCAATAAGGAGGAGGAAGAAGCATGAGTCCTTGCCTGCTCCGGGAGGCCATCACCACTGGACGCTGTCTCCTCTTCAACTATTTTCTCACTTAAACAGCTCACACATTGTTTTCTCCTTATTATTTCAACAAGATAATCAACTTAACCTCCAATAAAAGTCATTATATATATATTTATATTATTTTTCTTACAAAATTTTTATTAAAGTGAGTTATTGTGTTCCTGGTTGCGCGTTGAAGGGAGCAGCTTGGACAAAGGAAGAACCTTATAAGGCATGTGAGATGATTACGTGACTGTAATGTACCGAAATCAGATTACCTTGTAGCCTACTTTATTATAACATTTTAGTTCAAATTGGTCCAGGCTACAGTAAAACCAAAACAATTATCAAATTTGTATTGTGTAAAGTTAAGATCAAACAAACCATATAAATACACATATCAATTTAACTCAATTAAGTATAATGGACAATCCACTAGTAATTAAGAAATACTGACACAGAAGCAACACATGCCAAGATACAAATGTGTCACGTCTTGAATTTCTTAGAACAGGGACCAGTGATGTTACAGTAAATACAACTAAAAAGTGGTTATTGTGGTGAGTCAAATAAACAATGGTAGTAATCTACATAAACACACCAATGAATATATGTCTGACTCCCAATAAAATAATCACGTCTCTCTTTGCAGTTGGATAGAGCCGTGTGCTAACATGTAATTGTATGATATAATACGTGAAACTGTGTACAGTACTCTGTAATGTACGTATTATAATTTGTACTCTCGCTCCAAAACGTATCTTTACGAGTTTGTGTGAGATATTATTACACAACCAAGAGCGGGGGTCATGGGGGGTCCGGACTCCCCCTTTTCATCAGAAAATTCCAATAAAAATTCTTTAATGCAGTATTGTTCTCAGGCATTTTTGTTTAGCAAAATTTAATACCTATTGACCTCAGCATATCTTCTAATATCGGGTGCACACTGCTTCAAAATGACCCCAAAATGACCATGATATTGGTCAGTTTAAAAAAAAAAGGGGGGGGGGTACAGCACCCGCCCGAACCCCCCAGCTGGATGGGCTCGCTGTGATTGCCATGTTCCCCCCACCCACAACTTCTTGGACCCCCCCCTTTTGATATTCCTGGATCAGTCCTTACCGAAAAACAAAAAAATAAAAACAGGAGTCGTGTTCATTTTGAAATTCATCGGATTCCCCACCACGAATTTAGTGAGTGTAACATAATTTGGCATATACAGAGCTGAATTTAGCCTCTTGTTTTATCTTACATAAAACATACAGTAGCTATGAAGCATCTGCAATTTATAAAACATTTAGCAGTTATGAAGTAATTAAATTTGACCCTTCGTTAAATGCCTGTGTGTTACTTATGAGGATGAATCATGCTCTCAACTACACAAGCAGTAGGCTACAGTACCTATTAAAAATAAACAAAACTAGGGTTAACATGATTCCTTAACGTCTTATTACACGTCTCCTTAAGTCATACTACACGTCTCCTGAACGCCATATTCTTCACGTCTAAATTTAAGAAATAAATTTGGTTCTCAAATTAAATTTTATATTTTGTCGATTAGAAAGGATGAAAACAAATATACTGTATATTAAAAATCGGAAAAAACTGCAGCAGCAATATGGTAAAAATGTGGAAAAATATCGGATGATAACCATTAGTGTTGTGAGCATGGCTCGCCTGGTGGGGTAAACTGTACTGCACACTGTACACAGCTGGGCTCACTCAACCTCCCTTCGTAAATATTCAACACAGCAACTCCACATACAGCTTTGTTTACTATTTCACTAACTCCTCAAATATTTCATTTTGATACGTGTGTGAGAATGGTTGGTGTGGGTTTGTTTCTAGGGCTGCACGACAATAAAATGCAGAACAACAGTACCACTTTTTATCACTGGAGTTGTTTCATCAACTGGCTCCCTAGCATTTCTTAGACGGCCTCTTGTGAGCTCGTGAAGCAAACAAAGATCCACTTTTCTCTTGTCACTGGTAGTATATTTTGTCAATCAGTGGAGCCTTAATATATTTTATAAGAAAAGATGAATGCCATTTCTTCTAGAAGAGCTCCATTAAGATTAAGCTAGAGACAAACTTAGTAATTTACACACTCTATTTTTCCCAGAGTTTTACCCATGATCTGACTTTTGTTCATAATGTTTCATCTGCTGGCTCTCCCCAGATGTTTTCTGTCCTGATTGTACTCAACGTTCCTTGACACCAAACTTGACACACTCACTCATTCATAGTGTGGTGAAATACAAGCATGTCGCACACACACACACACACACTGCGAGTGAGTGGAGGCAGCAGTCTTACATAAATGGAAGCATAGTTCACCCAAATTATGAATATGCTACAATATAAAAAATGGAATATCTAACTACTTCACCCTGTTTTTGGTGACAAACAGGTTGAAAACACCCTGCGTGAGTTAGCTTAGGTCTGTGGTATACCTGCAAATGTCACACTTACAGGAATAACTACACAATTACTTACACCTCAAATACTATAACTCCATGTTTGGGGATCTCGTGAACATACACATCTGTGGGAGACCTTTTGCTGGCAACTGTACAGCATTATACTATACAGTACATGCCAAACCAATTGTGAAATTGAATGGTGACTTTACCTAAACATTATTATTTTTTAAGAAATATGTCCAGATAGCAAACACGGAACACATTCATACTGATAAAAGCATTACTGGTAATAAAGTCAGCAATTCAGTAGTAAGGGGCCATTAAAAAATTACGTAACGCTCTTTTCTACCCAAATTTATACCCCCCCCCCACCCTCTGTAACATCAAGCCAACCCCCCCTAAAATATTACGTAACACAACCCTGAACAACCCCCCCTCCCGGACTCACAACACTGCTCCAGCTCACACCAATCAGAACTGTCAAGACTCTGGTTGACTTAACAGCTGCTTTACATACAAAGGGTTTTCATTTATCACGCAGCTCAGTTTATTTGCGACTACTGCCTAGAAATTCCTCAACTCGAGAGGGAAAACGACATGTGAAAACAGTTCCTGTTAAACTAATGAGGTCTGAAAATAGTGCACATTCTAGACATCCAGATATACTATTTGCTAGAACATCTCTCTTTCTTATCTGGAAGAGATTGCTTCTCTAGTTAGACCACTTGAAGTCACATTCCATTCACAGGATGACAAGGCAAGAGTTCCAATAGGTATTACCGCTGCAAACAAACAGGCTCCTCTGATAATGCATATGGAATATAAAGTTACTCTTAAGTGACCATGATTTTGTTGTTGCCCCTAAACACAAACTAATACCACCAGAATAGCTGGTATTTCAATGAAGGAAAATTGTATTGGAGAACAAGGGGTTACCTATTCTGGTCCAACATATATAGCCATACGAAGTGCCAAGCACACATCTTCAACTGCAATGGGACATCTGAGAGATAGGAAGAAAGTGCGTTCCTTACCACATTTTAATGAACAGGTGGTATGCCAAAACCAGTCATGATTGAAAACCCTAGGTATGAAAAACCACCAAGTGTGCTGTTGATTACTTTTGCAGATATGATCTAGATGCTTTCTTCATTGCAATAAATGCACCAGGTCGAAGTGCATTCAACAGAGTTGAACGACGTATGACCCCACGTAGGCCATGATCTAGATGGAGTCAACTTACCTCGGGATCATTTTGGAAGCCATCTAAATTCTAATGGAGAAACTGTAGATGAAGAATTGGAAGAGCAAAATTTTGCCCATGCAGGGAAAATTCTCGCAGACATTTGGTCAGCTACTGTTATTGATGGCTACCCAACAGATGCTGAATATGTTGATCCAGTGGAAGGAAATGAATCGGAAATCCTTGAAAAGAGTCCTTCCTGGTACGCAAAACATGTGCAAGAGAGTCAGTATTTTCTACAGGTCATCAAATCCCAAGATACAGCTTGCTGTAATGCACCAAGAAGTTCTTACTTTTCAGTTATTTCCAACAGATTCTTGCCATCACCACTCCCCCTTGTACAGACAGCAGCTGGCATATTATGTTGTCTTGATGATTTGAGTGCCAAATATCCACCGCTCGTTGTCAATTTAGCACTGGACAAATCTGTGCTACGAGCTCGGAAAGTTAAAAACTTTCCTAAAGGTCTACCATATGATTTGGCATGTCCTAGTCTGAAGAATGAGATACAGAAGCGCATCTGTGGAACATGTAGCGAATACTTTGCCTCAGTCAAGTCCATATAAAGAAACATTGCTCGAGTTGCAGTAGCCATTCAGTTGTGAGTGCTCCAACAGAAAAGCTTCGACCTCAAAGACTAGCTGTCAAGAGAAAGGGAATTCATGTGTGATGTCAAGTACCTGGGAAAAGAGGAGTATGAGTGGCACATGGAGGAAGAATTGGATACTGAGGGACTTGAAATGTCAACTGAGATCAGGGCTAACAAAGTAACACCAATCATGACTGTACAAAGTAGAGAACGAGTGTGGCAGGAAGACTGTTAGATCTGGGACAACACGCGTGAGCCACCCCCTGGACACTTAAATATTTAGACCGAGAACTGAGTTTTCAGAAGTATTTTGTTTTTTTTGACATGCAAACAATATATCAGGAAAATATTTCATAAAATATATATGCTTTCATTATTAAAGTTGCATTACTTGCTTTCACCATTATTTGAAAAAAAAACCAAGGAAAAGAATATGCATGCATTTGACAAGGTATAGAAGGACCTCAGTACATATATTTTCTTTGTAATTCTTAGTACACTTTTAGTATTAAAGACTTTCGAAGATTGCATCTGTATGATTTAGGCTTCATACCACCCACCACCCACCCCCTCTGCATTACGGAATTTTTGAATGACCCCTAATTTAGACAATTTGTTGAATCTGGATATCTTTTGATTTTAAGACACTTGTAATCTCATTATAAATACATTATTTTTGTCTATAAATGAACATTAATAAACTAATTATAAAGTCATTAATGCATCATCCAACGTTCTAAGAATATGTATTTAAGTTAGCCCTATAGGTTTATAGAAAAAGTTAAGTAAAAGAAAACTTAAATATTTAATCAGTAACTGCGTTAGATTTCCCAGACACCCCGGTTGACTCATTGCTTGCATGATGACCACTTTTTAGCTATTAATTTATAATTTGAATACATTACCTAAAGTGATTTATATATAAATATATATATATATATATATATATATATATATATATATATATATATATATATATATATATATATATATATATATATATATATATATATATATATATATATATATATATATATATATATATATATATATATATATATATATATATATAAGTTTGCCTTGCCACTGTGTAGAGGATTCTGGGCGAAATCGTTCATTTTCAAATGACAAAAATCAACCAAATAACGATATCAAGCTATTTTTGAATAGGTTAAATGAAATTAGGTTATATTCAGTTGTATTTACTTTAGCCACATCATCTGTAAGAAATAGTCGTGTACCCAATTACAATGGTCTATCTAAGTATTGGATAGCAATTGAGAATATGTGTGGTAGTACAGGGTAGGAATGTGGTAGTTGTTGGTTGGTAACTTGGTAAGTGGTAGTCTGTGGTGAAAGTGGGTCCCATAAGCATGACTGCCCGTTAGGAATAGTGTGGATACAGCACACTGTATACTAAGCCTTCGGTATACAAGGGGGCAGTATGACCGGTATTGCAGTCGACCCCATTCACTTTCCTAAGTTGTAAACTTAGGTACCCAGTTACAGCTGGGTGAACTGGGAGTGTCGGGGATCGAACCATCGACCCATGGAACAGTAGGCGAGAGCTGTGTCGCTGTTCTCCGAAAGTTAATTTTTTTTACATATAATTAAGCATACTATACAGATGCACGTGTCTTTGTTATTGAGTAAATGCATATCTTGGCATCTGAATATCTAGGCATTCATATCATTGTGACCAGAGAAGATGGATTAACTACTGATAATGTGCCCCAGGGCCCTTCAGGACCTTCCACAGACACCAGCCAATCAACACACTGACTCTTGTGTTTAACCCATCAGAGTTCGTCCTCTCTCTTCTGTTTCAAGTTCACCAGAAGTTACTTGTGCTCTCCCCTCTGCATTACTGTGTGATCTGGAGTTATGGAAGTGTTCTTAAATGTTGAATGCGGCCTCCCTGCTAAGTCTTTTTACCTGTAAAATACTACCCCATTTTTTTCCCTCATTCTCTCCTGTGGTCCTGAGGGGGCGTGGTTTATTTTCCTGCTTCCTCCCTGGCCTAACCATTTTGCATGGGACACCTGTCATATTCAGACCTTCTGCACTGATGTTCTGAAAACTCACCTTGTCGTGTGTTTTCATATTTTCAGCTTCGTCTGACTGATTCTCAGGGGACACACAATAATATTATTCTTGTGCTAGAGATAATCCTGGAGTACCTCCTCTCCTATATCATTACAGTACTCCACACTATTCTGGAGGACATCTAACTGTTCCATAACCTGTTCTGATCCTACATCGCTCTCCCCCATTTTGTGTCCGTTCCGTAACCTGAGTGCAGTTTTAATCGAATAATTTCTCTATGTTATCAACCGTTGCTTTAATTTTGTCAAGGATAAGTTTTTCAACTTGCTCTAATTTTTTGCCCACCAAGGATACAACAACATGTATTTTCGACTCTAAATTTCTCAGTCTTCATGGCTTGCAATAGCCTCATCGTCTTTGGTCTTACAGACAAAGCAGTAGAAGACGAAAAAATTTAGATTTCGCTTAATCCTCTTCTTACAATAATTGCATACCAGCAAACCCTTTGAGGTTGATGGGATCCTGCACTCAGGATCCCTGCTTCTTTGCATGTTGCCTACTCTATGCATATGCATATTATGTGCTGTGCGTATTTTATTAGTGCGATACGTAGTATGGACAGTTGTCATTAGATGGCACTAGTGACGAGCATAAGGCAGCGCCGTAGATAAACATCTATTGTATCTACGGCGCTGGCTTGATGGGGTGCTTCTGGGGGTCTCTTGGGGGAGTATTTAAAATTATGCAGAGTTATCCTTGAGTCAAGAATTTGCTTTCTTCAGGGACTATCTTCGTCGTGAACACAACTCACGAAGTAATATGATTTAATATTTTGTCTCTTAGCACCAAAATTCTTTAAAATGTACGACTTAGCTGCATTATCGTGACGTCATGTAGCGTTATAGGCCCCAGTACCTGTGCGTGATGTAACCAGAATTACACATTTTTATTTTATTTTTATTTTCTTACGGAAACGAGTATCTCCATGTGGTCTATTCAAATACTGTATATTTTACAACAGTCTCTGCGCTTCTTGTGAGTGGTAGAGAGACGGACCACTAAGGGGCACCATGTGCTTGGTGGTGGGGGAGGGGGGGTTAGGGATGATAATGTCAACTTCTCGGAAAATTTTTTGTTTTGTATTCTGAGGGAATAGTCTCCATGACACTGAGATTACCTTACTTATAACCACAGACCTCTCTGGTGCCTCGACTGTCCACCAGTGTTGTTCCCTACATTCACAATTGTTCACAATTTATTTTTCAAATACTCCGAGCAGTTACAGATATCACTACGTGCTGTCTTAGATATTTTCGCACTATACTTTCTGTATTTCCTATGCAAGACGGGTCTCAATCACAGACAGACACTTGATCTTTCTTTATATATCATGTTTTGTAGCAAAAAAAAAAAATCTTTCCGTTGTGAGCCATACAATGCTCGCTCCTCACACCTGAACAAGTTGATTCCCTTCAACTGTGAATTTCAACAAACCGCGGCACCTATTTGATGCATTTCCTTTACCAGGACAATCTTAATGACCATGAATTCGCTGCCCAATTTCTGTCGCTCAATAAACAAAAAAGTCGAAACTGCAAAAAGATCTTCATAAAGATACGACCTGGATGTTCGCTTCGTCACCTGTGTTGATGACCTGAATGTTCACTTCTGTACCTGTGTTGATGACCTGGATGTTCACTTCTGTACCTGTGTTGATGACCTGGATGTTCACTTCTGTACCTGTGTTGATGACCTGGATGTTCACTTCGTCACCTGTGTTGATGACCTGGATGTTCGCTTCGTCACCTGTGTTGATGACCTGGATGTTCACTTCGTCACCTGTGTTGATGACCTGGATGTTCACTTCATCACCTGTGTTGATGACCTGGATGTTCACTTCGTCACCTGTGTTGATGACCTGGATGTTCACTTCGTCACCTGTGTTGATGACCTGGATGTTCACTTCTGTACATGTGTTGATGACCTGGATGTTCACTTCTGTACCTGTGTTGATGACCTGGATGTTCACTTCTGTACCTGTGTTGATGACCTGGATGTTCACTTCGTCACCTGTGTTGATGACCTGGATGTTCACTTCTGTACTGTGTTGATGACCTGGATGTTCACTTCGTCACCTGTGTTGATGACCTGGATGTTCACTTCTGTACCTGTGTTGATGACCTGGATGTTCACTTCTGTACCTGTGTTGGTGACCTGGATGTTCACTTCTGTACCTGTGTTGATGACCTGGATGTTCACTTCGGTATCTGTGTTGGTGACCTGGATGTTCGCTTCGTCACCTGTGTTGATGACCTGGATGTTCACTTCTGTACCTGTGTTGATGACCTGGATGTTCACTTCTGTACCTGTGTTGGTGACCTGGATGTTCACTTCTGTACCTGTGTTGGTGACCTGGATGTTCGCTTCGTCACCTGTGTTGATGACCTGGATGTTCTTCGTCACCTGTGTTGATGACCTGGATGTTCACTTCGTCACCTGTGTTGATGACCTGGATGTTCACTTCTGTACCTGTGTTGGTGACCTGGATGTTCACTTCTGTACCTGTGTTGATGACCTGGATGTTCACTTCGTCACCTGTGTTGATGACCTGGATGTTCACTTCGTCACCTGTGTTGGTGACCTGGATGTTCGCTTCGTCACCTGTGTTGGTGACCTGGATGTTCACTTCGTCACCTGTGTTGGTGACCTGGATGTTCGCTTCGTCACCTGTGTTGGTGACCTGGATGTTCGCTTCGTCACCTGTGTTGGTGACCTGGATGTTCACTTCGGTATCTGTGTTCATAATCCGAATAATGATATTAAATGCTAATACTAAGAAAGCTTTATCCTGTAATTATGTGTGTGTCTGTGTGTGTGAGAGAGAGAGAGAGAGAGAGAGAGAGAGAGAGAGTACATAACCGTTAATCGAGGTTATATTATTTAATAATTTCCACCAAAATCACCGTATATGTCCAAGTCCAACGCGTCCACAATGACCATAAATCTCACTGAGTACACAAGTTTATCACCCCAGAACGCCGAAGCTAAATCCACATTATTAATAATAATCAAATATACGAAGATAACTTCCCACCCCGTAAAATTATAACTCTTTCACTACGGTCAACATCCCCTCACTCGGATTCGTTGCTTCTTCCCTGACGAAATTCAATCACGTTTTATATTAAGTTTCTCGACAAGGAATTTATATAACATTAACCTGGGCGGAGTAGCGCGGACACATTCTGGTACAGGAAGGAGTTAATAACATTCTCCACTGACTAATTTAAGCCTGAAGGGAAACAACACAAGGCGATGGGGCGTAGTACACAAAGGGGCACTCTTAACTCTCGCTTGATATCGTTCACCTGTTGTATTCCTCAATTGCGTTTTACGGCTCTTGTGTTGAGGATTTGATCGAGAATTTTTGGAATATTTTTTTTTAACCTCCGACGTCTTTGATATATGAGCACACGTGTTAATGGAGGAAGTACATGGGGAAGAATAATGGACGTGGAGATTAGTGTGTGATGCTGCATCTTTTGCTGGGTGTCAGTGAGGGATGGTGAGTGGTCCCGTCCACCAAGCCTTATCACCCTGGCTGGCCCTCGCCCAGAATTAAATACATGAATTGTGTACATGGCTTGTTGGATGGAGGCGCTAATGTTTTGTGTGTGTGTGTGTGTTTGTGTGTGTGTGTGTGTGTGTGTGTGTGTGTGTGTGTGTGTGATAATATTAATATTAATAACGATAATAATAATAACAATTAACGGTTTATTGAAAGATACAGCAGCCACAAGCTGAAAATATACAAGTTACATAAGTGGTACATATATTATAAGATAATTATACTGATGTGGGAGAGAGGATCATTTAACAAGGAATTTCAGTGCAGTTACAGTGCAAAAGTGAGTTTGGCAGGAGTGAACACACAAGTTATTCACGAGTTGTTGATTTATAAAAATGGTTTGAATGGGGCTGTTTTAACAGCAATCAATACGTGGTCGTAGGGGCTGGATGCAGTTGTGGTGTCGAACAGCAATTCGTAGGTGGTAGCAGGTGGCGGTGTCGAGGATGGCGAAGCAGCTTTGTCCCAAACCGACAGATGAGGTCACGATGATGATCAGATAGGGTTGAGAGGGCCAGTATACTGAGCACCCCTTGATGCACGCCTTCTTCTGCATTCTCTCTAGGAGTCCTAGGTGTATATCAATTAAGGAAGATCAGGCAGAGGAAGTATAGGTGAGTTTAGGAAATACGAATGCAGTGCAAAAATTCATGAGTTCAGGCGCGGGGACCCCAAGGGACTTGGGACGACGGAGGACGGAATATTTGATAATGATATTGACGTGTACTTTCCAGTTTAGTTTGTTATCTATACTGACACCAAGGAGCTTGGTGGAGTCCACAATTTGGAGTGTGGTGGGGCCCAGTTTGATGGAGGGAGGTGGGACAAGGTCGGAGGAGAGGTTAATGTGCGTAACCATGGTCTTGGTGGTGATGCTGACATGGTTAGCAGTAAACCAATCTTAGAGACTGTTCAATATATTCTGGAGGGCGTTGTAGTCAGGAGCAGAGTTGTTAACACTGATGCCAAAGGTGGAGTCGCCGACATGTTTCCAATGAGTGGGAGTATCTCTGTGGGGGCACCGTTCATGAGGATGAGGAAGCAAGGCAGTCCCATCCTAGTGTGTGTGTGTGTGTGTGTGTGTGGGTGTGTGTGTGTACGAAAGCGATTTCGTTTTTTAATAAGCTGCACAAGAGTCTGTTAGATATGCATCTATGAGCATTTGAGTGTTGATTGCAATTTCATGTAACACACACACACACACACACACACACAGGACAATACTACAGCATCACTCCGACGAGCTGCCCTAACAATAAATTTTTCCTTAACGACGAGGTTTTCATCGCAAAAAAATCGATGATAGTGATGTTGGTGTTCGAGACCCGGACGACCAGCGATCACGGGAGCTCCCAGACGACGCGCCTGTCAGCCACCACCTCGTAAACTGCCACACGACTGGAACTAAATCTTGGAACTTGTCTCAAAGGCGACAAAAAAGTAAACAGGGCTGTAGGACATCCTATAGCCACACATCATCCCAGGGTAGACGTGGAGTGAACAGGAGGTCCCGGTGAGGATGTGAGTTATAGTAGATTACTCTATATTTTATAAATTATCGCAGGAAGATACGGAAGATAAAGGCAATATGATGCGTTTTTTCGCTGATGTGTGTGACGGCCAGGAGGTGAAATGTTCCGGTGCCTGGAGCGATCACTGACGTGGTTTTCGTTGTGAAGAATGATGAGGGTACAGTATGTTTGTCTGTTTCAATGTTGGTCTGAGAGGAGAACTCTGGAGAAACAAAATGTATGTGTGAGAGCCTCTCCGCTGTCGCTGATGTACTAGAACGATACGACAACACACTCCTACAACTCTTGTGCTACGTTTAGGGAATTACTGAAGATAAAACACGATGAGTCATTCTTATTCGCTTAAAATTCATCAAAATACGCTTCAAGTTTATACACATTTTGATACTGAATAAAATATAGGCAAAATGCGAGTCTTTTATGAATAATGTTGAATAAAATACAGCGAATATATAATTATTGAATTGTATGATAAACTCAAGCAAACTTCAAACATTTTGTAAGGAATATATAAGAAATATTTCACAAACAATCACTAAAGCCTGACCATCACACCACCACCATCCTAACATTGCCATCACCCATCACAACAACACCACTACCACCGTCACAACATTACCATCACCCACCACCTCCTCTTAGTTACTCCCGACATACAGTGTTCATTGACTCAGTGTATGTTTTCCGACTAAGTGTCTGTCCTCATCTTCACAACAGTCTAGCTAAGGGAAAAATTAAAGTAACGAGGGTTCAATCACAAAATAGTTGGGTCATCGCCCTCAAAGGTGAAGCGAAGGTCATAAAAGGTTAAGTTGGGGGTAATTTATCGGTATTATTATTTACTTGGGACTCGAGGCCATTATTTGTGTTGTGGAGAAGTTATGCTAGGTCGAGGTGTATCTGTCTACAACTGAGATAAGTAGTAAAGTAAAGTATAAAAAAAAAAAAACGCACGCACAAGGTTTCAAAATTATGTAGATTCCGTATACCAGGTCGATTATTACACAAAGTTTACGCAGACTCACAAATCGTTAAGTACTCAAATTCAAGGTGAATAAACTTAACACGATGCCAATAACACAAACTTAACAGTGCATTAATATTAAATCACAGTATACAAACTTTTTATTTCAAGTTTGTTTACGAAAAGAATCGCAACTTGTGTATAAAACGAACACAATTTTACCAATGTATAATATCAAGCTGTAATATATCTATACCTACCTATGTTTAATGCCAACTCATTACTTTATATTTAATCGTGGAAACTAACTCACACATCCAGGCAGTTTCTTAACCATGAAATCTTTCAGGAGTGGATAACTGTAAGTCGAATGAGTTCCATTTATGGGTCCTACTCTAAACCTGAGGACCGAGACCTATTAGGATAGGGGGCCCTTTAGGGCTTGAATCCATTAAAACTGGGATCATTGGAACTTGGGGTCATTAGAACTGAGGCTTATTAAAACTGAAGCTCATTAGAACTGGGGCTCATTAGGACTGGGTTTCAATCTTAAGGATTAGGTTATGTTAGCTTAGGGTCTATTAGAACTGGGACCCAGCTGTTCAGACACTCAGGGGGTCCACTGGTGAGGGAGGCATAAGCTTGCAGGATTATATCGTGTTGACGCCTCTCGGACCCGGGCGGAGGCATCTCGCATGTAGTACAACGTGGAATAATTGGTAACTGACGAGTAACAAGGAACCGTGCTTGGCAGTATCACAGTACAGCATTAGCGCTTACTGAGGGTGAAATAATCTCTTATAAAACTGCGAGACAGTCTGGGTTAAGATGGTCACAGCACTGAATAAAAGTAGAGAAGTGCTAAAATTTAGTGTGATAAAATAATTATATTGAAATATACGAGAGAGAGATATCCTTCACAAATACATCAAACTGGAGATCCTATGTATCGTACAGGGTTTGGGCAGCACTAACTTGAGTGGGGCTGGAATTAACGATGTTTGTTGTCCAACACTCAGGTTTACAGCTGTTCCTGACACTAGTCATACTAATGGTGCCAGCCACTCTGGTCTGGCCTCTCAAAGCGGTGCTTATTCTGACGCCCACCAGATGCCACCACTGAGGTGACGATCGTAATGCAGTGCTGATTTTACGTTGTAGTATGGTAGATAAAGTAAGGCAGGGTGAAACTGAGGGAAAAATTCTTTACATCATTTGCCTCTGTCTACCTAGCAGTAATTGGGAGCCTGGATTTTAATCGATTTACGGATCGTGATCCTGGGTAATGGTTAGTCAGTGCAGTTGGTGAGTTGTCCGGTCTTCGTGGGTCATTACTTGACACTGGATCATATAGTTCGTTAACTTCTACACTTTAAGCAAATTCACGTGCCAAGGCGGCCCTAGGGTCGGCCATCCTCGAACACGAGATAACAATTATTATCATTACTACAGTGAGGTGTCACTGTGTAGTATGGTAGAGATAATGAGGTTTCAGAGTATAAGGTACTGTAGTATAGTCTAGTACATATTTTCATAATTTAGGGTTCGGTATGCTACAGTGTAAAGCACTGTACACGACCCTTCACTTCCTAAACTGTAGAGTCAGGTACACATCCACAGCTGGCTCGAGTGGGGGTGCCCCGGGCACAAACCGTAGGAAGGACAGAAGGCGAGCGTTGTATCCACTCAGCCGCCGCACTCTCAGAGGTACAGTAAGGTAAGGGATAGAGCAGATATTGATATTTCTTGCTAAAGTATGGTACAAAGTATAAGAAAAATGCATCAGCGTAGCGAGGCCAATCATGGTGGAGGAGATGAAAGGCGTCAAGTATAAAAGTGGTAATGAGTAGAGTGGGGGTGAGTAAGGCCGGGCACTGTGCCACATGAATATTCAACACTTCCCTTGGCGAAGCTAATTACGTTGGTTCGACTCCCTGGAGATAGCAAAGTGAGAGCCACTCTTATCAACTCTCCCAAATACACTCAAGACACCCACACATACACACTCACTAAGTCTCCTGAACACACTCAAGCGAGAGAAGCAATTGTAAATTCTCCGGAACACACTCACCCCACGCCAGCTAAACACACTTGAGACGCACACTCACATCACATGGCCACCTATACACACTCGAGAGAGATACACTAACCTCCCTGTAAACAAACAGTCTCTGCATCATAAAATTCTCTCTCCTTACATTTCAATTTTACCTGGAGCACTGTGTTGATACTCGTCTGATTTGATGTTTGAGAAGTACATTCAAAAGTCCGAGTAAAAGGGTTTACGTGCCCCTATGTTAACAAATATTACACACTTTTCTTCAAACGCTTGTGTTCGGATTCACAATTGTTCGTACCATGAATATTCCCGGTAACTAAAATTATAAAAAATGTAGCTAAATGGATAAATTAGGATTTTTTCTTTCTTTTCATTTCTAACTCATATTTTGTTCACGAGGGCGGTGTACATTGAGTGTATTAATAAATTTAGTATCAGAATATTCGAATTTAAGTCCTATGTGGTACCATAATTCACGTATGAGTATAAAAGAATTTAGAAAGTGCTTAATTTAGTTATTGTAACCAAGACCTGGCCAGCACAGTATCCGAGTAATAAGTGTTCTTATTAATAATATATATGTAAAGATAGAAAAAATAAATAAACTCAGTGCATGACCAAAATTTGACGTTCTGCAATACATTGGGTCAGTAATAGCGAGGGTTGGTAAAAGTTCAAGTACAAAAACAAGTTCCTTTACAAACTCGACTTGAGATCGAACTATACTGCTATGTCACAGCCTCTCGCTAACTGTTCCTTGTCCAATTTATTATCTTGATATTTCATTATAACCTCCATCAGTTATTTATCTGAGCGCTTATATGTTATTTATTACTCTTTTTATTCCGCACCACTTTATGATTTTCAAAAATTTCATATAATCTACACCTACAGTATATTATCTCCCTGCCTCCTCCCCTCTACACTCCTCCACCCACTTGGTCGCCGCCAGATCAACACAGCCGCCCGGGAGTGAGTCACTTGGGCTGCCAACACACCATACCCTCACTGCCACCTCCTATTCCCTCCTATAATTTCTAGGATAATTCTGATTCCAATTCTCGTTTGATCTTATAATTGGACAAACGGAGCGTGTTTACAAAGGAAGTGGAGGGGGAGGGCGGGAGGCGAGTAAGGAAGGGGGATTGGTATGTTAGTAAATATTAGTATTGTTGATTTTTTCTGTAATTCCTTTGAGGGGAATGAAATGTAGAATATAGAAAGTTACTACTACTACTACTACTACTATCATAAGGAATAGAGACGAATTCCATAAAATGATTGACAAGAAAATTATTTATTAAGTATATTTTTTAGTATGTAAATTGATCATAAAACAAGTACAGTACCTAGGATGGACGATAGCTCATTCAACTCACACTGTCTCACCAAATGGCTTTCTTGCTTGACGCCACATATTATTATAAGATTTTCAGTGTCCAAAAATAAATTTCTCTGGGTATAATATAACTGTTAAACAATTGTTCAGAATATCTGTTTAATGACAAATTTAACATAGGAAAAATATCTTGTTCACAGTGACACTCCGAATAACTCAGAACAGTAATCTCACAAATAATAAATGTTGTATACTGTACTTTGTTTTATAAAATCATCATCATCAAAGGGTTGAACCATCGTCTTCAAAGGGTAAAATCATAGTCCTCAAAGGGTTAAATCATAGTCCTCAAAGGGTTAATAAGATTGTTGTTATTTAACAAGTGCCAATTTATACTTCTTTTACATAAGTGCATCTGAACGACTCGTTATTAATGATGAAAAGATGTACCAAAAATACCTCGCACCTTAAATTGTAATTACTTAATGATTTTTTAATACAACTGATTTTACTGTACTTTTTCTGTTATTTCTTTAATGTATATAATAATTTTTTGATAATATATACTTGTTATGTGCTTTTTTAAATGGTTAGTTTTGATCCCTATTTCTATTCGAATTTGACAACTACTACTACTATTACACACACACACACACACACACACACACACACACACACACACACACACACACACACACACACACAATAAATCATAGACGACATCTGGAGAAGAAAATCAGGGAGTCTTAATTAAAGAGGAGAGGAGCCTATCTGGCATCTCCCATCTCCTGCGAGTTGCCAAAGAGGTATTTTTGAGGAGGGTGGTGGAGGCCGCTCTAAAACTGGCCACGCCGGAGATTGCTTGATGGATGTGTGGCGACGACAGAATTAAAATCCCCAGGTTTTTTACTACTCTGGCAACATCTTTTAATCGACGATGAGGAATTTCGAACTTGATGTTATTTAGTGGAATATAAAGCGGATATTTTTTTTATTTTTACTAACGTTATTATCTTTCGTTCTATTTATATATATACTACCTGTTATGTGGATTTCTATATAGTCACATCTGATGCAACTATTTATATAAGATCATCAGGGCATAGTTGGAATATCCATCTCCCATTAAATAAACACAGAAACATGTACGCAAATTAATCATAAGAAATAACTACACGGGTTATTAGAATGTTCTTTAGATCTGACAGTACTAATCATTAAACCAACGACGTATAGAACTGTATCTTAGGTGTGTTATTTAAACCTCTTACCACACCACAACAAACAAACATACATACATACATACATACATACATACATTCATACATACACAGACTCTACAAAGAACTGTAACAACTGGACTATTTAATTACTGTCATCATTTTATACATGTCTAATAATGAATTACACTTATTATCCATAGTTTGTTTCTAGTGACCTGTTGTGTGGCGAGGGTGGTGACCTGTTGTGTGACGAGGGTGGTGACCTGTTGTGTGGCGAGGGTGGTGACCTGTTGTGTGGCGAGGGTGGTGACCTGTTGTGTGACGAGGGTGGTGACCTGTTGTGTGACGAGGGTGGTGACCTGTTGTGTGACGAGGGTGGTGACCTGTTGTGTGACGAGGGTGGTGACCTGTTGTGTGACGAGGATGGTGACCTGTTGTGTGACGAGGAAGCTCACAGGTTAGGCGTGGGGACACATGACGGGCACTGAATAGCTGAAGTATCCGGTTCCCACATGCTAAGTGGCGCCGTTACTGTGGCGACTCTCGGTGACGGGTTTCAGTTCGGCTTGGACACCATGTGGTAGTTCTACAGGGTGGTCAACAAAAGTGAAGCCAAGGGGAGTAAGAGAACTTGAAAACCTTCTTTTATTTATTGATAATACATATATCTATGCATGTTCGCCATTATTGATAGTGCATTTTTGTAGTCTGGTTATCTATTGACGCTGAGCTGTAAGTACAACAAATTGAGAACAAACTTCTATAATGGTGTTTTTAAGCTCGTTCTCAAATCGACACCTTACAGTACAATGACGATGGGTAACCAAATTTGGAAATGCATTGACAATAATGGCGAACATGTCGAACACTTAAATATATATAACTCAGTTTCTCATTTTCTATTGCCCTCTATGGTTCAACTTTAATGGACCAGCCTCACAGCCTTTAGTTCAGGGAGAAGAGTTTCCCCATGTTTCAGGTGCAGAATTCATTCACCAATCTGGTGGGAGGAAAGTCGGCCTTTGGACGTTTTCCTTCCGTGGTGGAGCGGAGATGAGATGGCGCCTACCGGCTGGAGATGCAAGTAGAGCTTCCTGGACCGGGATGTCACTGATTGGAAATGGTGTGAGTGAGGCGGTATGGCCTTGTCGGAGATGAACTGAGTGGTCTAGGGCGAGAGGCAGGGTTTGTGTCGGCCCTGTACACTATCTGTATACTACAAGACACAGACACAACACAAAAACACAGATGCAGTATTGCCACCAACTGTGTCTCTCAATAAGGGTCTGAGCCACGAGTAACGAGCGAGTGAGGCAGTCAGCGGTGGTTAACTAGTTTAGTGGGGTGGGTGTCAACAAAGTCAGGAAGGGGGGGGGTGGTCTCACACCAACAGGCAAGGAAGAGCCATTTTGACCTTACAGTACTCTATCCATAAGGGCCATGAGTGTCCAAGCTAGAAAGGCATATGTAGCCAGCTCCACCCGGGATCAGCCAATAGAGAACTTAAAAAGATTTAATCGAAAATGCAAGCTGACGCTGGATACAGGCACCGCACTTTACACACGTGGTTACTGAATATCTCTGTACCACTATTCTCAGTCGCGGTACCACAAGAGTCATACAAACACCACAATAACCCATACAAGAACTGAGTACACAACTCTGAGGCAGCCAACATGGGCGCTGTCCTCTGTGTGGTGGCAAGTGGAAGGAGGTTCTGGGTGGAGTAAAGTGGTCACTTGAATAAAGTAGATTATGAAGTAAAATCATTAGTGGAATAAAGTAGTTTGAGAAATAATGTGGTTACTTTCACCCACGAAAATTTACAAAGGAATCATTTTTTACTTTAATTTGGTAAAGATGTGTTAATTACTCGATGACTATAGACCACACTTCTCTGCTGCCTTAGCTGATACCTTGGTAGTCGAAATCTACAATTCATTGTGATCGTTTGACAAGTAAAGAAGCAAAGTGAATTGATTTGATCACATTTCAACTTGAACTTTGATAAATTTTGGCCGATATTCTTCAGTAACTATGTATTCCCCGTTAAGTTTACGTAAATATCAGCTTATCATTGTGGACTCTGGAGAGGGGAGGAACAAAAAACAAAAGACAACGATCAATAGACATTTTACCATAGATATTACCATGTAAAAAACTACACACCAGAAAGAGAAGAGACAGTCAGTGAGGCGTGGACCGACTGTCATCCTGTTAAGTTACGACCACCAAGAACCCCCCTCATTCTCTTTCTCTACTCTTATTCCTCTTTCCTCCTCCTCCTCCTCTTTCTCCGTATCTCCATTCTCTCTCTCTCTCTCTCTAGCTTTAATCCCCGTCTTAGCCGCCTCTCAGCCCCCCTCCCCCCCTCCCGCCCTCAACATACCCACCCTCTCTCTCCCTTCCTCCTGCCCGGCTTCAATAATGTTGGTCTCTCCATAACTCACTACATGGTCTCCGGCTCTCACCTCCACACCGTGAAAAATGTTCCTCATACTACGATTTTATGTTCCTTCTCACCAGCTCTTGAAAACAAACCTCCGCAGCCTGCCACCCTTTATAGCCTGCCATCCTATACAGCCTGCCACTCATTATAGCCTGCCACCCTCTATAGCCTGCCACGTTCCACAGTCTGCCACCCTACACAGCCTGCCATCCTATACGGCCTGCCACCCTCCATGGCCTGCCACGCTCCATAGCCTGCCACCCTACACAGCCTGCCACACCACACAGCCTGCCACACCACACAGCCTGCCACCCTACACAGTCGATCGCCCTCCACACCCACTCATCAAATAAAAACTCTCATCCTACACAGCCTGCCTCCTACCACAGACTGCATCCCTCCCTTAGCCTGCTTTACTCCATGACCTACCATCCAGTACAGCCTGCTTTCTGTCATAAGCTGCTTCCCACCATAACCTACCACCCACTACACCACCACAACCTACCACCCACTACACCACCACAACCTACCACCCACTACACCACCACAATCTACCACCCACTACACCACCACAATCTACCACCCACTACACCACCACAATCTACCACCCACTACACCACCACAATCTACCACCCACTACACCACCACTACCTGCCACCCACTAAACCACAATCTGACACACCACAACCTACCACCCACAACACCACCACAACCTGCCACCACACTACACCACCACAACCTGCCACCACACTACACCACTAAAGTTAAAATTCACGGGGAAATCACAGGCTACTTACCAGGCCCAGAATAAAGATGTGGGGATTAGACTAAGCTTATCAGAACCAGTGTATTATTTATGTGTTGTTAACTTATAATTGTATTAGAAATTCATTAGATTAAACCTACGTTACCTGGTAATATGATTAAAACTGACCTGTAGATAGCAGTAGTGTTGACATCTGGCCGTAGACGGGGAGAAAAATGGTAAACACACGAACAGAAACATCGGGGCCGCTCGGCTAGCAGACGTTGTTACCAAGAGATCAGTTGATTGACTTATTTTCATGATTTTTGCTTTAATTTAAGTCCGTTATTGACTTTATAATGTATGATATTTAACAGGGGGAAATGAGCTAGGAATTATTTTATGATGTTCAGAGGATGTTAAGGCTGTCGATTTTGTTTATAGTGTACTGTACAAGGCTACCAAGGAATAGATGGGACCAGGCCATTCTTAATCCGCCCCTGACTCCCTGCCTACACCTATTAAATCAGTGGTCGGTAACCTGCGGCCAGCGAAGAGATTTCATCCTGCCCGCCACCGCCAGGACTTTAAAGATGAAGTAGACAGACACGGCGCCAGAAAATTTTCAGCTAAAACTGGCCAACTTATCCACCCTTGATACCGGCGATCTGATCACACTTCGTTCCTGCCGCCCACTCAACCTTCCCTGAGTTGAGATTTGTTGCTGCCGATAATAGATGAAACAGAGGAATTCAAAGTTAAATTTCAAGAGTGACAACATCAGGTGATACAGTATTTAAGACTCTCATAGCCAGGGACTGGTATATGGCCTGGCAGAAATTTTTATTTTCGGAAAATTTAACACTGGATTGTTGTTAATTCACCCAAAGGCAGAAAAAAATCGTAGGAGTTTCCCCAATCAGTACATTTTCCCGCTGGGGAATCAAATCCAAAATGACAACCATCGGTTATAGTTGAAATATAAAAAGTGCCATA